>NC_141009.1:36505585-36915585 GCF_052327205.1 Somniosus microcephalus
CCCAGTCGCTCTCTCTCTTCCCCCCAGTCGCTCTCTCTCTTCCCCCCCAGTCGCTCTCTCTCTTCCCCCCCAGTCGCTCTCTCTCTTCCCCCCCAGTCGCTCTCTCTCTTCCCCCCCAGTCGCTCTCTCTCTTCCCCCCCAGTCGCTCTCTCTCTTCCCCCCCAGTCGCTCTCTCTCTTCCCCCCCAGTCGCTCTCTCTCTTCCCCCCCAGTCGCTCTCTCTCTTCCCCCCCAGTCGCTCTCTCTCTTCCCCCCCAGTCGCTCTCTCTCTTCCCCCCCAGTCGCTCTCTCTCTTCCCCCCCAGTCGCTCTCTCTCTTCCCCCCCAGTCGCTCTCTCTCTTCCCCCCCAGTCGCTCTCTCTCTTCCCCCCCAGTCGCTCTCTCTCTTCCCCCCCAGTCGCTCTCTCTCTTCCCCCCCAGTCGCTCTCTCTCTTCCCCCCCAGTCGCTCTCTCTCTTCCCCCCCAGTCGCTCTCTCTCTTCCCCCCCAGTCGCTCTCTCTCTTCCCCCCCAGTCGCTCTCTCTCTTCCCCCCCAGTCGCTCTCTCTCTTCCCCCCCAGTCGCTCTCTCTCTTCCCCCCCAGTCGCTCTCTCTCTTCCCCCCCAGTCGCTCTCTCTCTTCCCCCCCAGTCGCTCTCTCTCTTCCCCCCCAGTCGCTCTCTCTCTTCCCCCCCAGTCGCTCTCTCTCTTCCCCCCCAGTCGCTCTCTCTCTTCCCCCCCAGTCGCTCTCTCTCTTCCCCCCCAGTCGCTCTCTCTCTTCCCCCCCAGTCGCTCTCTCTCTTCCCCCCCAGTCGCTCTCTCTCTTCCCCCCCAGTCGCTCTCTCTCTTCCCCCCCAGTCGCTCTCTCTCTTCCCCCCCAGTCGCTCTCTCTCTTCCCCCCCAGTCGCTCTCTCTCTTCCCCCCCAGTCGCTCTCTCTCTTCCCCCCCAGTCGCTCTCTCTCTTCCCCCCCAGTCGCTCTCTCTCTTCCCCCCCAGTCGCTCTCTCTCTTCCCCCCCAGTCGCTCTCTCTCTTCCCCCCCAGTCGCTCTCTCTCTTCCCCCCCAGTCGCTCTCTCTCTTCCCCCCCAGTCGCTCTCTCTCTTCCCCCCCAGTCGCTCTCTCTCTTCCCCCCCAGTCGCTCTCTCTCTTCCCCCCCAGTCGCTCTCTCTCTTCCCCCCCAGTCGCTCTCTCTCTTCCCCCCCAGTCGCTCTCTCTCTTCCCCCCCAGTCGCTCTCTCTCTTCCCCCCCAGTCGCTCTCTCTCTTCCCCCCCAGTCGCTCTCTCTCTTCCCCCCAGTCGCTCTCTCTCTTCCCCCAGTCGCTCTCTCTCTTCCCCCCCAGTCGCTCTCTCTCTTCCCCCCCAGTCGCTCTCTCTCTTCCCCCCCAGTCGCTCTCTCTCTTCCCCCCCAGTCGCTCTCTCTCTTCCCCCCAGTCGCTCTCTCTCTTCCCCCCCAGTCGCTCTCTCTCTTCCCCCCCAGTCGCTCTCTCTCTTCCCCCCCAGTCGCTCTCTCTCTTCCCCCCCAGTCGCTCTCTCTCTTCCCCCCCAGTCGCTCTCTCTCTTCCCCCCAGTCGCTCTCTCTCTTCCCCCCCAGTCGCTCTCTCTCTTCCCCCCCAGTCGCTCTCTCTCTTCCCCCCCAGTCGCTCTCTCTCTTCCCCCCCAGTCGCTCTCTCTCTTCCCCCCCAGTCGCTCTCTCTCTTCCCCCCAGTCGCTCTCTCTCTTCCCCCCAGTCGCTCTCTCTTCCCCCCCAGTCGCTCTCTCTCTTCCCCCCCAGTCGCTCTCTCTCTTCCCCCCCAGTCGCTCTCTCTCTTCCCCCCCAGTCGCTCTCTCTCTTCCCCCCCAGTCGCTCTCTCTCTTCCCCCCCAGTCGCTCTCTCTCTTCCCCCCCAGTCGCTCTCTCTCTTCCCCCCCAGTCGCTCTCTCTCTTCCCCCCCAGTCGCTCTCTCTCTTCCCCCCCAGTCGCTCTCTCTCTTCCCCCCCAGTCGCTCTCTCTCTTCCCCCCCAGTCGCTCTCTCTCTTCCCCCCCAGTCGCTCTCTCTCTTCCCCCCCAGTCGCTCTCTCTCTTCCCCCCCAGTCGCTCTCTCTCTTCCCCCCCAGTCGCTCTCTCTCTTCCCCCCCAGTCGCTCTCTCTCTTCCCCCCCAGTCGCTCTCTCTCTTCCCCCCCAGTCGCTCTCTCTCTTCCCCCCAGTCGCTCTCTCTCTTCCCCCCCAGTCGCTCTCTCTCTTCCCCCCCAGTCGCTCTCTCTCTTCCCCCCAGTCGCTCTCTCTCTTCCCCCCCAGTCGCTCTCTCTCTTCCCCCCCAGTCGCTCGCTCTCTTCCCCCCCAGTCGCTCGCTCTCTTCCCCCCCAGTCGCTCTCTCTCTTCCCCCCCAGTCGCTCGCTCTCTTCCCCCCCAGTCGCTCGCTCTCTTCCCCCCCAGTCGCTCGCTCTCTTCCCCCCCAGTCGCTCGCTCTCTTCCCCCCCAGTCGCTCGCTCTCTTCCCCCCAGTCGCTCGCTCTCTTCCCCCCAGTCGCTCGCTCTCTTCCCCCCCAGTCGCTCGCTCTCTTCCCCCCCAGTCGCTCGCTCTCTTCCCCCCCAGTCGCTCGCTCTCTTCCCCCCCAGTCGCTCGCTCTCTCCCCCAGTCGCTCGCTCTCTTCCCCCCCAGTCGCTCGCTCTCTTCCCCCCCAGTCGCTCGCTCTCTTCCCCCCCAGTCGCTCGCTCTCTTCCCCCCAGTCGCTCGCTCTCTTCCCCCCCAGTCGCTCGCTCTCTTCCCCCCCAGTCGCTCGCTCTCTTCCCCCCCAGTCGCTCGCTCTCTTCCCCCCCAGTCGCTCGCTCTCTTCCCCCCCAGTCGCTCGCTCTCTTCCCCCCCAGTCGCTCGCTCTCTTCCCCCCCAGTCGCTCGCTCTCTTCCCCCCCAGTCGCTCGCTCTCTTCCCCCCAGTCGCTCGCTCTCTTCCCCCCCAGTCGCTCGCTCTCTTCCCCCCCAGTCGCTCGCTCTCTTCCCCCCCAGTCGCTCGCTCTCTTCCCCCCCAGTCGCTCGCTCTCTTCCCCCCCAGTCGCTCGCTCTCTTCCCCCCCAGTCGCTCGCTCTCTTCCCCCCCAGTCGCTCGCTCTCTTCCCCCCCAGTCGCTCGCTCTCTTCCCCCCCAGTCGCTCGCTCTCTTCCCCCCAGTCGCTCGCTCTCTTCCCCCCCAGTCGCTCGCTCTCTTCCCCCCCAGTCGCTCGCTCTCTTCCCCCCAGTCGCTCGCTCTCTTCCCCCCCAGTCGCTCGCTCTCTTCCCCCCCAGTCGCTCGCTCTCTTCCCCCCCAGTCGCTCGCTCTCTTCCCCCCCAGTCGCTCGCTCTCTTCCCCCCCAGTCGCTCGCTCTCTTCCCCCCCAGTCGCTCGCTCTCTTCCCCCCCAGTCGCTCGCTCTCTTCCCCCCAGTCGCTCGCTCTCTTCCCCCCCAGTCGCTCGCTCTCTTCCCCCCCAGTCGCTCGCTCTCTTCCCCCCCAGTCGCTCGCTCTCTTCCCCCCCAGTCGCTCGCTCTCTTCCCCCCCAGTCGCTCGCTCTCTTCCCCCCCAGTCGCTCGCTCTCTTCCCCCCCAGTCGCTCGCTCTCTTCCCCCCCAGTCGCTCGCTCTCTTCCCCCCCAGTCGCTCGCTCTCTTCCCCCCCAGTCGCTCGCTCTCTTCCCCCCCAGTCGCTCGCTCTCTTCCCCCCCAGTCGCTCGCTCTCTTCCCCCCAGTCGCTCGCTCTCTTCCCCCCCAGTCGCTCGCTCTCTTCCCCCAGTCGCTCGCTCTCTTCCCCCCCAGTCGCTCGCTCTCTTCCCCCCAGTCGCTCGCTCTCTTCCCCCCCAGTCGCTCGCTCTCTTCCCCCCCAGTCGCTCGCTCTCTTCCCCCCAGTCGCTCGCTCTCTTCCCCCCCAGTCGCTCGCTCTCTTCCCCCCAGTCGCTCGCTCTCTTCCCCCCCAGTCGCTCGCTCTCTTCCCCCCCAGTCGCTCGCTCTCTTCCCCCCCCAGTCGCTCGCTCTCTTCCCCCCCCAGTCGCTCGCTCTCTTCCCCCCCAGTCGCTCGCTCTCTTCCCCCCAGTCGCTCGCTCTCTTCCCCCCCAGTCGCTCGCTCTCTTCCCCCCCAGTCGCTCGCTCTCTTCCCCCCCAGTCGCTCGCTCTCTTCCCCCCCAGTCGCTCGCTCTCTTCCCCCCCCAGTCGCTCGCTCTCTTCCCCTTCCAACAGCAACATGCCCTCGAGACTGGGGTCACTCGCGCCGGGCCTGACCGCTACGCCACGCACGGGGCCTCAGGCTCACCAAGGCCGGGCTCTCTCTCTCTCTCTCTCTCCTCCCCCCCTCTCTCCTTGCCCCCCCTCCTTCCCCTCTCTCGCCTTTCCCCCCCCTCTCCTTCCCCTCTCCCCCCCTCTCCTTCGCCTCTCCCCTCTCTCCTCCCCCCCCTCTCTCTCCTCCCTCTCTCTCCTCTGTCCTCCCCCCTCGCTCTCCTCCCCCCTCGCTCTCCTCCCCCCTCGCTCTCCTCCCCCCTCGCTCTCCTCCCCCCTCGCTCTCCTCCCCCTCGCTCTCCTCCCCCTCGCTCTCCTCCCCCTCGCTCTCCTCCCCCTCGCTCTCCTCCCCCTCGCTCTCCTCCCCCTCGCTCTCCTCCCCCTCGCTCTCCTCCTCCTCCCTCTCCTCCTCCTCCCCCCTCCCTCTCCTCCTCCCCCCTCCCTCCTCCTCCCCCTCCCCTCCTCCCCCCTCCCTCCTCCCCCCTCCTCCTCCTCCCCCCACTCTCTCTCCTCCTCTCCCCCCCCACTCTCTCTCCTCCTCTCCCCCCCACTCTCTCTCCTCCTCCCCCCCCACTCTCTCTCCTCCTCCCCCCCACTCTCTCTCCTCCTCCCCCCCACACTCTCTCCTCCTCCCCCCCACTCTCTCTCCTCCTCCCCCCCCACTCTCTCTCCTCCTCCCCCCCACTCTCTCTCCTCCTCCCCCCCCCCACTCTCTCTCTCCTCCTCCCCCCCACTCTCTCTCCTCCTCCCCCCCACTCTCTCTCCTCCTCCCCCCCCCACTCTCTCTCCTCCTCCCCCCCCCACTCTCTCTCCTCCTCTCCCCCCCCCACTCTCTCTCCTCCTCCCCCCCCCCCCCCTCTACATTTTTCATAACATATCCTCAAAAACCCTCGGCACCGCCGGGCACTCCAGCTAGTATGTATAAAAAGCAGTATGTCTGTCCGTCTGTCTGCCCGCTATACACTCAAAAGTTATAGAGCGTACCTACACATATCTTATATCAAAAGAAAGCTGATGATCAGGGGAGTGTCATAGGCGTATTTACTTTTTGCTCAGACAAAAATGGTTCGGACAGTATACAAAAAAGTTCAAAAATCCGCTCCTTAGCGGTTGACCGATCCTACCGCTCATTAGCATTGAGTGACGTGATGGTTGACCAATCCCACAGTTCAGTGACCTGATGGTTGACCAATCGGTGCGTCACAGGCGGGACCTAATCCTGCAGCCTCCTGAAACTTCGCCGCCATTTTTCCCCTGCTTTTCCTCAACAGCGAGCGGAGCAGCTGCATCAGCCTGCCGGAGCGGGAGGTGAGTTGGGGTCACTCGGGCCGGGCCTCACAACCGCTCGGCCCGAGACTCAGAGCGGGGAAGAGGCAGCGGGCGGCCGTCAACCGCACGGCCTGAGACACAGAGCGGGGGAGCGGCCGGCCGTCAACCGCACGGCCCTCTAAACTGCCCTGGCAACGCCGGGACCCCCTGCTATGTCAAATAAAACATTAGTTAACTAAACAGTGCAATTTTAAGATTAACTTTTGGTGAATTGTTATGGATACATTTCAAATCCTTACAATTCTGTGATAAGAAATCTGCCACTGAGTTGTCGCGTTTGCACCAGAAGTTAATATTTTTGCTCTTGATCTGTTGCAAGTGAAATCCCTTTGTATATGTTTATCCAGAATTTTAAAAAAGGCAAGTAGTTTGCAAGTTCTTCCCTTGAGACTTTGAAGTAAGATTCTTAGATTGTTGCACCTATGCATTATGTCCAGTGTCAAAAGTCTCTCCATCCTATGTCTGTTCTTGAAAAGCAACAGCCTGGTTACCTCAACAACTTCATCTGATGGCAAATGTCTAAGAAGGGCAGGTAAATCATCTAATCTATAGGTGTATTTGGCAAAAAATAATATGTTTTGATAATGAATTCCAGTGGTTTATGGCAGTGATCAACTATTGCTTTTGAGCTTGTGTGTAAAAGGTGACAAAACCAGGAAACAAAATGGGATAGTGCATTGATTCTCTGAAGTACCTCACACTATCCATTCTAAGCATAAACATTCTAACGTCCACTTTAATTACATTCCCGGTATTTTTAACAGAGAAGGAGTAACCAGATCCATATTTGTGGTATCTTTTTCTTTTTAGGAAGGGGAGGTGTACTGCATCGATGCTCGTTACTATGGAAATGTCAGCCGTTTCGTAAACCATCTGTGTGAGCCAAATCTGATCCCTGTGCGAGTTTTCATGTCACACCAGGATCTTCGTTTCCCAAGAATTGCATTCTTCAGCAGTAGAGACATCATGTCTGGCGAGGAACTAGGGTAAATATTTAACATTGGTTTGAGAGTTTTTCTTCAGATACCCAAAAAAACAGAATTTTCCAAAAGTAGCATTCTTTTAACCTGTAGACGCTGAATTTGTTGCCAGTAGATTAGAAATGGGCCAACTAGGTGCCCATTTTCAAAAAGGGTGACAAGACAAGACCAACTGCAGACTTATTACTTACTTCCTTCAATCTAGTCTTCCTTCAATCCTGTGTAAAATAATGGAATCCATTTATTAGGAGTAAATGCAAGGATTATATGTTTAATAATAACCAAGTAAATAGCAGTCAACATGGGAGGAGATGATTCTGCCTGACCCACACTTGCCTCCTTGAGTACTGTGTCCAGTTCTGGTCACTGAGACATGAGTGAGATTTAAAAGCATTGGAAGAAAAGCCACTCGTTTCAGAGGTTTGAGTTATGACGAGAGATTGGAGAAACGGGCAGCACGGTGGCATAGTGGTTAGCACTGTTGCCTCACAGCGACAGGGACCCGGGTTCGAATCCGGCCTCGGGTGACTGTCTGTGTGGAGTTTGCACATTCTCCCCGTGTTTGCGTGGGTTTTCTCCGGGTGCTCCGGTTTCCTCCCACAGTCCAAAGATGTGCAGGTTAGGATGATTGGCTATGATAAAAAATTGACCCTTAGTGTTCGGGGGATTAAATACGTGGGGTTACGGGGATCGGGTGAGATATGTGTCGGTGCAGGCTCGATGGGCCGAAATGGCCTCTATCTGCACTGTGGGGTTTCTGTGATTCTGTGAAACTTGGACTTTCAAGCTCATGAAAAGAGATGTCCAACAGATGATATAGAAATATTTAAGGTAAGATAGTCCCACCCACCTAAACCATGTGATAAGTGGCCAAATGAACGCCCCCTCAAAGGGATCACTGGAGACACTCAAAAAATGCCAGAATTCAGCTCAATTAGCACAGGCAGTGTGTCAATTTTATTGAAATAAGGTCCGAACTGTATTCTGTACCACCTTCCGCCCAATCTGCGCTCTACAACCAAATTGATCCCAGTGAGCTATAACATGAAATAGCAACAGAAAATGCTGGAAAAACTCAGCAGGCCAGGCAACATCCGTGGAGAGAAAATAGTCAACGTTTCGGGTCAAACCCTTTGTCAAGACTGGAAAAGCACAGGAAATGAAATAGATTGAAAGGCCAGGCTGGAAGAGAAGAGAAGTGAAAGAGGTATTCAAAATGAGACAAGATGGTGATAGGACTAGTGGAGACAAAAGACAGCTCTAGATTAGATGTGAAATGCGCTGGCAGAATGAGAGACAGTTGCTGTAGTGTATGTATCCGTCTACCTTTAAGAAAACCATTGTATGTAACCGTTCACCTTTAAGAGAACTATTTTAGGTGTGGCACTACTTTGTTGGCTTCTGTATACTGTAATACCGACGGTGACCACACCGGTATATAAGTGCTGTGTCAGGATTTATTTGGCAGATTCACCCTGACCTTCGAATAGTAAAGTCCTGTTTTAAGTTACTCTGGTAGTCTGTGTATTAATTAACTAAACAACTCACAGACTTTACAGTTGCCATGTGGGAGAGGAAAAAAAAAGGGGGGGGTGCCAAAACAAAGGTGTGGATAAAAAATAAGTAAAAATGTAATGGGGACCGAGGTTATGATCTGAAATTGTTGAACTCGATATTGAGTCCGGAAGGCTGTAAACTGCCTCTTTTGTCTCCACTAGCCCTATCACCATCTCGTCTTGTTTTTGAATACCTCTTAATGTCTCTTCACTTCTCTTTTGTTCTCTCCCAGCCTGGCCTTTCAATCTATTTCATTTCCTGTGCTTTTCCAGTCTTGACAAAGGGTTTGACCTGAAACGTTGACTCTATTTTCTCTCCACGGATGTTGCCTGGCCTGCTGAGTTTTTCCAGCATTTTCTGTTGTTATTTTGGATTTCCAGCATCTGCAGTATTTTGCTATCGTACTAGTTACAACGTGAGTTGCTTGTATGGAGTTTGTGATGCATGTTTATGCATGGATATTTAAAAACCTTTTAATCTGCTCTCCCAGAAGATGGATGGAAGGTATTTATGTTCTAAGCTTATAAATCTATGAACATTAACTGTGAAACACTTTATATTAACCATCCATCCATATTTCATTGTCCTCATCAACTCGGATTGGAGGTCATTAGAATGGAAATAGTTGTGCTCCTCCCACTCATGCATCAACAAGAAGTATTATTGGAATAACTTGAAAATGCAATGCTAAATTTTAAACAAATGTACACATCTTTCTCTCATCACTGCTTCCTTTGGAAATGGTTATGCACAGAATATTTTGTGTTCCGTTCTCACTTTGGGTCTCCAAGCACTATGCACAAGTCAGTCAGGATGACTGGCAGACAGCTTAATCTCCGGTCTTAAACCAGGTGAACACACACAGCCCAGGATGACTGTGGTTTTTCATTCCATCCCTGTGAGGAGATTTCACTTACTGCGTCCCTATGGTGGCACGGATAGCTCAGATAGCAAAGTTACGAGTCAGGAATGATGTTCTTGTCTCGATTATCTAAAAACAAGCAACTAGTAAATTTCTCTCCCTTTCAAATATAAGTATCAGGAGCGATCTGTGTACCTATAAATGTTCATGAACTTCTACTTTAACACTTGAGCACATTTTTTATGTGTGTATTTTCACCTAACTTTGGAAGAGATTTTTTTCATCAGAGGTGGACTTGAATGTAGGGGTAGCTGGGTTCCTGGGTTGAGGCCAGTATATGTCCACTTTAGTGGAGGAGACAAGTTGGGATGATGTATGGCAAATGAATCCCCCTTCAGTTTGCCCGCTCTACAATATATGGAGTGTGGGGTTTTGTTGATGGGCAGTCAATGGCTCTGTTTTGTTTTTTCTTCCCCCTGCTAAGTTGCTGCTCAAACATAGATACAAACTGGGCAAGAGACCTACAAAGAGCCCAAGATTAGTGTACCGAAAGACTATTAACTAATAGCACATTTTAATATTTCAACAAAGTAGATATTTCAGATGCAGACGGCAAGTCTTCACTTTTCTGTTGGCTTGCTGTACAGTGTAGGTGAAGATCGTTGTTGCTAAGGGATTAATTTCACGTTAATCTCTGTTTTGAAATGATCATCTTCTTTGTAGGCCAGTTATGCTGTGCATTTTGGTTCACTGTGAAGTGGTTTCAGTGTCACAGTGATGCAAAATGTGAAGTAACCTGAAGCCCAGCTTGCTTCAGTTCAGGTTTGTGCATCAAATTGGGGGAGGGGGGTGGCGGGGGTGCTACTCTTGGGATGCTTGGCCCTTACATAAAATATCCCAATGGGTTGTATGCATTTCAGAGCAGTATGGAACCAGCAGTATACCTCTCTAATACTGATTCATACCGCTCCAAAGAAAATACAGATGATAAATGGACACCTGCAGTATAAAAGTGGTCAATTTATGTTCAATGATTAATGTAGTGTTAGAAATCAGCATTTGCAGTCAACCTGCAAAATAATAATGCTGTTAAGAGGCAGCAAAGAGTTGCATATGGGAAATTATTGTTTTTGTTTTTAAGGGGCACTTTTAACGTATTGCTGTATTTGTTTCTTAGTTTTGACTACGGAGACAGGTTCTGGGACATCAAGAGTAAATATTTTACCTGTCAGTGTGGTTCAGAGAAGTGCAAGCATTCAGCTGCTGCCATTGCTCAGCGACGAGCCACAGTGTCTCAACTCGAAGCACAACAAAACGGACTCCCAGACACCAGCTCAGCCACATCCGCCAATATTTCTTGACATGCTAATTCAACCTGGACCACATCGGGCTGTATTGAGAGAAATGGCTCCACTTGTGTGAACAGACTTCTTGAAGCACCAGCTCAGCTGTACTGATAACTTCTTCCTGCGAATTGTCTGTCTAGATATTGACGATAGGACATTTAATAAATTGAACTTTTGTTATAGTGAGGGCCAACAGTTATGGTGCTGATTATTGTGTGATTTTACTCCTAAGTAAAACTCACCTCGATTGTATAAAGGAACAACCTGTTTTTAACATGAATTCAAGTAAAACTTTTTTACATGTAGTAGTATTAGTAATAGTAAAAGTAGTAATAGTTTGTCTTTATCAATTTGCCATCTGCTGTTGATGCGTGATGGTTGGACGTTAAAAACGCCATTTTACATAAATTTTTTAAAGGTCCTTTAGTGCAGGTCAGTTTTTTTGTGCAAGTCCTTCAAGAACTTTACAGAGACATTACTGTTTGCATTCATTATAATTTTCAACGGTTTTAAGGGCATTTATGCTTGATCCATTAGTGTTCTGAATTTGTATGCAAATCTTGCTCAAATGTTATAAATAAAAGCAGTTCGTAATAGATTTGTAAAGTGTGCAATGCTTATTTTAAACTGATGTGACGACATTGCTTTAGAGAATATAGTCTTCATGAAGACAATAACTCCTTATTGCAGTGGAGTTCAATTTGTGGCAGCCTAATATAGAATGTTATAAAGTCATGCAAACCAGACATGTGAAGTGACCAAGGCCTCTTTTCAATTGCCAGCTATAGATGGAATAGAATGGTTGAAACCGTTTTTTTAAAGGCACATTTCTGTTCTATTTGAATTTAATGGACTGAAGTAGTGAACCAGTGTTTACCATGTATGCTGTTGCTAAAGTGATTTGATGTATTCTGTTCCGTGTTGGTGTTAGCTTGAAGGAAATGTGCCTTAATTGCAACAGCCAGAGAGCAAAAACATTTTAAAATTGCTTACAATGTGCCATTCCAGATTCTTCAACGCACCAAAACTGGCTGCCATAGTATACTGTGACCACACGGCTAACTGTAGTCCAAGTACACGGTGATGGTGTCTTTTGGTTACTGTATGAAGTCATTAACCCAATTTCAGTTCAGTGTGTGCAAATATGCATTGGGAGTTCAAAAAAAAGGAAGGGGGAGATCTTAGTGGATTTTGTAATTTGAGAAATTATTTACCAGACTCTCTCTAAATGTTCCCCATCACTTTTTAAATATCGGCAAAGGTATTCAATTATGAACAGAGATGCGTTCAGCCATGTTTTTGGTCAACTATAAGTTGAATTGTCAAGATGTGTATCAAACGGAGAAAAATTATTTTAACGAATCATTCAAATACATTTCCCTTCACACTCCCCAAAAGATGTTTACAGTAATGGACAGGATCGTCGCGGGTAGCTGTTTAATATCTTATCATTGTTGCTTGTTTTCTTAAATATTCCTTCTCCGTTAAACCTATTATATTACATATGTGAGGGGGATTTTTATAACTTGGATGCATAAAAAATGTATGTTAGGTTTGTCATGCTCAGTTTTTCAGCCTTTTTTCGACTGTTAAATTGCTAGATTCTAACATTTTTCTCTCCTCTTCCTGATTTTCACCTCAAAAGGGACAGACTCTTCAATCTGCTTGATTTCCTGAATTTGACATTTGTTACACAATTTAGTTCATTTTACCTACTCTGTCTTGGAGCTAGAATCTATTGTCTTTGGCACTTTGTCCCCTATCAAGTGCACCATCAAGAAGTTTAAAATTATTTACATATCCTTAATTAAACAAAAAACAAGGCTTTTAATAATTTATAAAAGGAAACCGATTAAGTGAATAAATGTGAAAAGGTTTTTTGCTGCATTTTGTCAAAAACTGAATTTCTTCCCAATTTTCACCAATAAAATTAAACATTCATTCCCCATGCCCTGATTTTCACCAAATTGAAAAAAATCCCATGAAAATTTAAACCTTGTGGCATTGCCTATTTCAACAAACTATTCTCAGGAACCACTGGTGGGGAAAAAAGGATTTGTATGATTTCTTAGCCCAGAATTTCCTGTCAATTTTAACCCAAAAATGACGTAATTGCGATGCAATGCTGATATCCAGTGCAAATGACCAAGGAAATTCAGGCGCAAGTTCAAGCCTGTTCTTGCGCTAGGCTTAAATTTACTTGATCTTTTCTGCCGAGTCTTAAAAACCTTCACCCGCAACCTCCATCACTCATTAACATAGCCTCACCCGAAAGAACATACAATGCAAATTTCCTGCATTTATGCAGGAACAGAATGGGTGTAAATTTTCACCCAAAATTTAAGGCGCACAGGCTTCCAGCAAATGTGATCCCAGTCCTAGAATTCAAAACCAAAAACCATGTGGATTAAGCATATTAATGTGATTCTATTAATAAATCGGTGAGTATTTTTCATTATGAAAGACTGGAAACCACTTTCAATTTTGTTGTGTCTGGGTGCGATTATTACATTGTACAATAGATACTGTGGCAACAAGAGCAAGTCAGAGGCTAGGTATTCTGCGTCAAGTGTCTCGCCTCCTGACTCCCCAAAGCCTTTCTACCATCTACAAGGCACAAGTCAGGAGTGTGATGGAATACTCTCCACTTGCCTGGATGAGTGCAGCTCCAACAACACTGAAGAAGCTCGACACCATCCAGGACAAAGCAGCCCACTTGATTGGCACTCCATCCACCACCTTAAACATTCACTCACTCCACCACCGGCGTACCGTGGCTGCAGTGTGTACCATCTACAAGATGCACTGCAGCAAATCACCAAGGCTCCCAAACCTATGACCTCTACCACGTAGAAGGACAAGGGCAGCAGGCGCATGGGAACACCACCACCTCCAAGTTCCCCTCCAAGACACGCACCATCTTGACTTGGAAGTATATTGCCATTCCTTCATCGTCACTGGGTCAAAATCCTGGAACTCCCTAACAGCACTGTGGCAGTATCTTCACCACACAGACTGCAGCGGTTCAAGAAGGCAGCTCACCAACCACCTTTTCGAGGGCAATTAGAGGTGGGCAATAAATGCTGGCCTTGCTAGCGACGCCTAGATCCCATGAACTAATAAAAAAAAGACAAGAAAATAAATCTCCCATCAGTCTTAAAACTTAATCCATTTCACCCAAAGTAAGGTACAAATCATAGAATACATACGGAGTGGAAAGCCGCTCCACAGTGGTCATTATATTGCTTCAAAAAAAACCTTAAATAATTAAGTTTGGCTAAAAGATCAGTAAAATTTCATTGATGCTAAAGTTAAAAGACCTTGTAATTAGTTGTTAAAATGATGAGAGCAAGTTGGATGACTGGGAGAGCTGTGAAACTACTTTCATGCAGCTGTCAGTCAAGAAAACTTATCTCGTTTATATACATCAGTTATGAAGAGCACGCAAAACATTATGACTTTCTCTTGCAACTCAGTGAACAGGAGTATTACTGGTAGATTAGGAGTGCTGTACAAAGATTTGACGGCAATGCTGGAATTGTCCAATAAATGACAAGTAGAGGGCATTTTTATGTAACTTTTTTAATGCTCTGGTGTAGTTAATTAGGAGCACAGGAAATTTCGGTGTAAATTGACATTGGCAAAAATCAGTGTACAAACGGCGTAAATTCAGGCATAACTTCTGACTACAGGAAATTCTGCCACCTTGTGTCTGACATGTTGAGGTCAAACTTCAATAAATCCACGATTGATCGGATGAAGGAAATGGTTTATGGCCAATTAAAATTTATTGGGCCAAAAATTGCGGTCGGAGGTGTACCTCCAGTGTACGCCTCAGACCAGCGAAAGAATTGCAAACCTACCTGCTGGCGGCAAGGCTGCGAAAACTTAGAGGGCAGCGTAATGGCCCAGGGACGCAGGTGGTGCAGAAGTGTACCTGGGTTCGTGTGGGCCTGGTCCTCCAATCACAAAGCAGAATTCCATTTTGATCATTTCCGAAGGTAATCCCCTAATGAGATGTAATGCAATCCCGAAATCTAATCTAATTACAATTTACAGAATTGGAATTTTATTAGTAATTACCTTCATTCCACCAACCTCAATTAAATTTTTTGACAATTTTAGACATCATTAAAACTGTAATCCGGGCCAATATTTGCAGAAACTCATTTCATACAGTGTATGTGTATGATTTATGAGCTGAAAATGTTTAATGAATGCCTTAGATATCCTCTTACGCTGATGCAAACGGGCCCTGCGCCTGTTTGCATCAACCGTAACACTTCCGTGAGCAATTGCTGGCCAGTTGGTGGGCAAATTGCCCACCTCTGCGCCAGCGATTGCTTTTTCGTGGCCTGCGCGGATGGCCTGTCAACGTGTACATTGACAGACCGCAAGTTCCCGATTTCACGCGTGCGGAAATCCCAAACTGGAGGTGGATTTCAAAGGAGATACGGCTGCGTACTCAGTACACCGCCACACCAACCGCAAAATCCGGGCCATTATTTTTGTGTCCTTTTTGTCCCTCCTTGCAGCAGAAGAGAGAAGCATCTGAAGCAGTGCAAGAGCTGCTGCAAGATTTAGTTCGAACTTGGAATCACTGGCCTTTATAGATTAGAGGAGTCAAGGTAAAATTTCAAAGCCTTGGTAGGGAAGATATAAATATTTGGTAAACAAATGAGATTTGATGATGGTTGAAGAAAGCCATCGTAGCTTTGAGACATGCATTTTGCAAACAATCTTCTGCATAGCAAAAAGAGTCAGAATTGTAGAGCATGCATGCATCAACATTGTGTGTGCTCTGATGTGTCTTTTGTGTATTGCCTTGTTTTATGATCAAAGGCAGCCCAGATTAATTTGACTCTGTTGATCAGTTTTGTGCACGTACTCTGCATTGTTGGTATTCCTATTGTAATACCCACTGGAAATGTTATGTATGCTAAGTATGGTTATCAATCTTTAACTTAGACACTGTATTATCATTGTTATAAATCCCTGGGTTAAAGTTGCCCATGTGAAGGTACGGCAAGAACTTTTAAGGACACAATGTGACTAAGAGCAGACTTTCCATAATTCTGCACCAGTATCAACTGTTGCAGACAGTGAGGCTGCGCAGTCTCCAGGCAGAAACCCCAGGAGGAAGGGGTGGAGTCGGGGTTTTCGAGCGGGAAGAAAAGAGCGACTGGAAGAGAAGAGGGCAGGAGCTCTGAAAAGAGGGCTCGGGAGGCAAATGGCTGCCGCATCCCGTCCCGGGCTTCCAAACTCGGCCGCCGCCCTTCGTATTAGTAGCTCTGCATCCAGAACTCAAAGTGGGATTCAGTGATTGTGAAGAGAATTCAACGAAGGGGTTCGGAGTCGTAAGTCTTGCAGACATTATACATACCATGAGCTCCAACTTAAGCGCGCCAACGAAAGAGTGCACTCGAATTTGGACACAGGGACAGATTCTCCTTTGAATCCATATAAATGGAGAATGTATGTTTATTATGTCTAGATTCATTCTAATGTATGCAAATGTCTAATTTAGGTCATTGACCCGTAATCTTCTTATACTGTCTGACGTTAAAACTATAAAGTAAGATAATTAGAATTAAGCCATTGTAGTAGTGATCTCCTTACTGGACTATCGAATACTGTCTACAACAGAGACCACATCTCACATATATCTAGAGAACCGTGAAGGGGTTACACTATCATATATCTTCATAGTTGATGGCTACCATCCACGTACACAGTGGTGTTCCCCAGGGGTTGGTACTAGGACCACTGCTTTTCTTGATATAAATGAGTTGGATTTGGGTGTACAGGGCACAATTTCAAAAGCTGCAAATGAGACAAAACTTGGAAGTGTAGTGAACAGTGAGGAAGATAGTGACAGACTTCAAGAGGACATAGACAGGCTGGTGGAAAGGGCGGACACATGGTAGATGAAATTAATGCAGAAAAGTGCGAAGTGATACATTTTGGTAGGAAGAACGAGGCGATACAATATAAATAAAGGGTACAATTCTAAAGGGGGTGCATGAACAGAGAGACATGGGGGTATATGGGCACAAATCATTGAAGATGTCAGGGCAGCTTGAGAAAGCAGTTAAAAAAGCATACGGGATCGTGGGCTTCATAAATAGAGGTATAGAGTACAAAAGCAAGGAATTTATGATGAACCTTTATAAAACACTGGTTCGGCCTCAACTGGAGTATTGTGTCCAATTCTGGTCAGCGCATTTTAGAAAGGATGTGAAGGCCTTAGAGAGGGTGTAGAAAAAATTTACAAGAATGGTTCCAGGGATGAGGGACTTCAGTTACGTGGATAGACTGAAGAAGCTGGAGTTGTTCTCCTTAGAGCAGAGAAGGTTGAGAGGAGATTTAATAGAGGTGTTCAAAATCATGAGGGGTCTAGACAGAGTAGATAGAAACTGTTCCCATTGGCAGAAGGGTCGAGAACCAGAGTACACAGATTTAAGGTGATTGGCAGAAGAACCAAAGGCGACATGAGGAAAACCTTTTTTACGCAGCGAGTGGGTAGGATCTGGAATGCACTGCCTGAAAGGAGGGTGGAGGCAGATTCAATCGTGGCTTTCAAAAAGGAATTGGATAAGTACCTGAAAGAAAACAATTGCAGGGCTACGGAGAAGGGGCAGGCAGTGGGACTAGCTGAAGTGCTCTTGCAGAGAGCTGGTCCGGGCTCGACGGTCTGAATGGTCGCCTCCTGTGCTGTAACCATTCTGTGATTCTATGACGTGAGCCACAACAGCCATTTATATATAATATATATATATATATATATATAAGATCTTGTCAAGTTCATTAGTAGTATAAAATCATAACATGGTTACAGCACAGAATGAGGCCATTTGGCCCATCGAGCCAGTGCCAGAAGGTTGGATACATATGATGCTTGGTGGTATGTTAATGGAGTATCATCTGTTTCACCCTCTATTTCTATGTGTCTCAATCACCTAACTGTCAGAAAGCATAGTTTAGCTTTTAGTAAAGCTTCCTAATGTCCAAAAACTACACTCTTACACACCTTCTCAGCCTTCATTACACTAAAATTATCCATGAAGCTGAGCATCTGCTTTCTCGATCCCCTCCCAACTCCTGAGAACCAAACTGCCTCTTAGCCTATTCTAGCTGCCACCATCAACTTGTCTCCACCCCTTCACAATCGTCAATACCAGTCCCTCCTCAAAAAACACCTGAAACTCCTCTATTCTTGCAACCTATGTCCAACCTTCCTTTTCTTTCCAAATTCAGCAGTGTGCTGTTTTCTCTGAGTGAAAGTTAAGGCTGACAGTCCATTGCAATATAAAGGGAGTTTGGCGCTGTTCGAGTTCTTCTTACTTAGGTTATAACCTATCATGTCCAGCTGAACTACAACAACTTGCATTTATATAGTACCTCTGATGTAGAAAAATGTTGCAAGACTCTTGTCAGAGATGTAAAGAAAAAAATGGATGCTGAGCCAAAGAAGGTGATATTAATAGGGGTGATAGAAGCTTGATGCAAGAGGTGGGATTAAAGGAGGAGAAGGAAGTAATTGCACCTAGTTGGCTGAAGACACAACCACTAATGGTGGGACAAAAGGAGGTGGATTCACAAGAGGCTTGAGTCAGAGGAATGGGGAAGTAGGGGGTAGGGCTAGAGAAGGTTACACAAGGAGGAGAATTTTAACTTGGAGTCATTGGAGCACCCATAGCCAACATGGACCTTCAAAGATGCAGGACTTGGTATGGGATTGCATACAGAGAACAACGTTTTAGAAGATCTGAAGTTTACGGAGATGAAAGTGGCAAAGGTGCAGATGAGAATTTCAGCAGCAGATGGGGTATGGTAGGGTCTAATGTGGGTCATGCCACAGAGGTGGAAATAGGTGGTCTTTATGGGAGGATAAGGCTCAGTCAAATAGGACATAGAGGTTACAAATACCCTGTAGCCTAGTTCAGCCTGAGACATTGGCTGGGAGGAAGATGGAGTCAGTGGTAATGGTGCTGACTTTATGGTGGGTGTTGCAGACGATGTCTTCGGTCTTCCAAATGTTCAGCTGAAGTAAATGGCAGCTTATCTAAGATTGGATGTTGAACAAGCAGTCTGATAGGATAGTGGAGGGACAGAGAGTGGTGGTGGAGAGGTCGAGCTGGGGATCATTGAACTGCAGCACGGAGACTGCACTAATCTTCCATGAACACTTGTGGTTTCTTATTTCTCCTCAACTTCTCTGCTACCTCTGACAAAGTCAAATACTCCATTGTCCTCCAATTCCCACTGCCATGCTTTATGTCTCCGGCCTGTCCCAGCAATCCCAAGGTTTTTGTTGCCTTGGATGAGCTGGAATTTCCTTTAGCTTGATGTTTGTAAAACCAAAGCCATCCATTTTGGCTGCCGACTGCACTTTTGTACCTTTGGCTTGATTCAATGACCCTTCCCAGCTGCTACCTTGGGATAAGTCTGGAGGTACAGAGCACTGCTCAACCTTGAGCAGAACTTCCTTCATTAAGTCCATGCTATTAACAGGACAAGTTTATCCATCCCCTTATCACTTGCCTCTACCCTTACCTCTCTCCTTCAGTGCGCCCAAAGCCTTAACCCACGCATCAACGCACTTTCTGCCTCGACTTCTCATACTCTCCAACACAGCCTCCCCACTCCATATCCTCGCCTGCACAAAGTCCTGGATTCCCATCAGTGGCTCCCCATGACTCAACAAAGTGACTGAGATCCTTGTCCTTGGTTTAAAATACCACCCAACCTCAGTAATCCTCTCCAACCTTTTCCCTCCATACACTCCTTGTTCCCTCTGCTCTACCATTCTTGGCTGCTTTTTCTACCCTACCCTACCGAACTCCATAAATCCTTCTGCCTTGTTACTTTCCTCAGTTTTCAAAAACCTCCTTTTTAAACCCCCTTTTTGAGCAGGACTCTGCCTGTTCCAACCTTTCCTGTTTTTGCTCCTTCCTGTCCACTGTTTTCCTCTCCTGTAAACATTAAGATGATTTTTTCTGTATGTGGGGAATGCTTTAGAAATGTTAAATGTAAAGCACACAAAACCCATGTTTATCATAAAAGGCGGAATGGATCCCATCTGTGCTTCCTGATTTCTCTGGAGAGTCGCACGTAATCAGATTGCGAGACTAACCAGCAGGATAAGATCTTCAGCTTTGCTCAAAGCTTGAAAAAACAAAAATGTATCATGCAAAAAAGGCTTACATTTATATAGCGCCTTTCACGACCTCAGGACATCCCAAAGCGCTTTTCAGCTAATGAAGTACTTCTGAAGTGTAGTCACTGTTGTAATGTAGGAAACACAATTTGCACACAGCAAGCTCCCACAAGATTGTTTGTTTCTATTTAGTGATGTTGATTGAAGGATAAATATTGGCCAGGACACACGGATAACTCCCCTGCTCTTCTTCGAAATAGTGTAATGGGATCTTTTATGTCCACCTGAGAGAGCAGACAGGGCCTTGGTTTAACGTTTCATCTGAAGGCACCTCCGACAGTGCAGCGCTTCCTCAGTATTGCACTGGAGTGTTAGCCTGGATTTTTGTGCTCAAGTCTCTGGAGTGGGACTTGAACCCACAACCTTCTGACTCAGAGGTGAAAGTGCTACCAATTGAGCAACGGCTGCCAATCAAAAAAAATGGTTTTACAGTTGGCTTTATCCAGCAACTCTCTGATATTTTCATACATACTCCATTTACGTTAGGGATACACGTTCATAAACTGCCCACAAAATAAACAAATAACCTGAAGAATTGTTCGACTGAGTTACTTTGGATTCTTAAAAAAAACAACCCGAGTGCCCAGGCCATCTACCACGTGATGACGAATAGCTACTTTTCCCGGAAAAAGTTGAGTTTAACTAAGTGGTTTTTTTTGCGGGAAGTTAATGTTTGTGCTGTGATAATGTTTACTGCAACAGGAAATAAAGTTTTCTCTCTTGAACTTGGGAGGCACCAGTCTCTGACTGCTGCACTCTGTTCAAGGCCACAAGGATTTCGTCCACGGGATAAAATCTAAATGTCTCAGATTCTGTTTGGCATACACTTCTAGCTTAAAGTTTATTTTCTCATTTTAAACACCACCAAGCCTTTTCAACAGGAACGGAATATGGCACAGGGAAGACACGTGGAGGCTTCGGTCTGGGACGAGTGGATATCGACTGTTGTTTATGGTGAGTTGCGGACGAGGGTTTAGCATAAGTATATTCAAGGCTGAGATAGGTAGACTTTTGAACTCTCGGGGAATCAAGGGATGTGGAGATCGGGCAGGAAAGTGAAGTTGGGGTCGTTGATCAACCGTGATCTTATTGGATGGCGGAACAGGCTCGAGGGGCTGTATGGCCTACTCCTGCTCCTACTTATATTCTTATAAAACTAACAGGATAATTTATCTGAAAAGTTGCAATCAGTTTAATAGATAAACAAAAACCGACGACTCAACCTCACTGTTCATTGGTGCACAGGTTGAGGTTTCTTGCTTCCAGTTTGAAGCCTGGTGGGTGTGTCACACTCCCTTTACTGTTGCACCTGTTTGGCTGAGCGTGTTGTCCATGCCCGGACAGGGCAATTCCTGCGCCTTGGCTACTTATTGTTCCGCTATTTGTTTTTTCTCTCCTCTCCGCTACCTGTCTATCTTTCTTCCCTTCGATGCCTCATTGTTCATTAGATTAATCCTGGCGTACACTGAGCCAGCGTGTATTCTGTTGTGAGAGACTATCTGCAACTTTTAATGAACATCTCTTGAGAATATCCGCCCAGTTCCTGCTACCAGAATGTCAATTTTAGCAAACAGGACGTTGCTAATGAATGCAGTCAGAGGGCGGCTGATTGCAGTAATTGGCAGGTTTGAAGTGATATTTGGATGAAGCTGCGAGGTCTGGTTCTCTGAGTTAAGAACAGTCTTGATGCCAGCAGCACTCGGGATGGTGTTAATGGCCAGAGGATAACAACCCGTGTCCTTCGCCTTATTCACATTTTGCGATGGTTCCCATTCGCACTGATATAATGCAATGCAGGTTTCACCTGCTGCTTGCTGACACCTGCACGGAGATTATTTACAGACCCGCATGAAAGTGACGAGGCGGACTGTATTTCCCCCACAGATGACAAAGCGAGAATTTTTTAAAATTTAAAAATCACTTCTAAACTAAGTTTTGTCCCAAAGGGGATCTTGTGGCGGTTCAACTGAAGGGAAATGGGAAACGAAAGGTGGCTCATGGAGTTATTGAGCCGGTGACCCGCTTGCTTTCTGTTGATAACAATGCAAAGTTAATGTGGAGAGCAAACGCGTTCTTTCCACCCCACTTGATTTGTAAACTCGGGTCCAAATTGTTGGCCACGTGTCAACTGATCTTGAGATATTTTAATGTTGGAATGCGAAGAAAATGTTGTTCTGTGCTTGAGTTCATCTTTCGGTTATCTCTCCATTTCTGATGGACCTGAAACGTTAATTCTGTTTCTCTCTCCACAGATCCTGCCGGGTATAGTCCAGCATTTTCTGTTTCTTTTATTTCTGATATCTAGTATTCGCAGTATTTTGCTTTCCTTTTAATGAAGATTACTTTTGTAAAACTGTGAGCTGCTAAAGAAATGTCAGGATCACAGTGCATATTTGATGCATTATTATATTGCAACCTCGTTAAAGTCATATTTAGAATATTCTGAGCAATTTGGCACACTACCTCTTCAAACTAATGCTGGTACATTGGAGAAGGGTTTAAGGAGCAATAAATATTATTGCAAAATTTAAAACACTAAATTGTGTCTGAATTGAACTGGTTATCATTGACAAATGAAGATTCAGATAGAATGTGAGCCCAGAACTTTAAAAGGCTCAAAGGCAGAGATAACGGGTTTTAACTCATTTTGCATTTTCTGTGAAGCGCCTTGAGACATTTTACGTTAAAGGTGCTATATAAATACAAGTTGTTGTTCTCGTGGTCGGCCAAGGGTCTTTTGCCCAAAACAGTTTGGAGAAATTGAGAGTTTTCACTTAAATGATCTCCCAGCTTAATTTTTTTTTTTTTTTTTTTTAAGTACTACGTATTTCTGTGGATGTTGAGAATTCCTTTTCTCATTCCATACCAGTTTAAGTTCTTATTGTAATTCCTCTTCCGTCAACTTCTCCTCTTGATTTATAAGGCCTGGAAACTTATATACAGTCCCCACTGCTTACAGCAGTTGCTGTTGGTGCTCATGATTTGCGCGCTTTCCGTGTTGGATGGTTTATCCCCACCCTCTGCAACACTCGATGTTCAGAAGAACTGAAATATCAACGCAATAGATTTCATGCTAAAATATAGACAGCTATGTAGATTTTTTAAGTTATCAACTCCCAGCTATTCCTTTTGTAGAAGTAAGTGAATGATTTTGGATATTTTAGCATATTCCTTGGGTGTAGACAGAAAACTGAAAAACAAACGAGGGACAGTGGTCAGGATAGGTGGTCCCACTACAGCGGAGATGAAAGATTTTCTCAAATACAAAAGTAAAATACTGCGGATGCTGGAAATCTGAAATAAAAACAGAAAATGCTGGAAATACTCAGCAGGTCAGGCAGCATCTGTGGAGAGAGAAACCGAGTTAACGTTTCAGGTCGATGACCTTTCGTCAGAACTGCAGATGCTGTATTGCCAGCATTTTCTGTATTTATGTAAGGTTATACGTCGGATGCTTTGGCCCTTTAATGCGGTGCGATGCACTTTGTTCTTGCGCTCGGTGCTCAAGCGGAAGCCTGGCGCCAGCTAGAGGTGATTAAGTGTACAGGGGACTCGCACCACAAGGGGTGAATACTGAGTGAACACCTGTTTCTGCCTGAAATACACGAAGCGCTTAACACGCTGTGCGTGGCAACTTTGTAAATGACTGTAACGGGAAATGATTTGTGCCTTTTGCCCGATTTAAACGTGGGCGGTTTACGTGGTGGTGACTGTGTTTTTGTAATTAGATTTGGGAAAAAAAAACAAGTCCTGTCCAGCTTTCCTCATTGCTGCATTGGTTGACCAATAGTTGAGTAGTCCAGGCCTTGTTATTCGTGTGCTTTGATGATGGTCATTTAACGTTAAACATCAGATGCCTAACCTCAACAGACTGGTACAACGACCCCACCCATTGCTACCCGCACCAGCGAAGTAGAATAAAGGTATTATATATCTTCTGCCTATCTCTGTCTCTGTGTGTGTTTGTCTTTTTCTACCTGTCCGTCTGTCTGCCCCTCTGTCTACGTCTCTCTCTGTATGTGTGTCTCTCTGCCTGTCTGTCTCTCCGCCTCTCTGTCTGTCTCTCTCTATGCCTCTGGACTGCTTTTTTTCTTTTTATTTCGTTACTTTAAATGCCAGATTACAGACACTCAGTTGTAATAATACAGGATCAGATCTTTATTGAAACTCCATGCTCTCCACAACCAGTATAGTTTCTGTGAGACATGTTTATGATTCCACTGCAAGCTCACAGGTATTTTCATACTTGACAAAACCAGCATGAGAGCTCGGGTCTTTCCATGCTATACCATTGCAGCATGAGAGCTCGGGTCTTTCCATGCTATACCATTCCAGTATGAGAGCTCGGGTCTTTCCATGCTATACCATTGCAGTATGAGAGCTCGGGTCTTTCCATGCTATACCATTCCAGTATGAGAGCTCGGGTCTTTCCATGCTATACCATTCCAGCATGAGAGCTCGGGTCTTTCCATGCTATACCATTCCAGTATGAGAGCTCGGGTCTTTCCATGCTATACCATTCCAGCATGAGAGCTCGGGTCTTTCCATGCTATACCATTCCAGTATGAGAGCTCGGGTCTTTCCATGCTATACCATTGCAGTATGAGAGCTCGGGTCTTTCCATGCTATACCATTGCAGCATGAGAGCTCGGGTCTTTCCATGCTATACCATTCCAGCATGAGAGCTCGGGTCTTTCCATGCTATACCATTCCAGTATGAGAGCTCGGGTCTTTCCATGCTATACCATTCCAGCATGAGAGCTCGGGTCTTTCCATGCTATACCATTCCAGCATGAGAGCTCGGGTCTTTCCATGCTATACCATTCCAGCATGAGAGCTCGGGTCTTTCCATGCTATACCATTGCAGTATGAGAGTGCGGGTCTTTCCATGCTATACCATTCCAGTATGAGAGCGAGTTGCTGTTGAGACATCATGTGCTCATATTTCCAGTATGAGCTACTAAACCGTGTTCTCTTACATTTCTAATACCTATTTTCACTACATTCCATGTATACTACAAATAAATCATAGTACATCAAAGATACATACAAATGACAACAGAATAACAGCATAAACTCAAGAAACATGCACTTAATTCTTACGGTTTTATTGCTGTCATAAACTTCCCATTCCCCTAAACACAAGTGACCAAGCTGACATATTCCAGACCATTACAGATATGGCTGACTGACTCTTGCACATTCTACTATTTTACTCTCCTCTGAAGATATACTTGCTTTAAAATCCCCTTATACAATTTACAAACCATGCTCAGCAGAAAGCTGTTTTAAATGTTAACTCATTATGTGCTGGTCTCACACAGACCAGAAAGAATAGCGAGGTACCTGGGTAATACAGACTTTGGCTCCCACATTCCCCCACTTCTGTTTGTCCTTTCTGCCAAGTGTTATCTGGGTAACATCTGTATAGTCATTTTAGCTTGTTCAACAGCATTGTCCAGTTGTTTTCGAACATGACATCTGTAGTAAATCAAAATTACGAACCCAATTAACTGAAACGGCATCAGCATAAGAACA
The DNA here is from genome assembly GCF_052327205.1 of Somniosus microcephalus. NCBI lineage: Eukaryota > Metazoa > Chordata > Chondrichthyes > Squaliformes > Somniosidae > Somniosus > Somniosus microcephalus. The sequence continues at coordinate 36,530,600 of NC_141009.1, forward strand.
GGGTGTATCGTTTGTTCATCACACTGTCTGGCTCCATCTGACCAACAACTCCCATGAGCTCACATGTCCAATCTGATCCAAAGTTGTACGAGAGTTCTCAATTTCAGCAGTGTGATGGTTAATGTCCACAGCAATTGCTTGACTTCAAATTCCAAAGCCATGGAAACCTTGTTGCTCCATTTCCACATCTCTTTCTTCCAAATAGCAGCACGATTAGGGTCGAAGTAAGATTGCTGCAGACTCGGACTCTGAAAACATAACATAAGAATTAGGAGCAGGAGTAGGCCTTCGAGCCTGCTTTGCCATTCAATAAGATCATGGCTGATCTTTGACCTCACCTCCACTTTCCCGCCTGATCCCCATAACCCTTGATTTCCCTAGAGTCCAAAAATCTACCTATCTCAGCCTTGAATATACTCAACGATTCAGCATCCACAAGCCTTTGGGGTAGAGAATTCCAAAGTTTCACAATCCTCTGAGTGAAGAAATTCCTCCTCATCTCAGTCTTAAATGGCTGACCCTTTATCATGAGACTATGCCCCCTAGTTCTAGACTCTGCAGCCAGGGGAAACAACCTCTCAGCATCTACCCTGTCAATCCCCCTCAGAATCTTTTATGTTTCAATGAGATCACCTCTCATTCTTCTAAACTCCAGAGAGTATAGGCCAATCTACTCTATCTCTCCTCATAGGACAACCTTCTCATCCCAGTGATCAATCTAGTGACCTTAGGTTGCACCGCCTCTAAGGCAAGTATGTCTATCCTCAGATAAGGAGACCAAAACTGTGCACGGTACTCCAGGTGTGGTCTCGCCAAAGCCCTGTACAATTGTAGTAAGACTTCCTTACTTTTGTACTTCATCCCCCTTGCAATAAAGGCCAACATGCTATTTGCCTTCCTAATTGCTTGCTGTATCTGTATGCTAACTTTGTGTTTCCTGTACGAGGACACCTAAATCTCTCAACACCAACATTTAATCGTTTCTCACCATTTAAAAAAATATTCTGTTTTCTTATTCTTCCCACCAAAGTGAATAACCTCACATTTCCCCACATTATACTCCATCTGCCACCTTATTGCCCACTCACTTAACCTGTCTATATTCCTTTACAGGCTCTTTGTGTCTTCCTCAGAGCTTACTTTCCCAACTAGCTGTGCATCATCAGCAACCTTGGATACATTGCACTCAGTCCCTTCATCTAAGTCATTAATATAGAATGTAAATAGCTGAGGCCCAAGCACTGATCCTTGCGGCACCCCACTAGTTACAGCCTGCCAACCCAAAAATGACCCGTTTATCCCTACTCTTTGTTTTCTATCTGTTAACCAATCCTCTATCCATGGTAATATATTACCCCCAACCCTATGAGCCCTTATCTTGCGTAGTAACCTTTTATGTGGCACCTTATCGAATGTCTTTTGGAAATCCCTTTTTCTACCCTGCTCATTACGTCCTCAAAAAAACTGGAATAAATTTGTTAAACATGATTTCCCTTTCATCAAACCATGTTGACTCTGTTTAATCATATGTTTCTCTCAGTGTGCTGTTACCATTTCCTTAATAATGGATTCCAGCATGTTCCTGATGACTGATGTCAGGCTAATTGGCCTGCAGTTACCTGTTTTCTCTCTTCCCTTCTTTCTTGAATAGCGGGTTTACATTTTCTACCTTCCAATCCGCTGGGACCATTCTAGAATCTCGGGAATTTTGGAAGATCTCTGCAGCTACCTCTTTTAGAATCTTTGTATGTAGGCCATCAGATCCAGGGAATGTGTTGGCTTTTAGCCCCATTAGTTTCTCAATTACTTTTTCTTTACTGCTCTTAATTACTTTGAAGTTCCTCGCTCTCATTAGCCCCTTAGTTCCCCACTATTTTGGTATGCTTTTTTGTGCCTTCTACTGTGAAGACAGATACAAAATATTTGTTTAAAGTCTCTGCCATTTCCTTATTCCCCATAATTTCCCCTGTCTCAGCCTTTAAGGGACCAATGCTTACTTTTGCTACACTATTCCTTTTTACATACTTGTAGAAGCTCTTGCAACCTGTTTTTATATTTCTTGCTAATTTACTCTCATTCTATTTTCTCCCATTTTTCAATTTTTTGGTCATCCTTTGCTGTTTTCTAAAGCTCTCCCACTCCTCGGGCTTAATACTATTCTTCGCAACATTATAAGCTATAAGACTATTAATTTTGCCAAGTTTATGTGCCTTTAAAACTTAGAGATCCTGATCAATTCAATTATGTAGGTAAAATCATCAGACATCATTATCATACACACAGCAGCAGCATTTCCCCTTTTTTTTCCCCCGGTCACACATTCTAGTACCAGACTTGAAATTGGTCAGAAACTTTTTTTAAATGCCAATTAATTGATGTGAATGACTGACTCATGTCTGGAACTAGAGGTTTTCACCGTGGCCACAATAAAAGTCTGGTTTTCACAATTTAATAGATTACTTAACCTCAATAGCTCCAATTTAACTCCGATCGACATCTTAAACTAAACAGTACCACTTGAAAAAGGAGCCACTGCCATACTAATATTCACACATGCTTTATAAAAAAATTAACGTTCACACTGAAAACAAAAAACCTGTCGACTAGAAGAGAGACGTGATCTTCCCTTTTCTCCTTTGTTCCATTATAAACTATTTTTATCCCTTTTCACTTAAACCAATTTTCAATTTCTGATATTTTCTATTGAATCCCATTCTGCACTGATTCAAAACTCACAGTCCGTGTCCTCAACCAAGCCTGTTAACTCCTGCACAACTCAACACTTTTCTCCAGTGTATGGGAGGGGTGTAATGACCTAGAATAAAGGGTGAAGGGAACGCTGAAGATTCAGTCGAGAGTCCCGGTCCTTTGCTCAGTTCACCCTTCGGAACTGCTGTAACTGCCTCTCTCAACATCTTCAACATTCTAAGTCCCATTCCTCATCCCTTTAAGACCATGCTTACAACTCCCACATTTTAACTTTTCACAGAACATCCCATCAATTCTGAGACAGCCCATTCCTACTGAGCCAGATACTCCCATTGTTTCACCTCTACATTTTCTGCATCAGTTTCTCTAATTGCTCCTTGCGCATCTGGGGTGATGGGGTACTGTCTCTAGGAAGGTGGTTCCCCTTCCTGCAGGACGACCTCAACCTTCATTCGTCTGGTGTGGCCTGGGGTCGGCCTCTTGTTGTCTTTCTCTCTGTCTGTGTCTCTGTCTTGATTTGCAGCACCGTGAAAGCTGCCTAATAAATGGTAATTTCTGTGCGAGTACTATGGACACAAGTTGGAGCTGTATTTGTGGACAATTTACTTTGTATTGATAAACTGTAAGATGTATTTTGACAAATGCCTCGATTCTTGCTTTTCAGCTGTGCGCCATTTTACCTGGAACATGCTGAGAAGGGGGACTGCACCTGGTGGAGCCTGGTCTCGTACAGCATCCAGTCAAACTGAGAGGCTGAAGGGTGATCGAGAAATGACTGCAACTCTGGATGAAAAGGACGTGTGTGCCTCTTCTGAGCCCATAACTTACTATCATGCCATTTATGAGCTACAGGAGAGGGAAGAGAATATAAACCCAAATACATCATTAAGCTCAGAAGATGATTACAACATGAGATGCTATGAACCTGTCAATCAAGAGCTCCAAGACTTCGATCAGGCCCCTCGGAACAACAGCGTAACCAGAACACGTGGAATATGCAAACACAACCTACCCCTAAGCAGTGACCAACAATCCTTCGTCCAGCACAAGAACATTCATCAGTCTCCACAAAGTAAAATGTACGAACACCACAGACCCAAACAGAAGAGTCCAAGATTGGGGTAAGCTTGAAAGAAACAATTTCTAATATTTTTTCCTGTTGGTTAGTTTTACCAGTTGATATACCTATCAATTCGTCCAATAAAAAGCGACGAGTTAGGAACGTAACTAAAGGTTTTTATTGACTAAATAACAGAGCCCACCCTCGTGGGTGATCGGGTCCAACAAGGAGGAATACCAGCCAGTCGACTACCTTTATACCTGGGCAGGTAGGTGGAGCCATGGGCGGAGTCGGAGGTGGTCAGCCCAGGTATAACAGCGCGACAAGAGGCGACCTCGTATCGTGATACAACAGTGATAACGGTGATAACTACAACAGTGATAACTATAGTGTAACGATAAAAGTGGTTTACCACATTCACCCCTTGTTTAGATTTGAGTCCGGCGGGGTGAAGTGTACTACCAGTTCTGGTATGTCAATCTGTCCGGAGGCCTCGTAAGCCTCTCCGATCGTCGCAGCGGCGGTGCTGCATTATCCGGTGTTAGTGCTGGTGTCTGCGTGGTCGGCGAAGGCTCGTGGGGTTCCGGCATGCCGTCTACCTGGGCTGGAATTGGGGGGGTGGTGGGGGGGGGTAAAGGTGGTGTCTCCGGAGTGCCCGAGGGTGCGAGGTCTCGTAAGGAGACAGTGTCCTCCCGCCCGTCTGGGTAAGCCACGTAGGCGTACTGGGGGTTGGCGTGCAGGAGGTTCACCCTTTCGACCAGGGGGTCTGTTTTATGGGCCCTCACGTGCTTTCGCAGCAAGACGGGCCCCGGAGAGGTCAGCCAGGTTGGTAGAGTGGTTCCCGTAGTCGACTTCCTGGGGAAAACAAACATTCGTTCATGGGGGGTGGCGTTAACGGCAGTGCAAAGTAGTGACCGGATGGAGTGCAGCGCTGTCGGGAGGACTTCCTGCCAGCGGGAGGTTGGGAGGCCCTTAGACTTTAAGGCTAAGAGGACGGCCTTCCATACCGTCGCGTTCTCTCTTTCCACCTGGCCGTTCCCTTGGGGGTTGTAGCTGGTGGTCCTACTTGCTGCAATACCTCTCGCTAGTAGGAACTGACGGAGTTCCTCGCTCATGAAAGAGGAGCCCCGGTCACTATGTATATAGTTTGGGAACCCGAACAAGGCGAAGAGGTCGTTCAGGCATTTAATGACCGTGGTACTGGTCATGTCTGGGCAGGGGAAGGCAAAGGGGAAACGGGAGTACTCATCAACAATGTTGAGGAAGTACACATTACGGTCAGAGGACGGGAGGGGCCCCTTAAAGTCGATGCTCAGGCGCTCGAAGGGGCGGGTGGCCTTGATCAGGCTTGCTCTGTCCGGCCTAAAGAAGTGCGGTTTGCACTCGGCGCAGGTCTGGCAGTTCCTGGTTATGGTCCTGACCTCCTCGATGGAGTAGGGCAGGTTGCGGGCCTTAATGAAGTGGTAAAGTCTGGTGACCCCGGGGTGGCAGAGGTCGTTGTGGAGGGTCTGAAGTCTATCACTTTGCGCGCTGGCGCATGTAATTCGTGACAGAGCATCGGGGGGTTCGTTCAGCTTACCTGGCCGGTACAAGATATCATAATCGTAGGTGGAGAGCTCGATTCTCCACCTCAAGATCTTGTCATTCTTGATTTTGCCCCTCAGCTTGTTATTAAACATAAAAGCGACCGAACGTTGGTCGGTAAGGAGGGTAAATCGTTTGCCTGCCAGGTAGTGCCTCCAGCGTCGTACCGCCTCCACAATCGCCTGGGCCTCCTTCTCGACCGACGAGTGTCGGATCTCAGGGCCCTGTAGGGTCCTTGAGAAGAAGGCCACCGGTCTCCCCTCCTGGTTAAGGGTGGCGGCTAGGGCGAAGTCAGATGCATCGCTCTCGACTTGGAAGGGGATGGACTCATCCACTGCGTGCATAGTGGCCTTGGCAATGTCTCCCTTAATGAGGGAGAAGGCTGCGCACGCTTCCTCCGTAAGGGGGAAGGATGTGGACTTCATGAGGGGTCTGGCTTTGTCCGCATAATTGGGCACCCATTGGGCATAGTAGGCGAAGAGCCCCAGGGTTCTCTTAAGTGCCTTAGGGCAGTGGGGGAGGGGTAGCTCCATGAGGGGGCGCATTCTTTCGGGGTCGGGGCCGATGAGTCCGTTCTCTACTACACAGCCAAGGATGGCAAGGCGCGAGGCGTTAAACACACATTTCTCCTTATTGTAGGTGAGGTTCAGCCGTTGGGCTGTACGGAGGAATTTCTCCAGATTCACGTCGTGGTCCTGCCGGTCGCGGCCGCAGATGGTGACGTTATCTAGGTAGGGGAATGTGGCCTGCAGTCCGTTCTGGTCAACCATCCGGTCCATCTCCCTTTGGAAGACCGAGACCCCGTTGGTGACACCGAAGGGGACCCTAAGGAAGTGGTATAGGCACCCATTCGCCTCGAAGGCGGTGTACTGGCGGTCCTCGGGGTGGATAGGGAGTTGGTGGTAGGCTGACTTAAGGTCGATGGTCGAGAATACGCGGTATTGTGCAATCTGATTGACCATGTCAGATATGCGGGGAAGGGGGTATGCGTCCAGCTGGGTGTATCTGTTTATGGTCTGGCTGTAGTCGATGACCAGGCGATTTTTATCGCCGGTCTTAACGACCACGACCTGGGCACGCCAGGGGCTGTTGCTCCCCTTGATGATGCCCTCCTTCAGGAGACGCTGCACCTCAGAGCTAATGAAAGCTCTGTCCCCAGCGCTGTACCGCCTGCTCTTGGTAGCGACGGGTTTGCAGTCGGGGGTGAGGTTAGCGAACAGGGAAGGTGGCGGCACCTTGAGGGTGGATAGGCTGCAGGTGTTACGCGGTGGGCGGTTTAACCTTCGCTGGTTGTCGACTGTGAGTGGGGGGAGGGGTCCACCGTATGCTAGGGTTACACTTTGGAGGTGGGATTGGAAGTCCAGCCCTAGTAGGACGGCAGCGCAGAGCTGGGGGAGGACGAGGAGTTTAAAGTTTTTATACTCTGTACCCTTAACCGACAAGGTCACAGCACAGTAGCCGCTAATGTCCGTGGCGTGGGACCTCGATGCCATCGAGATTCGGTTGCGCGTTGGCAGGACAGGGAGGGAGTAGTGGCTCACCGTGTCTGGGTGGATGAAGCTCTCCGTGCTTCCGCTGTCGAACAGGCAGGTCGTGGCGTGGCCGTTTACTTTGATGTCCATCATCGACTTGGACAGGTGGTGTGGGCGGGCTTGATCCAGAGTGACGGAGGCTAGCATGTAGGTAAGCGAGTCGTTGTCGTCTGCGGGCGAGGCGGTCGTCGGGTCCGGGGGCCCGGTGGCCCGGTGGCAGTCGGGCGTGGTGGGTAAAATGGCGTCTCCCACGAGGTAGGACAAAATGGCGGAGAAGATGGCTGCCCCCATAACTCACATGAGGCACTATTGGGGTCGGTTGCCTTGATCAAAGATGGCCGCCCCATGACTCACGTGTGGGGATACTGGCCTCAGTTGCCGTGAAAGAAGATGGCCGCCCCCACAGTTCGCATGAGGCACTGCTGGCCTCTGAAGATCCGCTCCTGCAGGCCTTAGAGAAATGGCCTTTCTTCCTGCAGGTTGTGCAGGTAGAGTTCCTGGCTGGGCAGCGCGACCTCGGGTGCTTCTCCTGGCCGCAAAAGAAGCAGCCGGCGGCCCGATCGCGGGTGCCCAATGTCGGAGCCGGTACCGGGGGTGGCGGGCCCGGTCGGGTCCGGGACGCCGACGCTGAGGTAGGTCCTGGGGGCGGCGCTGCGAAGGGTATTGCGGTAGGGGTCGGGCCCGAGTCCCAGGGTCGCGAGCAGTACCTGGAAAACGCCTCCTGGTCCTGATGGGCCACCTCCAGGGAGAGAGCGAGGGCTTCAGCTTTGTCCAGGTCGAGGTCTTTAGCTTCAAGCAGTCTTTGCCGTGAGTAGTCGGACCGTAGGCCTTTCACAAAGGCATCGCGGATATTATCTTCCGTATTTTCAACAGCCGTCACCGCTTTAAAGTCACAGTTCCTGCCGAGTGCTCTTAGCGCCCGTAAAAATTCAGCTACAGACTCTCCTGGCTGTTGCGGGCGGGATCTTAGGAGGTGCCTGGTGCACATGTAATTTACCGGGCTGCGGTACTGCTGTTTCAGTAGGTTGATAGCGGCCTCGTACGTAGTCGTGTCCTGGATGAGTGCGTATACTCTCGGGCTCGCTTGGGCGTTCAGAAGTCTTAGTTTGGATCTCTGCGGGGCGCCGGATTCTTCCAGGTAGGATTCGAAGCAGTCCAGCCAGTGTTTGAAGTTGAGGGCTGCGTTTGCTGCCTGTGGGTTTAGATCCAGGTACGGTGGTTTGAGGGCTTGCAGCCAAGCCGGCTGGTGTGGCTGTGCTTCTGGGAGGGCTTCTGGCTGGCCAGTAGTAGACATCTTTAAAATTTAGTCAATAAAATTGATATACCTATCAATTCGTCCAATAAAAAGCGACGAGTTAGGAACGTAACTAAAGGTTTTTATTGACTAAATAACAGAGCCCACCCTCGTGGGTGATCGGGTCCAACAAGGAGGAATACCAGCCAGTCGACTACCTTTATACCTGGGCAGGTAGGTGGAGCCATGGGCGGAGTCGGAGGTGGTCAGCCCAGGTATAACAGCGCGACAAGAGGCGACCTCGTATCGTGATACAACAGTGATAACGGTGATAACAATACAACAGTGATAACTATAGTGTAACGATAAAAGTGGTTTACCACACCAGTGACATGGGTTGAAGCAAATAATCCAAGATGCACTTTACTGACCAAATGCAAGTGCTGGATTATAATATAATTCTGATTATTGTGGATTCTCATTTATTGTGTGTTTTAGGGAGCTTTAAATTATAACTCTTTATAACTTGAATGAAGAAACGCAGGTGAAGGCTCAATGCCCTTAATGCAGTACTTGGGGGATATCGAGCTTGGGTTTTAACACCTTTTAATTATGGAATGCAAGGATGATTGATGGAAGTTGCACAGTTCTGCGGTTTTTCGGCAAAAATGAATTGGAATAGGAGATAGTGTTGCAAGAAGGAGGAAGAATGTGTGGAAGGAACAGTGTACTTCGAGCAGATGAGGGAAAGATCCAGAGAAGCAATCAAAAATCACCTGCCCAGGTGCACTCTTGCCAACATGTGCAACTCAACAAAAGAACAAACTTGCATCTGTATAGTGGCTTTCTTGTCCCCAGCATGGCCCAAAATGCTTCATATCCAATGAATTACTTCTGAAGCGTAGTTACTATTGTTTGATAGGTAAACATGGCAGGCAATTTGTGTAGACAGGTCCCAAAAGCAGCAAATCAGATACATCACCAGTTAATCTGGTCTCCTGATGTCAGGAACTGCCAGTTTGCACTGTTTCCTCCTCTTGGCCCATGGATATGGGTGATGCTGGTAAGGTCTCGTTTCTTACCGATACAAGTTTCTTTACAAACGAATGAAGCAGTTGGATTATTTTACAATAATCCAGCAGGTTTTCGTCATCATTTTTCCACTTCCCCATCCCACGGTGGGAATTTAGAACTCGCAACCTCTGGGTTGCTAGTTCAATATCATAATCACCATGCTACACCTCCCAAACCCGCCACCTCCACCACCTAGAAGGACAAGGGCAACAGACACATGGAAACACCACCACCTCCGAGTCTCTCGCGTTCCTTCATTGTCACTGGGTCAAAACCCTGGAACTGCTCCCCAACAGCGCTGAGGGAGTACCTTCACCTCACGGACTGCAGCGGTTCAAGAAGGCAGCTCACCACCACTTTTTTTCAGGGGCAATTAGGGATGGGCAATAAGTACTGGCCTTGCCAGCGACATCCACATCCCATGAATGAATAAAAAGAACCTACCATATCTGTATACTGGTAGCCTGCTACTATCCTTTCCCATAGCACGAGTCAGACTGTTGTGTTTGTGTTTACCCCAGACACTGCCATTTGCCTCTATCTCCTCACATGCATAGATATTTTTTATCACACATGCCTAATTCTTTATAAAAAGTTGCATTTAATGGATTGTAGATTGATGTAAGGATTTGGGTACAATTTGAGAAATAGGAAATGAAGAACTTGTGACAATCAAATTTAAGATTTGGAGAAGCCTAAAAGCATTAAGAGGCTATTGTACTGATTAAAGTTGAAACAATTGACCATATTTTATTTATGAATTGGATCTGGTCTGACTTGAATGAACGATAGCCCAGGACCTAGGATTTGACAGCTGTCTGTGTTAAGAGCCTAAAACGTTTCTTTTGACCAGCTCGTGTGTCCCTGTACCCAATGTAAATATTATGTCCACCTTGGGTTGAAAGAGACATGATGGGACCAAAGATCCTTCCAAGTTTTGAGATGTGATACTGTGGCGGAGCCACCAAAGGACTCAGAGCAGTTGTACATAATTCCTTTAACAGCAGTGTAGTTACTGTCTGTGCCTGTACCTTTAATTACACTGTTTGACTGTACAATGTCTAGTTACCTTTACAGCACGGTTTCAACGTGATGACGTCATGCCATTAGTCACGTGATTCCCCAATGGCGGGAAGAACGTGATGACGTCAGCCTTCAGCCCAGGGGATCAGTCCTCGTGGAGCCTTCAAGGAGAGCAGACCTGTAGTTGATGTATTCCAGCAGTTTCTAGTTAAAACCTGTTTTGTTCCATTAAAGTTCATTGTTTTAATTGCCTGAGTCGAACTCAGTCTTTTCGATAGGAACCTCCGTTCCTACATTGGTGACCCCGATTTCTATGAACAATTTTCGTGGAAGATTCATCATGGACATGAACGCCGTCACGCTGAAACTGCCACAGTTCTGGGAGCAACAACCAGACGCCTGGTTTATCCAGGCTGAAGCCCAGTTCGCCATCAGGAACATCGTCGCGGATCAGACCCGTTATTATTACGTGGTCTCCACCCTCGACAAAGCAACTGCATCACGGATCATCAGCCTCCTCGGTAGTCCTCCTACTGACAGCAAGTATGATGCAATTAAGGCGCGGTTGCTTCAGGTCTTCGGGCTCTCGAAGTCAGAGCGCGCTCGCCGGCTCATCATGATGCCCGGCCTCGGGGACTCCAAACCGTCCAAGCTCATGAGCCAAGTGCTCACGCTCTTGGGTGCTTCCTCTTCCGGGAGCTTTTCCTCTACCAAATGCCTGAGCAGGTACAGGCTGCCCTAGCCAGATCCGACATTACAGACTGCGCCGAGCTTGCTGCTGAAGCCGATAAGATTTTCACGGTAACCCAGCAGTGCTGCGCGGCCACGAGGCGCTCATCCCCCACAGACGCGGTTCCAGCTCCTCCTACAGTGGGCTGGTGCTCCTACCACACCCGTTTTGGCGCGAAAGCACGATGCTGCCGCTCCCCCTGCAGTTTTTCGCCCCAACAAAACCAACAAAGCTCCTGCAGCGTTCCTGGTGAAGGAGGACCGGGTCTAACAGGTGTTCCGCAGTTGCGATGGCCGTCGGATCTACGGGGAAACTTCTTTATATCACCGATTCCCTATTGGGCTGACGTTTTCATTGTGACACTGGGGCGCAGTGTAGCATTCTACCTGCGTCGAAGCTCGATATGCAGGCTGGAAACCTCGGTTTTTCCCTCGTAGCGGCTAATGGCGCAGCAATTCGAACTTTCTGAAAGCGGCGGGTCGAAGTCTGTTTCGGCGGTCAGCGCTTCTTTTGGGAATTCGTCACGGCCACAGTCTCACAGGCCATCCTAGGGGCGGATTTTCTGTGTGCCAACAGCCTCCTCGTCGATGTCCGGCACCACTGGCTGATCAACGCGGTTACCCTCCACTCGATTCCGTGCTACCACGGTACCTCCGTGTCGCGCTCTATTGCCTGCGCCTTCCCTCCTCTGGATGACTTCACTCGGCTCCTCAGAGAGTTTCCGGAGCTGACAAGGCCCACTTTCTCCTCCTCGGCAACAAAGCATGGTGTTGAACATCATATCACCACGACTGGCTCCCCGGTTTCTGCGCGGGCTAGAAGGCTCGAACCCGGCAAGCTCGCGGCTGCAAAAGCGGAGTTCGACACGATGGAGCGGCTCGGGATCATTCGATGATCCAATAGTCCCTGGTCCTCGCCTCTGCATATTGTTCCGAAACCGGGCAGCAACTGGCGGCCAAGCGGTGACTACCGACGCCTAAACGACGCCACCACTCTGGATCGGTACCCGATTCCGCATATTCAGGATTTCTCGGCCCATTTGGCGGGAAATTCTATCTTTTCTAAAGTCGACCTCGTCCGGGGATATCACCAGGTTCTCGTGCACCCGCAAGACGTCCCGAAAACTGCAGTCATCACCCCTTTTGGCCTCTTTGAGTTCCTGCGGATGCCGTTTGGCTTGAAGAACGCAGCGCAGGCGTTCCAGCGTTTAATGGACTCCGTGCTCCAAGACCTACGCTTCATCTTCGTCTACCTTGACGATATTCTCATCGCCAGTGCTAGCAAGGAAGAGCACATCTCCCATTTGCGTTCCCTCTTCACGCGCCTCAGCCAGCACGGTTTAATCATCAACCCGGCCAAGTGCCAGTTCGGCCTGCAGCAGATCGATTTCTTGGGACACCGCATAACATCGGACGGCGCCGTCCCCTTAATGACGAAGGTGGAAGCGGTTACCTCTTTCCCGCGCCCACCAACCGTCAAGGCCTTGCAAGAGTTCCTGGGGATGGTCAACTTCTCCCACCGTTTTGTCCCGAAGGTGGCTCAGCTTATGCAACCCTTGTACGGGCAAGTCCGGTAAGGATCCAATCAGCTGGACAGCCGAGATGGACCAGGCGTTTGTCAACACCAAGAGCGCTTTGGCCAACGCAACCATGCTGGCGCACCCACTTCCAGGTGCCACCATTGCCTTTACCACGGACGCGCCCGACTACGCCATCGGTGCAGTGCAAGAGTAGCAGTGGGTCAACGGCACGGGGCAACCGCTGGCGTTTTTCAGCCGTCAACTACGGAAAAATGAAAAAAAATACAGCAACTTCGATCGGGAGCTACTGGCTCTTTTCCTCGCCATTCGCCATTTCCGGTTCTTATTGGAAGGACGTCCCTTCACGGCTTTTGTCGACCACAAACCTCTTACGTTCGCCATGGCCAGGACCGCCGAACCGTGGTCTGCTCGTCAACAATGTCACTTGACGTTTATTTCCGAATTTACCATGGACATTCAACATGTGTCTGGTAAGGACAACCTGGTGGCGGATTGCCTCTCCCGTGCGACGGTCCACGCGGTACACCTGGGGATCGACTACGCCCTCATGGCTGCAGATCAGGCCTTGGACACTGAGGTCCAATCATACAGAACCGTTCCCTCTAGCTTCCAAGCGACCGACGTCACTTTCCAGGCCACAGGTGCCACACTCCTTTGCGACGTTTCCATGGGCGTTCCCCGACCTATCGTGCCGGTCGCATGGCGCCGGAAGGTGTTTGATGCCATACACGGGTTGTCGCACCCTGGGATGAAGGCTTCACAACGGCTTATGTCGGCAAAGTTCGTCTGGAAAGGTATGCACCTCGATGTCCGTGACTGGGCTAATACCTGCGTCGTCTGCCAGAAGGCCAAAGTCCAGCGTCATGTTAAAGCTCCAGTGGCTACGTTCGCTGTTCCGGAGCGTCGTTTCGACCACGTGCATGTGGACCTTGTGGGGCCGCTTCCGCCTTCTTGGGGTTATACTCATCTCCTCACCATGGTGGACCGCACCACTAGGTGGCCAGAGGCAATTCCTTTGGTTTCCACCACTTCGGCAGACGTCGCTAGAGCTTTCATCTCCTGTTGGGTTGCCCGTTTCGGGGTACCGGCGGACATCTCTTCTGACCGTGGGCCACAATTTTCCTTGGAGCTTTGGAACACTGTAGCTCGGGGGCTCGGCCCCAAACTTCATCGCACCACCGCCTATCATCCACAGGCGAACGGCCTTTGCGAGCGATTCCACAGGTCGCTTAAAGCCGCCCTTCGGGCCAGTCTTCAAGGTGCAGGATGGGTGGACAGACTTCCATGGGTCCTTTTGGGTCTTTGTACGGTGCTCAAAGAAGACCTGCAATCATCCTCAGCTGAACTCGTCTACGGCCAGCCTCTCCGAGTACCAGGGGATTTCCTCCCTTCTCCCACAGAGCCATGGTCCGCCTCCCAGCAACTTGTTAGCCACCAGGAAGCGGCCAGATGCTTCGCTCCGGTGCCTACATCAAATCACGGCTTACAGAACTCCCACGTGCCACAGGGACTGAAGAATGCTGAGTATGTGTTCATCCGCCACGACGCTCACTGGGATCCGCTCAAACCCCCTTACACTGGTCCTTTCCACGTCATTGAACCAGGAGACAAATCCTTTTCGGTCGACATTGGAGGAAAGTCGGATCACATCTCGGTGGACCGATTGAAGCCGGCGCACCTGGACCTGGACCACCCAGTCGTCGTCGCTCAACCACCCAAACGTGGCCGACCGCCCGCAGCCGCCGCGCCAGATCAACCAAAGCTGCCCGCCAACTCGACCACGCTCGCCGTGCCTGCTCAACCAAAACCGACTGCCAGCTCAACCACCGGTCATCAACTTCCTCTGCCAGGGTATCGAAGTCGATCAGACAGACTTGTCAGACCTCCTCCTCGTCTCACTTTTTCTGTTAAAGACAATTCTGGGGGGGGCGCATGTGGCGGAGCCACCAAAGGACTCAGAGCGGTTGTACATAATTTCTTTAACAGCAATGTAGTTACTGTCTGTGCCTGTACCTTTAATTACACTGTTTGACTGTACAATGTCTAGTTACCTTTACAGCGCGGTTTCAACGTGATGACGTCATGCTGTTAGTCACGTGATTCCCCAATGGTGGGAAGAACGTGATGACGTCATGCCGTCAACCTTCAGACCAGAGGATCAGTCCTCGTGGAGCCTTCAAGGAGAGCAGACCTGTAGTTGATGTATTCCAGCAGTTTCTAGTTAAAACCTGTTTTGTTCCATTAAAGTTCATTGTTTTAATTGCCTGAGTCGAACTCAGTCTTTTCGATAGGAACCTCCGTTCCTACAATACTACATTTAAACACGTGAACCTGATTGTGATAGATAAGTGGCAAAGCTATTAGTATTTTGGATTTGGTAAGGTCCATGAGTTCTTGAAAGGTGCTGTCTCACCAACACCCACGTGGTCTTTCTCTGCAGTGTTTATGTAGTTTTTGAGTTTCATAGTTCAATTCGATCTACAAATCAATCAAATCAAATCAACTTTTATTGTCATTGTTAGTGCACAAGTGCAGTACAACGAAATGTAGGCTTGCGGCTCCCGAGAGTGTACATTTAGATTAAGACATTTAAACATTCAACATACATTTGGCTTGTAATACATTAACATAAACATAACCATAATAAAGTGCATTGGCAGATGTGCAGGCTTTAGAGTTTATTTGTGGAGTTCAGTAGGATGACAGCCCTGGGAAAGAAGCTGTTCCTAAATCTGGTCGTACGGGTGCGAATGCATCTGTAGCGTCTCCCAGATGGCAGGAGGGCGAACAGACTGTGGTTGGGGTGGGTAGGGTCTTTGATGATGGACCGTGACCTCCGTAAACAGCGTTTCTGGTATATGTGCTCTATGGTCGGTAATCGGGTGCCGGTAATGCGTTGGGCAGTTTTGACTACCCGCTGCAGGGCTTTCCGGTCATAGTAGCTACAGCTGCCATACCATACTGTGATACAGTTTGTCAGGATGCTCTCTATTGTGCAGCGGTAAAAGTTAGAGAGGATCAGGGTGACAGGTTACATCCCTTCAGCCTCCTTAGGAAATATAGGCGCTGCTGGGCCTTCTTCACCAGAGAGGAGGTATTGAGGGACCAGGAGAGGTCTTCCGTGATGTGGACTCCGAGGAACTTCAAGCTTTCCACCACAGCCCCATTGATGTGGATGGGGGTGTGACTTCCGCCTTTAGACTTCCTGAAGTCCACAATGATTTCTTTGGCTTTCTTGATGTTAAGGGCCAGGTTGTTATTGGCGCACCACTTCACGAGATGCTGGACCTCCTCCCTGTAGGCTGACTCATCGTTGTTGGTGATCTGGCCTACTACCGTGGTATCATCCACAAACTTGATGATGGTGTTGGGACCATGAACAGCCACACAGTCGTGAGTGAAGAGGGAGTAGAGGAGGGGGCTCAGCACACATCCTTGTGGGGCCCCCGTGTTCAGGGTCAGGGGGGCGGAGGTGTGGTTACCTAATTTGACAGACTGGGGTCTGTTTGTTAGGAAGTCCAGGGTCCAGTTGCAGAGGGAAGTGTTCAGGCCAAGAGTTTGGAGTTTGGTGGCCAGCTTGTTGGGGACGATAGTGTTGAATGCTGAGCTGTAGTCTATGAACAACATTCTGCTGTAGGTCTCCTTACCATCTAAGTGATTCAGTGCCGAGTGTAGAGCAGTTGTGATTGCATCCTCCGTTGATCTGTTTGCACGATAGGCAAACTGGTGTTGGTCAAGAGAGGCGGGAACACTGGCTTTGATGTGAGCCAGGACCAGTCTCTCGAAACACTTCATTATGATGGGTGTGAGTGCGACAGGTCGATAGTCGTTCAGGCACGTCACAGCCGTTTGTTTTGGCACAGGAATAATGGTAGTGGTCTTGAAGCATGTAGGGACTACTGCCTGGGCCAATGACAGATTGAAGATGGCGGTGAAGACATCGTTATATTAATAAACGTTATATTAATAAACCTCATTGAGGAGGAACCACAGTTTACGCAGATTAGTGGTGGTGGAGATTTTAGGTGGAAAATCTAGTCTTATGGTGTGAGTGTTTGCAAACGTGAAACAAAAATGAATGTAAAACTAAAGTCACCGATCCAACCCTGGCCTCTTGTGCATCTCCCATTTCCTTTGCCCCCATTGGTGACTGTGCCTTCAGCTGTCTAGGCCCTAAGCTCTGGAATTCCCTTCCCCAAACTTCTTTGCCTCTCCACACATCTCTCTCCTTTACATAGAAACATAGAAGATAGGAGCAGGAGTAGGCCATTCGGCCCCTCGAGCCTGCTCCGCCATTCAATGCGATCATGGCTGATCATCCAAATTCAGTACCCTGTCCCTGCCTTCTCCCCATATCCCTTGATCCCTTTAGCCTTAAGAAATATATCTAACTCCTTCTTGAATATATTTCATGAATTGGCCTCCACTGCCTTCTGTGGTAGAGAATTCCACAGGTTCACCACTCTCTGGGTGAAGAAATTCCTCCTCATCTCTGTCCTAAATGGCTTACCCCTTATCCTTAGACTGTGACCCCTGGTTCTGGCCATCGGGAACATCCTTCCTGCATCTAGTCTGTCCAGTCCTGTTAAAATTTTATAAGTTTAAGACGCTCCTTCAAACCTAAGCGTTTGGTCATTTATCCTTGTGGCTTGGTGTGAAGCACCTTGGGCTGTTTTACTACATTAAAGGTACGATGGAAATGCAAGTTGTTGGGATTAAATGCTGAAGGTATTTTGGATTTTGTTGTCATTTTTGATGTTTTCAACAAATTTTTTTTCAATTCAACACGATTAAACTTTTTTATGATGTTTCTTTATTTTTGGGGCTGGGAGGATGTTTTGCTCCTTTTTTTAGATCACAGAATCTGAATGGAGAAGGGTGACGGCAGCAATGTGAAATTCTACACTGTCAGAATTTGCCAGCTGCTTTCATGGGTTTATTGTTTGAGTGAGAACTCTTAAAGGAGTATTGTCACCCTGTGGGGTAATTATGAGGTCATGTGAGTTTATCAAACAGTTTGCTCAGAAATTTGGGGGATTGCTTTCTCCCACTTGCCAATATTAACAACAAAAAAACCCAGTGTGAGTATATAGCCAGTGTTCCTGCTTTACGCTCGTGGTGACATTTTCACTATCATTAGCGAACAGAGAATATATACCCCCCAATATTTCTAGATGTCATTACTGGCCTCTGACATAGTTTGAACTAACATGAGCAATCACAGTGGAGCTTTTGTTGGGGATATTTAACATTTTGACTAAGCCTTTTGGCAATTGCTTTTTTTTTACTGTAAATTTTAGTTTAGCGCTATCTTTTATTTAATTTCTGTGGAGTTCTTTTTAACCATCTCACAACAGAAAATTAAAATAAGTGTACCTTGATCATGATCCATTACACTTACTAATTCTTCTGTAATTACATTACAATTTAATATTTTCCAGTAGATCAGCAGGATTGGGGGTTGCTGTAGAACAAAAATACAAAATATACTTATAATTTGATGAGTTTTTATATGGCGTGCACACTACACAGGAACAATTGGGTTGGTGAGAAAATGGTTTTTAAAAATTGTCACACTTAGGATTCATTCTCTACATATGTTTATCTGGATACAAACCCATTGCTAACTTTTCATTTACGTTGAAAGCAATTTTTGAGGCATTACTCAGACATGCTGTGAAAGTGTAGACTGTCAACCACATGTTATTTTAATTTCAATTTACACACTTTCCTGGGTCATAGCACAACGCAGAGTGCAAGGTGCATTATAGGTGACCTAATAATTGCAGGTACAAGTTCGGTACTCTTCGATGGTTTTACTTCCAGCAAGGGCTGAGGGGGGATGGATCTGAGAATTTGTTGGAAACTAGAATTGTGTGATCCCTGTGGGGTAGAAGGACAGTGGAGGGCTGGGAACTTTCATTCTTCAAGTGAATCTGTGTTCCCTTCAGTTGTGAGCTTGGGGCTGGAAATTGTGGTCGGGTGCAGCGTGCCAGCAAGAAAGACACTTCATTTTCTAGCATTTCCACAGCCTGTGCATTACTGGTTCCAAGTGGCAAATGGAGTTTTTCAAAAGAATATGTGTACATTATAGCTGTACTTCCGATTGTGCAGAACTTCAAGGACCTAATCTATGGAACAAATGCATGTAAGCTCCAGTAATGGCTCTGGATTGTAAATGCAAGCTCTATATTTAATACTTGGGCAAAAATAAAATTGCTCGAGGTAACAACTTAAGAATTGATACAGTGCCTTTTACACAGAAAATGGCTCACGGTGCTTCAGACTAGATTTGGAAATGAAACCGAGCATGGAAAATGGAAGCGAGAGAGCTTAGGAAATGGAGCGGAAAGCTGAGCTGAAGAGATGGGTTTAGAGGTGGACAGGTGAAGAGGTCTTGGCAGGGAGTTTCAGAAAGCAGGACAAATGGAACTGAATGCAAGGCAGGAAATACTGTACCTTGACAGATAGTGTACAGAACAAGACATATGTTTAGCATAAGCCCTGTTTAGACTGCAGTTAAATTACCATGGTCAAACTCTCCTGATACTCACACTCCAAATTAATTACTTGGTGAACTATTAATTAGATGTTTTGCTCTCAAATGTGGGAATTCTTTTGCAGCTGCTCTGTGTAGTTTTTGTGGTGTTATAAAAATTGTTGGAATCCTGTCCTACAGTAGAATTAGTGAGTTTAAAAAAAGTGTTGTCGGGATGTGGCTGATTCTGGCAAGGCCGCATTTATTGCCCATTCTTCCGCACATTCAACTGTAATATGGCTGCAGATGGGATATTTTCATCACTTTTAGAACTAATCACTTGATATTACGCTCTGATAACCTGGAACCATTCTACGGTTATATCTGGATAGGTTACCATCCTTACTAAACTCGATCTTTTCTTTTATAAAGCAGGGCTGTTCTTGTTTAGAGTTTGATTTTAGGTTAATCCTGCTGGGTTCATCTGCTTCTGGTCTGTACTTACTGGGATCTGGCTTCACAAGGTTTTTTTATTCATTGCAATGTGTAATTGTGATGTGTATTAAATATAGATGGCATCCTGAAGATGTTAGGCCTTTGCATTATCAGAGACTCGGAGAATAAAATGTGCTTTTACTGGGGGAATAAGAACATAGGAAATAGGAGCAGGAATAGGCCATTTGGCCCCTCGAGCCTGCTCCGCCATTCAATAAGGTCATGGCTGAACTTGGGCTCAAAGCCACTTCCCCGCCCGCTCCCCATAACCCTTCACTCCCTTATCTTGCAAAAATCTGTCTATCTCCACCTCCACGGCTCTCTGGGGCAGAGAATTCCACAGGTTTGCGACCCTCGGAGAAGAAATTCTTCCTCATCAGTTCTAAAAGGGCGACCCTTTATTCTGAAACTATGCCCCCGAGTTCTAGATTTCCCCATGAGGGGTAAAACATCCTCTCTGCATCTACCTTTTTGAGCCCCCTCAGTATCTTATATGTTTCAATAAGATCACCTCTCATTCTTCTAAATTCCAATGAGTATCGGCCCAACCTGTTCAACCTTTCTTCAACGAAGGCTTGTTTCGGGGTGGGGGTGCGGTTGGGTCCTGATCCAGGTTTTGAAATGCTGAGAGGCATAGACAATGTAGATGTAAGCAGGTTATTAATCTTGGACTGTGAGATCAGAACTAGAAGATGTAAATACAAAATCAACAAGCCTCGAGCAAGATTGGAGAGTCGAATACTTTTGCCTCTCCAATATACCTGTACTTTTGCCCACATAGTAGGGTATACTTGGACCAGCCGACGAGGTAAATCAACCATTTTATAAAAAAGAAAAGGTGTCTAAATATATAACAGAATAGAATGTGTGTTGATGCATATGGATGAGATACACAATGGAACATGATGGTCCCTGCTGAGCTCGTGGGACCATGGAAATGTCAAGTCATGAAAAGCAACTGATCTAACAGGACTGGACAGACTAGATGCAGGAAGGATGTTCCCGATGGTCGGGGAGTCCAGAACCAGGGGTCACAGTCTAAGGATAAGGAGTAAGCCATTTAGGACTGAGATGAGGAGGAATTTCTTCACCCAGAGAGTGGTGAACCTGTGGAATTCTCTACCACAGAAGGCAGTAGAGGCCAATTCATTAAATATATTCAAGAAGGAGTTGGATATATTTCTCAAGGCTAAAGGGATCAAGGGGTATGGGGAGAAAGCAGGGACCGGGTACTGAATTTGGATGATCAGCCATGATCGCATTGAATGGCGGAGCAGGCTTGAGGGGCCGAATGGCCTACTCCTGCTCCTATCTTCTATGTTTCTATCAGCTTCAGAATGTTCCTTGAAAGAAAATAAGTGAATAATTTTGAAAAGTTGAAAAAGGGGAATTAAAAGTTTCTCAGTACAGACAAATCAGAGAAATCGAGTTTTTTTAAACGAGAAATTGAACAAGGTGCTTCCTTCACACTGCTTTTGAGATTCAAGCAAAAGTTGCCATTTGAGGCTGTCATCATTTGTGGGAAATTACAGAGACTGCTGGTTTTAATGACTCATAATAGGATTGAGTCAGGTTCACTGCAAAAAGGTACCAGATACTGTATAACCATTAGAAGATAAATTGTTTCGTGCATTAACATTTGGGCCAGATTTTGCTGTGGCAGGGCATCAAACGGCGTCTGCCGTTAGTTACACTTGCACGTTTAGGTTTTTTAATTTTTTGCGTGGCAAGTTGCTGAAGTGTGAGCTGATAACATCGCAGCGAGAGAAACCGGGCATCTGGGAACTGAGTGAACAGGACAAGCAACTGCGTATTTCCTTAACCAATGACATTGAAGGATTGCAAGGACTGAGAAGGAAGTGTAAGTTAGAGTGAGTGAATTCAATGTCAAATCAGGTACAGAAAGAGAAATAGAGAGAGGGAAAGATTGGATTAAGAGAGCGGGGAAAAAAAGACAGAAAGGAAAAGTAAAACATTTCTAAGACCTCCAACAACAATTAAAGCCTAAAGGAATGAGACTCCACATTTTAATAGTTCATTTTCAGTGCTAGAGATGTTGACTGGCAGTAATTAAGTTATCATGTAATTAAAAGGGTGATTAGACTGGAATGGACTAGACTTAGCTTTCTGTGATGAGTTTAGCTTGTATCTACTGCAACCTCACGCCATTCAACGCATTTCAATGGTGAGGTAGACGGTGAGATGCCATTTTTGCAAAGATAACTGTTGGACGGAGCAACTGGGACAGCACTTTTGGATTTTTAAGTTTAACCATGCATCTGCCCCTCACCTGAAATTGCTGTATCAGCTGTGCACAAATAACGGCGAGCGCCATTAGCCTCACCATTATTTTAACAGGAAAATTTGGGGCATTATCTCCTTTATGGGTCGGCATCAAATTTTGTTTGAAAGCGCTCCTGTGATGTGCCTTGGGACTTTTACTACGTTAAAGGCACTATATAAATGTAAGTTGTTGTATTGGTAGGACCACGGAGGGCAAATGATGAATAATATATTTAGGATATGTAAGGCTTTGGTACATCCACACTTGGAGCATTGAGATCTTCTGAGGGTGAGGCTTGCCCTATGATTTCATGGCTTGACCCATCCAGTTAAAGGGGCCTCACCTTGATGAAACAATATTTGGCAAACCAGGCAGACAGTTACCCGCTTGGGTTTCATTTAGGTTACAATGACTTGATGAGCTAGAATACAATGACAGGTTTCCACATGGTTATGACCCAGAGAAGAGTGTGCAGGCAATGGGCAGTGACGGGATCATTTGCTTTCTCTTTGTCTCCTTCTCTTGGTGGAGGATGATTCCAGTGCTCCAATGTCCTTCTGAAACAATGATTTGTGTTTCTGGGGGTTGGAGTGCTGTAGAGCTGGGTGCTCTAGATCATCAGTGATGCCGGATACTATTGATCGGGAGCAACTGATGCTGTATTGGTGCCAGTGAGGTGGGGGAGCCGGTGGGGGCCTTCGAGCTGAATCCAATTCCTGCTGGACTCTGTTGTTGGAGCCAAGGCTTTTCAACAAGTCATTTCCCAGGAGAAAGGCCACAGTAGATGAACCAGTTCCGTTAAGTTCAATTATGTACCTGCAGGTAGCAGGGGGTAAATGTCTGCCTGGATCCCAGTAAACATTGCTAACTATTGCCCACCCCCCAGACTTTCCTGGGCAATGCCCTGGGTGATCTACCAATGATGAGCAGTTGTACATATTTACAGAAGAGGGAATGAGCACCAAACTCAAGGACTGGTAGCAGCTGGTCAGTGAGACAATAGGAAGGAAACTGAGAGTGGTGTTAAGTAACAATCGGTATCCAGGCTCCAGGCCCAAGACTATCTAGGAACAATGCCATGGAAGATCTACTAGTGACGACAAATTCAACTATTCCACTCTACTGTGCATCAATATTATTGGGTCTATTAAATTGTTCATATTGCTCATGATGACTTTCACAAATAATGATACAAAATAAAAGTTGAGACAAACCTTTCAATGTCTGCAACCTTCCATCTAATCTGATGGTTGATGACTTTTTCAATATTTGTTCTCCCATCACAAAGCAAACCTGTTCAGTTCTTCTACCAATCACATTCTCTTGAGATAGATCAGCAAGTTAGTCACAGTCAGTGCAGCTCCATTTCCTTCATTTGAACTGGTTGTGCAACCTCCTGCCTGAAGTTTACCCAGTTTACAAACCGATTGTGATGTCTGATCTCACTGTGATGCACAGTGTGAGGGTGAGGCTTCCTCTGTGATGTCACGGTTTGACCCATCCAACCTCAACTTGATGAAAGTGTTTGCCAAATGCTTGGCCTTCATTTTGGTTACAACGGTGTGATGGCGCTAGAATGCAGTAACAGATTTCCACATGTTTACAACCCAGAGAACTTTTCTACCAATGATATTAAGTAGTTGCATCCATTTACAACAACAGGAAAAGGCCATTCAGCCCCTCGAGCCTGTTCCGCCATTCAGTTAGATGATGACTGATCTGTACCTTTTGATCCATACCCTTTGATAAACATAGGAACAGGAGTACGCCATTCAGCCCCTCAAGCCTGTTCCGCTATTCAGTTAGACCATGGCTGATCTGTATGTTAGCTCCATTCACCCGCCTAGGTTCCACTTCCCTTAATACCCTTACCTAACAAATTTATCCATCTTATTTTTGAAGTTTTCAGTAGACCGAGCCTCAACAGCTTTTTGGAGGCGAGAGTTCCAAATTTCCACTACCGTTTGTGTGAGGAAATGCTTACTGACATCACCCCGGAATGGCCGAGCTCTAATTTTAAGTTTCTACTACCTGGACTCTCCCACCAGAGGGAATAGTTTCTCTCAGTCTACGTTCTCATTCTTAAATAATCTGAAACCTCAATTAGGTCACCGCTTAATCTTTTATACTCGAGGGAATACAGGCCTACATCATTCAACCTGTCCTCCTAATTTAACCCATTAAGCCCTGGTATCATTCTGGTGAATCTGTGCTGTACCCCCGCCAAGGCCAATATATTCTTTGAGGTGCGGTGTCCAGAACTGGACACCATACTCTAGGTATGGTGTTGCCAGAGCTTTAGGCAACTATAGTGTAACTTCCACTCATTTCTATTCCAGCCCCATTGAGATAAAGTCTAACATTCCATTAGCCTTTTAAATTATTTCTGGACCTGTCCACTAGTTTTTAGTATTTTCAGTAACCAGGCTCTAGACCCCAGACTACCTAGGAGCAATATAAGATCAAAAACGTCCAATTCAATTATTCCACCCAACTGCGCATCAATATTACTGGGTCTGTTAATCTGTTCGTATTGCTCGTTCTGACTCTCTCAAATTATGATGCAAGATAACCACGTTGAGACAAACCTTTCAATGTCCACAACCTTCAGTCCAGACCTGTCAGATGAAAGGTCAATGACCTGAAACATTAACTCTTTCTCTCTCCACAGATTCTGCCCGACTTGCTGAGTGTTTCCAGCATTTTCTGTTTTTATTTGATTTCCAGCATTTGCAGTATTTTGCTTTTGCTTCTGTCTAATCTGTTGGTTTCCATTGCTTGGGTTCCCTTCAGAAATTTAACCTGTTAAAATCTTCTGCCTGACCACATTCACTCCTAGATATAT
The DNA here is from genome assembly GCF_052327205.1 of Somniosus microcephalus. Lineage (NCBI taxonomy): Eukaryota > Metazoa > Chordata > Chondrichthyes > Squaliformes > Somniosidae > Somniosus > Somniosus microcephalus. The sequence continues at coordinate 36,555,188 of NC_141009.1, forward strand.
CAGCCAACTCGTCACAGTCAGTGCAGCTCCCTTTCCTTCACTTAAACTGGGTATGCAGCCTCCTGCCTCAAGTTTACCCAGTTTGCAAATCTGTTGTGATGTCTGATCTCACTGTGATGCGCAAGTATGAGGGTGAGGCTTGCCCTGCAATGTCACAGTTTGACCCGCCCAGTTAAAGGGCCTCAACTTGAAACAGAGTTTGGCAAACCTTAAAATTAGAGAGAGGTCATTCAGGAGTGAAATCGGGAAGAACTTTTTTGGAACACTCCTATCCCCTGCCACCTACCACCCGCCCCCCCCCCCCAAAAAAAAAATAGGACTGTGGATGCTGGGTGACAATTGAAGCTTTCAAGACTGAGATAGATTTTTGTTGGTTAAGGGTATCGAGGGATATGGAGTAAATTGGAAGGGAATGGAGTTGAGGTGCAGATCAGCAGTGATCTAATTGAATGGCGGAACAGGCTCAAGGGGCTGAATGGCTACTGCTGTTGCTATGTAATACATTATTGAAACCACTATTGATGGCTCTGTTCTGTGTTCTGTCAAAGGAGTAAGTGATATTGTAGCTGTTAGATCCGTGATTCTGAGAGTATGATGTTTTTCAATAACCACACGGATGCTGTAACTTAACAATCAATAGGTATTTACTAGAGTAGGGTAGTCTCAAGACTGGGGTACAGAGGCATGCTCAAGGCTTATATACAGGTGTGGTCACTGCTGGTACTACAGTATACAGGAGCTGTAAAAGTAGTTCTCTCTTAAAGGTACATACACTACAATTCCTCCCCTTTTAGATTAATAGTACCCATAATATTCAAATAACAATGAACACTTTAACATGTACATTAAACAACAATAGTCCATTTACAGATTCAGTCTTTGGGGTGGCTTCCTGATCCTTTCGGGATAGTGCCTTTCCTGAGGTTCTTGTTCTTGGTGCGGAGGCGATTCTGGCCCCTTTTCATCGGGTTCCACTGCTACTGGTTTGGAGGTAGATGCTACCGGTATGTCTGGTTCATCCCCAGGTACGCAAGACATGGGGTTGACTCGTTCCTGTGACACTAAGATCTGATCAACGTGGTGCCTCACAATGTTCTCCCCGACATCCACTGTGTACATTAATGGCCCCTGCCGTGTGCATATCATTCCGGGTTGCCATTTCTCTGTTTGGTAGTCACGGGCCAAGACTGGTTGTCCTACATTGAAGCTCCTTGTCAGCTTCTCATTGATGTGCTGGAATTGTTTATCCTCAACATTTCTTCGCACATTTGGTCTCAGCAAGTCCAGACGAGATCGCAACCTTCGGTTAAAGAACATCATGGCCGGGGTCTGGTTGGTAACTGCATGTGTCGCGTTTCGATAGGCTAATAAGAAATTGTCCATCTTATGATGTAGTGGAATTTCATCGTCGCACATGGCCTTTATCGCTTTCTTAAAGGTTTGTACGAACATCTCAGCCAATCTATTTGTGGCTGGATGATACGGGGCGGATGTGTAATGCCTTACCCCATTCCTTCTCATAAATTTTCGAAACTCTTCGGACACAAACTGTGGTCCATTATCAGAGCAAATCTGCTCTGGCAAGCCGTTTCTGGCAAATATGGTCCGTAGGACTGCAATCGTTTTCTCTGTAGTGGTTGAGGACATTTTTATCACCTCAGGCCACTTCGAATGAGCATCCACTGCTATTAAGAACATTGAGTCCATGAATGGACCAGCAAAATCAATATGCACCCGTTGCCATGGAGAGGAGGGCCACTCCCATGGGTGTAGAGGGGCATGTGGTGGTGCATTTTGGACCTTCTGGCATCCTGAGCAGCTCTTGGTTAGGTCTTCGATTTGTTGATCGATTCCCAGCCACCACACATGAGTCCTAGCAAGGCTTTTCATTTTCACTCCCCCCAGATGACCTTCATGTAGCTCATTTAGCACTCTCTCCCTTAACTTGGGTGGAATCACCACTCTGGATCCACACATCACTGTCCCCTGGCATACTGACAGCTGTTCTCTTCTGGATGAGAATGCTGGCAACAGTGAGTCGCCATGTGTTGGCCATCCCCTCACCGTCAAATCATATACCTGAGACAGCGTCGGATCATTGCGGGTCTCCTTCTCTATACCCGCGTTCGTTACTGGCAATCGTTCAATTATTGATGAATAAAATATCTCGATAAGGTCCACTGCTGGTGCTTCCTCCACAGTAGGCAGTGGCAGGCGCGTTAGCCCATCAGCATTTCCATGCTGTTTCGTGCCTTTATATTCTATTTCATATTGATTCGCCCCTAGAAACAGGGACCATCTTTGTAACCGTTGTGCTGTCATTAGTGGAACGCCCTTCTTAGGATTAAAGATGGAGACAAGTGGTTGGTGGTCAGTCAGCAAGGTGAACTTCTGCCCATGCAGATAGTGGTTGAATTTTTTTACTCCCCATACTAGGCTGAGGGCCTCCCTGTCAATCTGGGCGTAGTTGCGCTCGGCTGAGGTTAGTGACCGAGACGCAAAGGCTACTGGCCTCTCCAACCTGTCTGGGAATTTGTGCGACAGCACCGCTCCAATACCATAGGGTGATGCATCACATGCCAAACGAATTGGTAGTGCTGGGTTGAAATGGGCCAACACCTCTTTTGATGTGATCAATTCTTTACACTTCTGGAAAGCTCATCTACGTTCGTCATTCCACTTCCATGGTACCCCTGTTTGCAGTAGGGTGTTCAGTGGGTGTAATACCATGGACAAATTTGGTAAGAACTTATGGTAGTAGTTTACCAGCCCGAGGAACGACCTCAGTTGTGACACATTTTCCAGTGCTGGAGCCTTGACTACTGCCTCAATCTTTTCAGGGGACTTATAACCCCTCTTCATCGATGACGTGGCCACAATACGAGATCTGCTTCTGGAAAAACTCGCACTTGTGGCGATTAGCTCGTAGCCCATATTCCTTTAATCTGGTGAGCACCTTCTCCAAGTTGGCAAGGTGATCACTGTCATTTTCGCCCGTGACCAGGATGTCATCCAAATAACACTGGGTCCCTGGAATCCCTTGCAGGACTTGATCCATCGCCCTTTGCCAAATAGCCGGAGCCGATGCTACCCCGAACACCAGCCGGTTGTATTGATAAAGACCTTTATGAGTGTTAATCGTAAGGTATTGTTTCGAGGCTTCATCTACCTCCATTTGCAAGTACGCCTGGGCTAGATCAATTTTGGTGAAGCGTTTACCTCCAGATAGCGAGGCGAAAATATCCTCAATTCGTGGAAGGGATATTGTACTGTGTGAAGGACTGGGTTCACTGTCACCTTAAAATCCCTACAGATGCGGACCTTCTTTGGTTCCCCAGGCGTATTACTCAACGACCTCTTCATTACAGGAACGATGGGTGTAGCCCACTCGCTCCAGTCTACTTTGGACAGTACTCCTGAACGTTCCAACCCTTCCAGCTCTGCTTCGACAGCTGGTCTGATCGCATAAGGCACTGGTCTGGCCTTAAGAAACTTTGGGCTTGCATTTTCCTCTATTTTAATCGTTGCTGTTATGCCTTTTAATGTTCCGAGTCTCTCCTGGAACACTTCTTTTGCATCAGTTAGCATTTTTGACAGTCGTCCAGGTGTGACGTCATCATCCTTTTTGGCCTCAACCTTCAGTGCCTGTATGGAATGCCAATCTAATTGTATCTTCCGGATCCATTCACGTCCTAGCAGTGGTGGTCCTCCATCTGGCAATACATATATATCCATTTTAGGTATTTCCTGGCCTTTATATATCACTTTCAGCCTTATTTTTCCTTTGGGGTAGACTTTTTGCCCCGTGTACGTCTTCAAGACAATCTCTGTAGCTTTCAAGGGTATATGTGAAAATAGCCGCTTGTAGTCCCTTTGGTTTATGACTGTTGGGGCTGATCCTGTGTCCAATTCCATTTTCACTTGGACTCCGTCTGTCTTGAGTGTAACCCAGATAGTCTGGTGATCCTCCATTTTGGTTACCTTATGTAGTTTCAGACAACCCAGCTCCTTGCTTCCGGAGTCTGTGTCACTTTTCTGTTCATCTGAACTACTGTCCATCACCTTGTGTACCTTTTTGTACTTCTCCTGTGGAGATTTCTTACTGTTGGTTTCCTTCCCAGAGCTGCAGACTCTTGCTATGTGTCCTGCTTTTCCACACTGTCTGCACACTTGGTCCTTGAACCAACAATCCTTCTGGTCGTGTGTTGTTCTGCCGCAGCGATAGCACTTCCCTGTGCCATAGGACATTTCATTGGTGCCATATTCTTGCGGTCTCCGTTGTATCTCTGCAGCGCCCCTTGCGGCTGCTTCGTGTGATACTGCCATACTGAAAGCCTTGTCCAGCGTAAGATCCTTTTCTGATAGAAGCCGTTTCTGGGTTCCTTCACTTTGCAGCCCACACACAAACTTGTCCCTTAACGTATCTGCTAGTCCCGCTCCAAACTGGCAGTGTTTCGATAGCTTGCGCAGTTCCGTTAGGTACTCAGCATTGCTTTCGTCTTTGTGTTGGTTCCTTTTATGGAACTTAAATCGTTCTGCTATCAGCAGCAGTGTGGGGTTTAAATGGTCCTGTAGGATTTCTACTATGCTTTCGAAATTCTTGTTCACAGGCTTCTCTGGGGTTATTAGGTTTCGCAGTAACCCATAAGTTTTTGTACCCATGGAATTTAACAAAACCAGTGCTTTCCTAGCATCTGGCACTTCATTCGCCCTGCAGTACACCTCAATACGTTCCACATATGTCGCCCAATCTTCGACTTCATTGTCGAATGTAGAGATACTGCCACTCTTCGGTATCCCTGGGTGTGATTTGACTGTCAAAAATGGCATCTCCCGCGCTTCCCCTTCTTCTCCGCTGGCACAAAATGGCGTCTCCCGCGCTTTCCTTCCTTCCCGCGCTCGCCCTTCTTCTCCGCTGCGGCTTCTAAAAATGGCGTCTCCCGCGCTCTTCCTTCTCCGCGGCTCAATGGCGTCTCCCGCGCTCTCCCTTCTTCTCCCCGTGGACACTGTTCAGCCCTTGAGCCCTGGCTGTGCTCTGCGCGTTCTTTTTTTTTGTGCGCCTTTCCCGTTACCACCGCTCGGTCCTGAACCCGGCTGTTGCTTTACCCTCTCTCCATCTCCGTTTTGTTTTTCCTCGACGCCGCTCGGTTTTCAACCCCCGGCTGCGCCCTGTGCGCTTCACCCTCTGTCTTACCCCGTCGACACTGCTCGGCTTTCTCTCCGCCGTTGGTCGGCTCCAGCCGCCGCTGTCCGGGAAGGGTCTGCGCTGTACCTGTCGTCAGTCTATTGCTGATCGTCGTGGCTGGGGAACCAAGCCCGGCTCTCCACAGCCTCCCCTGCGATGTTCACTCTCTGCCGGATGACTGGGCGGTTGCTCGTGGTCGACGCCCGTGTTTCTTGGCCTCGACTTTCTTCCACCGCCCTCCCGGAGCGAATCCTCGAAGGGAAATGCAGAGTTGCAGGTAGATTCGAATCGACACTCGTCGCCACTGTTAGATCTGTGATTCTGAGAGTATGATGTTTTTCAATAACCACACGGATGCTGTAACTTAACAATCAACAGGTATTTACTGGAGTAGGGTAGTCTCAAGACTGGGTACAGAGGCATGCTCAAGGCTTATATACAGGTGTGGTCACTGCTGGTACTACAGTATACAGGAGCTGTAAAAGTAGTTCTCTCTTAAAGGTGCATACACTACAGTAGCCCAAGGTGCGGATGGCTCCAGTCAGAGCATTCAGGTGAAAGGTTAAAACTGGCATCATGCCATCTGTGATAAGGGGCTGCACTGCAGATATCTTTTTGAGTTGCCACTTACTCTCAGGTTGTTTTCAGCCTTTCAGTGCCTTGCATAAGAACCCCACAGATGTGGGCATGTGCCGTCATGTGTTGAAAGCTCCTGAACAAGTCTACCAATGACACCAACAATCTCTCGTGCTCTGCTTCTTTTAAAGGCTGGGCCCCAGAGATCTGAATCCCTTTGCTCCACTTTCCACCCAGATGCTTCCTGCTGCTCACCGAGCACCTCCATTTGCTCCTGCTCACTTCTGCTGTACTAACCCCCCAATGTGTTGCCCTCAAACTGACCATCTAAATCCACCCCCGCGCTTTTTCTTTCGGAAATTTCTTGCTCGGCTGTGTATTTCCAGAATTTTCTGATTTCTCGTGTGACATTTTGTCTCTTAGGAACAGTTTATGAAGCTGTAAGTCAGTGGTGTTAAACTGTGAAGGCTTCAAGCAAAATAGCCAGAAAGTGCAACTAAATGTCAGATACTTAATTACTGCTGGACTTCATTTTCCTTCAATATTTGTGGCCATCTACAAATTGTAGATCGGTCAATAATTTACTTAAATTATCTGTTGCCTTCTGTTTTGTGGTAGGTAATTGGCTACTTTTCAGTTTGAACTTGCACAATATTAGAAAAGTTTTATTTAAAAATTCATATGCAAGCTTAATTGATGAGAGTGGTTGATGTGGGGACAATTAGCACCCGATCAGTCGCATTTTGCAATTCATCTGTTTTTGGTATTGTAGATCTTGTAACAGCCATCTATAAGAATGGCCAGATATGGCCCTTTCAGAACTAACAGGTGGGTTTAGTCGACAATGGCAATGAGGCTGTAATGGCACGAAAATACGGTTGGTATTCTGGGAGGTGGGATCAAATGAACTGAACCTGTCTTGTGTAGCTATCTCCTCACACAGCAATACCTGATTATTAAAACTGACAAGCAGTAAAAATGGGGTTTTATTAAATTTTTTGATATTAATGAATGACTGGTGAAACAATCCAGAAATATGAGACATTGTAGTGTGCGGTGCTTTAAGCAATTGCTAATACCTGTAAACTAGATTAGATTGCAGAAGGATTCAATTTGGTGGAATTGAAATATTTCTAAGTTTCATGCTGAAATAGGCACTGTTAGAATAAGATTCTGCAGGGCAATAGTTTATTTGTGCGTGAGACCAGTGGCGTCAGACATATGTGAACAAATCTTGCTGCCAAAGGTTCAATTTGGTTTTGTAATGAACCTGATGGATTTATAAATACATTTCTGTAATTAATAAATTGCAGAGCATTGGATCAGCAGTTGATTCGGAATTTCTTGGAAACTAGTCTGTGACCAAATGCTGTACAGGAAACATTCCTCAAATTAACTGTTAAGACAGGAAACAATATAAGCGTTTTATGCCTTCAGTCCATCGTTTGGAGACTTGAAAGCACATGAGTTGCACTGGGGACAGAGAGAGAGAGATTACATAGCACCTTTCATGTCCTGACAATGTCCCAAAGTGCATCTCTTCCAATGAAGTGTAGTCATGGTTATGTACGCAACTGCAACAGCCAGCTTGTGCATAGCAAGATCCCACAAACAGCAAATGAGATAAATGGCCAGTTAATCTGTTTTTGCAGGTGTTGGTTGAGGGATAATTGTTGGCCAGGAGAACTCCCTGCTCCTCACTGGAGAAAGTGCGATGGGATCTTTTATGTCCATCTGAACAGGCAGATAAGAACACAGTTTAATAACTCATCAGAACGACCGCACCTCTGACAATGCAGCACTCCCTCAGTACTGCACACAGGTGTCAGTCTAGATTTTATGCTCAAGTCCTGGAATGGAGCTCGAGTATGGAATCACCATGGGCGGGCTTAACAAGGTCAATCAAGGGAAAATAGCGTGGGTTGGCCAGAAGTTGATGGAGGCGGGACGGAACCCTGACAAGTGGGAGTCCCGCCTCCAAAAGCTCCCCATTGGCAAAATCCAGCCCTAAGCTTTTCTTTCCACAGTTGGGTTAAGTTGGGATGAATTGCCCACCTCATCTGTATTGATCTTGAGCTGAAAGATGTTTCATGAAGGCAAGGACCAATATGAGAAGGGAACTGGGAAGAAACTACAAGATAGACCGAAAATTCACTCCAACACTGTGACATTTAGTGTAATTTTAACTGATGAATTCAAAGAACATGGGACATAAAAATTAAAATGTCTTAGTCATAATAGTCATAAATGTCTAAGAGCAGCTGATTGAATTACCATGTACAAGGATTTCATATTAAGATTAAAATTCTGTATTTTTCTTGACATTAAGTTCCAGCAGTTACATAAAGGTTTTATGTAACAAACTCTATTCTGTAAGTTGATATCTCTACACTTGTAGGTGAGTCTGTTAAAGTACAGATTTTTTTTAAAGTATCTATTTCTTGTGCAAAATTGTAATTCTTTAAAATCTGAAATATTTTAGATTTCCAGAACAATCCCAAATCATCTACTGCAGAAGAATGTATTGCACTCAACCATCTTCACAAACGCTGAAAGCACCAACTATATTGAACTGTGATTTACTAGAGGGACAACAAGCAATCGATATTGCTCCTGTTGTTAATAGTACTGAAGATGTTGATGTGAGCACAAAATCATTGAAGATAACTCTGGGACACTGCTTCAAGCTATACTGGACAAAATGGTGCTGGTTCAAAATGGCAAAACCCATACTTAGTATTGCATTTGGGAAAATTCTAAACATGATCAACGCCTATAATAAACTTTGAATTGGATGAAGTAAAAACTAGACTGAAAAATATTGTTCGACAACATTAGAAAAAAGCGCAGCACACACCAATGACCGAATTACTGGTGGACAATGATCCCTCTAATTTTTTTTCCCCCCTGACCTAGGGGGAACATTGCTGGTGGGGAAATATGATAACGGGTACCTAAAACATCATAAAAGTAGGCCAGAAAATGTGAATCCTACGGAAACTACAACTCCTCAAATTCTGCCACCTGCTCCCAAAGCCTTCGGGGACCGGGAGCCAGTGTAGATCAGCGCGCAAAAAGGAGATGGGTGAACAGGATTTGGTGTGAGTTAGGATACGGACAACAGAGTTTTGGATAGTTAGAAAAAAAGTAAATAAACTGTGAATTGGAACAGGGAGGGAATGTTGATCATTATAAGTAGAGATCAGTTTTTACTGATTTCCACGGATAAATTCCTGGAATTATTTTTGGTGTTTAGGAATGAAGTTGGGAAATACTTCAACATGCAAAGTGTGGTAGAAATTTGGAACTGTCTTCTGCAAATGGTAGTTGGTGCTGGGTCAGTTGTTAATTTAAAATCTGCGATTGATGGATTTTTGTTAACCAAAGGTATTAAGGGATGTGAGGCAAAGGAGGTAGATCACAGATCAGCCATGATCTCATTGAATGGCGGAACAGACTCGAGGGGTGAAATGGCCGACTCCTGTTCCTATGGTGGCGAATAGGCAAAAAATAATTTCCTCGGGAATTTGAGCGGGAAAAGCTGCTGTAATATCCCATTATTTTCCTACCAAAAATCAGATCCGGAGAGGTCTGGGCATCACATTCATTATATCAACTCTTGTTGTGTGCTGCACATGCCATGCTGATGTCACGGATGCAATGTGTGCGCACTTTGGGCCTGATTTCCAGTAGGAAAATAAACAAAGGATTTGGATCTTTTAAGAGGGCCTGGGCAATTTTTAGGTAGAATTTTGAATGAGTTGTAGTTTATGTAGGATTCACATTTTCTCTTCTAACTTTATAATGTTTCAGGATTAGCAAACCCCATTTCTTTCTCTCTGATCCTCCACATCTAAAACTGCTCTCCGCGCCAAATGCCAATTTGGCTCACATGCCATGATTCTGCCCCGGTACCCGTTGATGTAAGAAAACTACTAGGCACTTGGTCTGAGCGTTAAACAAAGCTTTAATCAACTGTTTTACAACATGGAGGTCTAGTTGTGCCCTTCACTAGTTCCTGTTAAGAATGTCCTGCGCAAGCTGGGCCCGTGCCCGAGTATTTATACTCTCCCTGGACAGCGCCACCAGCAGGCCGCTCAGTATTATTTCATAAGTCTTTCTTTCCTGAATGACTGATTCATGTCACCCGTTATCGTATTTCCCCAGTTTTGCTGTGCCAACCAATAATTCAGTCATTGTTGTACACTGGGATTTTTCTAACGTTGCAGAACAACATTTTTCGGCCTAGCTTTTACTCCACCCAGTTCAAAGTCCGTTACATGTGTTGGTCGCTTTTCATGGGAAGGTGATATTCTTGGTACTGCAACAAACATCAGTCTTTTGTTCCGAGTTGGGTATGGAGCAAGGGCAGCTGTGCGCTGACACAGTTACCACACAGATGACCCCCTGAAGACTGAGATTATCAATCAAAGGCTGACTCGGGTCACATGCACCAAGCAATATCTCAACCGTACCCCTGAGCACCATCTCCCAACGATATTTATTAGCCCACCATTATAGCTGCAGATAAGTGGTTGGAGCCATAACAATAAGGATAGAAACCTCCATTTTATTTTTTATTTAAAAAAAATCTTGTGATTAAGCGAGTGTCTGATGACACTTCATAAAGGTGGTATCCATGGACTATGCAATTAATTGTGGGTTGTCATTTAACTTGACTGTACCTTTTTAAAAAGAAGTCTTTTGCTTGTTTTCTTGAACTTTGGCAATGTTCAAAATAATAACTGACTATCTTTAATTTTACCTGGGTTGTTGGGGTACAACTGCTTGTTTGGTTTTATCCCCAGTTTTTCCCACTAAAAATATATGTTGCGGAAAAATGGGTTTATAAATTGGCAATGAAAGCTGACTTTAGCGATCTTCAATTTAAAAGGAAAGGAATGATCATTTGTAAGCATGTAGGAATTATAAGTTTGACCCAAACAATCTGTCTGCATTTACCCTGCACCCACACACTGTTTTATCCATATAGAAAACCAAAGATCTTAATTTAATAACCGGTTTATTGGAAACTATAAATAGTTGCCACTACCTTTAATTCCAAATTTCAGAATTCACCTACATTATCCCATTCTCCTTACTCTTGAAATATTCTAAGTATGATTTGAAGCAGGGACAATGGGAAGTTTATAGTCTGAGCACAAATTCATGATCCAGCAGTCTTCATTTCAAACAGGGACACCCAAAGTGGACACACATCTTGCACTGCACCTTTTTATGAAGACATGCCCAAACAGTTTTTTTTGCATAGCTGCAGAACTGCACCTACGCTTTGCATTTCAATAATTTAAATAAATTCACAGATTCCCTATTCTTAATCAACTCACTTTAATTCTGGGCTGTGGAGATATTGGGATTAAAATCACACAGCTGAAATATACCTTTAGCCTGTTAGCAGGGGTGGCAGAGCATAACCCAGCACCTGCTCCTGCACCTTGCAGCAACCAATTAAAACACACGCACGCAATCTTGTAAAATTCAGGATATAGTTTCTCTGAATTTTTTTTTTTTTTTTAACATATCAGATTGTGTACACCCACCGAAAATGAGCAAAATATGGTTTTGATGATTATCCTCAAAAGCGAAATAAACTCCGGATGAACGAATGGGCGAGGAAGCAGGCAGGCTTTCCAACTGAGTGGCTTTACCATGCAGAGGGAACATGATGACAAAAAGTATTTCTGCCCTGTGTGACTCGCTAGTATTTTTTAAAATTGAGAAACCTAAGTGACGGTCCAAATCCATGGTGCGAACCTCCACTAAGGTAGAAAAAAGGGGAGAAGATGGGACAAATCAACAAGTCGTTGCTGGGTAAAGTCAATCTTGGTTTCTAAAAGCCAGTGGGCTGTAGTAGGGATGTAAGGAGTTTCTCAGTTTTGAGGTCCTGAGAAAGAAATGGAATGAGGGAACTGCAGGAGGATGGCATATTTGGATTTTAGAAGGAACAAGAAAGTGCAGAACAGTAATAATTCTAATAGAATTTATTAAAATACAGAGAGGTGAGGAAGGCTGTGACCTAGAGAAGAGGTGAGACAAGGATCTCCTATTGGATAACACTGTATTACAGGCGTGAATGAGTTATGTAGACTGCACAATAGCTGGATTTATTTTTATTCCTGGTCCATCAATTGCCTGCCATCTGTTTTGATCATAAGCTTACATTTGTGTGTGTTTTTAATAATGTTTTTAACAATCTTTTCCCGCGTGTTTCCAGCGCACTTATGTTGTCAGCTGACCAAATGTTGGACATGGCGCCCTTGTTGTGATGCCCTTGGAAGCTGTGCTGCAGGGCCAATATAGCAGTTGCATTTTTATGTAGTGTTTGGAGGTTGACCTATTGGAGCTGTCTGACCTGTGTAAGTCGTACTCTAGTGTTTATACACGAGTTCTTCAATTTCATACAAGGGTGATCCTAGGTCATCAAAATCTCGTTACATCAAGCAGAAGCTGTCGATTTGTAACTATTTCTCTGAAAGTGCTTGTTAGTACACACCAGTGGAACTCAAGAATGAACAACTGGGATTAATTTCTGATGATTTAAAGAATGTAATTTTAAAATATATTTATATACATCAATATTTTTTGAACCTGCACTCTCGGGATCTGCACTGGACATGCTGATATTCTGTTTGCCACTGCAATCTATGCATATGTCAATGATTCCACTCCAATCTTTCTCCCTTGCCCATTTATCTAACCAAACACTCAGACCCTGTGAAGCCTGTTGAATTATATTCCACTCTTTGGGACATCATGCTTTCCTAAAAAAAACAACTTTACTTTATTTGCAAACCTGCATAATCTTCATATATAATAGCAGAGGTTTAAGGATTGAGGTTTATTGGACCCAAATGTCACTACTGTGCAGTTGAGACGATTCTACATTCATGGTCACCCTGTGCTGCCTATTATCAAGCCAGTTCTTGAATCTATTTTGAAATGATTCCATGAGTTATCTTGTGTGAGGCATTGTCAAATGCTTTCTCAAAACTGAGATGTGCATCAACCATATTTCATTCTACAGGAAACTTTCGATTAACCGGCCACTAAATAACCGGAAATGTCGGTTAACCGGCAAAATTCAGGAGTCGGTTCAGATAACTTTTTTTTACTTTTATTTACTTTTTTTTAACTAATTCCTGGCTGTGGAAGCGTCTAACTGAAGCTGTTGCTAAGCTACAGAGACGCTTGCAAGCTGTGCTGATTGTTTTGAAGCAGCAACAGGGTTTGTTGCTTTAGACGGAGCACTGAGCTCCGTATCTTTTAACTATAGCGCTCGATTCTCCGGCATTGTTGATAGACCGGCACCAGCTCGGTCCCGTCCGTGCCGGATACCAGAAAGTTTCCTGTACCACTGACTTGACTGCATCCGAGTTCCAATTTCTTTAGCTGTACATGATTTGTTTAACATGCACCAACGTTGGGTTTCATTATCTTTTCATTGGAAACGGAAAAAAAAATCCTTTCTGCCAAATTCTCTTCCCACGTTTGATGGGAACCAAATCAGTCTGTAATTCTCAGGGTTGTGAGTCTGCTATATTGTAATTTTGAATTTCCTTATGTCTTTACCCATTCTGACCTATATGTGACTCCAGTCCCACACCAATGTGGTTGACTCTTAACTACCCTCTGAAGTGGCCTAGCAAGCCACTCAGTTGTGTCAAACTTGGGGCAGTTGGGATGGGCAATAAATGGGGAGAGAGCAGGAATATGGTATTGAGATAGAGGATCAGCCATGATCATATTGAATGGCGGAGCAGGCTCGAAGGGCCGAATGGCCTACTCCTGCTCCTATTTTTCTATGTTTCTATGTTAATGCCGACCTTCTCGGCGATGTCCACATCCCAAGAATGACTATATTTTTAAAAAATTGTGATAACGATTTTCAATCTTCGTACGTCCAAAAAAATAATGAAAGACGACTATCAGTGTTCAACTCCTTTCAGTATTCTCAAGTGCATTCCATATGAGGGGGCTCAGGGCTTACTGAGTGCTGTTGTTAAATTTGCTTAGAATTATTTCTGAAATTCAGAAATTAAAGAATGTTAAGGAACATAGTTATTCAAGTTACCATGTTATGTTGCTAATATGAATGTAATGAAAGCTATAGAAGGTCACTTTTATTTTCTATATGAGAGAAATATTTGTTAGTTTAATCATGATCCTGTGTTCTATTTGGTCCAACACACTAATACTTTGATGCGCGTGATGTTTTTGGGGAAATAGATTGTACTCATTAACGGACAGAGGCATGGTAGTTCCTATTATAGCCATAGTTTACAGTTACTAATGTAACTTATTTTCAATTATTCAGTAAATATCTGCCATAACTTTCCTCATTACCAAAGTAAGCACATGAAATGTATAAGACTATAATTTTTGCCTGTTATACGACTTTAATAATTAATACCAATGAATCATCTTAGTTGTAATTTGATGTTAGCAATTACTTATGTTTGTGTTCTAACAAATGTACTTTTGAGCAATTACATACTAATATGTCCCTATCTTTTCACATAATTATTCCATGTTATTTCTCTTTTTATTGAACTAACTTATCCTTCACTTATCATACGATTATACCACAATGCCAAAACATGGAGGTGGCTACTTAAGGTTTCTTGTTGAGACCTGCATTAAGGACCAAAATGTCTAAAAGATTGGCCCAGATTTTGTGGTCAACAGTGAATGAAAAGATGCCCACAGATTTTCTGCGGGCTTTTGCACTGGAACTTGTGATTAGAAATTCAAAACAGCGCGGTGCCCTCGACAGGGGCTCTGGGACCCCTGTGAACAGGGCAAGAACTGTATATCTCTTTAACCAATCAGATTGAAGAATCTTTACTGCGCCATGCAGAGTCTGAACTAGGAAGTGTAAGTTAGAATATTTAATTCAATGCCAAATGATGTACAGAAAGTGCAAGAGATGGAAAGAAAGATGGGATTAAGAGAGATAAAAGAGACAAAGAAAAAGTAAAAAGAAATTTGATTAAAAAAAACTCCAACAAGTAATTAAAATCTGACTCCACACTTGTAAAGGTTAATTTTCAATGCCAGAGAGGTTGTTTGGCAGTAATTAAGACTTATCATGCGTTAAAAATTTACTTACACCGGAATGGACAAGCTTTAACTTTCTCAGGCAAGTTTAGTGTGTATCTATCAAGTATGTACCCCAACTTCATGTTGTTGCATGTATTTCAATGCTGAGTCTCTCTCAGATCCTGTTTCAGCGAAGCTCCTGGAGGAGCAGGGCAACTCTGACAGCAACTTCCTGATTTTTGCGTTTAACTGTGCATGTGAGGTCACCGGAAGTTGCTGTCTGATTTTACTTTTTAATAAGGTGATGCTGAAAACCTCAGCATTATTTTTACTGCCAACATCTTCTTTGAACGATTAGTCCAGACAATAATGTATAGTTGAGGCAGGAGGATTGCCTTACAAATGCTTAACAAATGGAGTCTCAAGTAACCTTTTTTACATTTCCAATAACTCAAGTGGAATGAGCTTTTACTTTATCTGGTCCGGGTTGACCCAACAACTCATAACATCAACATAATTTCCGCAGCTCATCTACTGATAGGTTATCTGCATTTCCTTATTTTAATTTCTACACTCCTTTTCAGTTAGCTGGACAACTGCAAAAAAAAATTACTCTGAAGAATTCACAACAACTTCTATTTATATAGTGCATTTAATGTAGCAGAACGTCCCAAGGCGCTGATCAAGAGCGATATCAATAAAAAAACATTTTTGACACTGAGCCACAGAAGGCGATATCAAGACAGGTGACCAAAAGCTCGGTCAAAGAGATCGGTTTTAAGGAGCATCTTAAAGGAGGAGAGAGAGGCAGAGAGATTTAGGGAGGGAATTCTACAACTTAGGGCCTAGGCAGCTAAAGGCATGGCCGCCAATGGGGCAATAGAAATCAGGAACGCACAAGAGGCTAGAATTGGAGGAGTGCAGAGATCTTGAAGGCCTGTAGGGCTTGGAGGAGGTTACAGAGATGGGGAGGGACGAGGCCATGGAGGGATTTGAAAACAAGGATGAGGATTTTAAAACTGAGGCATTGTCGGACTGGCAGCAAGCACAGTGAAATATTGGTAGAAACTTTCTATGAACAACTCCTTGAAATCTTTTAGTTGTAATTGAAGGTTTTCCAAAGTGTTATTAATTCATTACAGTTAGACCAAAGAAACAATGGAATGTGTCAGACACAAGCTGTCAATTGGATTGTAAATCTGATACATTGTGTAGTCTGAGCAAAAGTTGTTTCTTGTAGGTAAATGACGCGGAGCTTTACAATCCAGAAGGGTTCCAGGCTAGGTCCATGGTCTGTGATGAATTAGTTGATCTCGGCTGTAGTAACAGATGCGGGTGATCCAACTGGTGTTACAATTTCTGGATTGTTGGGAGGTAAACGTTGCTCAGAGATTCTGCTCCTGATCATTCATCAGTAACCTCTGCTAGAGGTGCATTGCCTACGAACAACAGGTGAAGATAACTCCAGTCTTAGCTCTGATCATCCCCGTGGTCGAACAAAACACTGAGGCCTACTTCCAGATTCGCATTCAAAGTTGCTACTGGAGGACCCGTGGAATTGGTGCTGACCATGTGTCGTGAGAAGTTAGTCGAGAGGGAAAACTGAATTAAAAATAATTTCACTTCATCGTTAACAGAAGTAATTCTATTTATTTCATACAAAGACTTGCCCAGATATTCAGTTAGCTAGAATTAACTAAATAGTAACAACAAAGAACAGTATTTTGAAATCAAATTTCTTTCCACGTGTAAAATCATAATTAATCAACTGCTTATCAAATTAAATTAGGAGTCTGGATAATTCCTACGAGAGCATCTTTTAATAATTAAATCATAACATTTCCAGTGTTAAATTTAGATCTTACGATTATAATTATGTTGTGCCATAGTCATTGTTTATATTATAGCAAAATATAAAACAACCATCTGCATTTAAGGAAATGACAAGCTAAAGATAAAAGATCTCCGTAACAATTGTTAATATAGTGTACATTTGGTTGTCAGAATTAAATTGTCTTTGGTTAGGCATGCAACTCCTAAAATTGACTTGAAAATGCAAACTAGTTGCTTATCAGAGTTGACCAGGGTGCTGCCATTAATTGTCACCAGAACCCTGATAACAGAATTATTAGAAAAGGCAAATCTGAGTAGCAGTATATTTAATGTGTCCCACCTTTGTAATAAATTCAGTATAAAGTGTTAGTATTTTCTAAGATCCAAAGTTAAAATGTGTTGAAGGTGTAACTGTGCAATGTAGGATTTATTATGTGAGTGAGAAAGATCAAATTTTATCTGTTACCGTGAACATTTTACTAATATATTACTAATGTATTTCTAATAGGTGTTTTCTAAATCCAAGGGGTCAATTAATACTCAGCTGCTTCCCACCTGATCTTAAATCTTTTCTGTGGGAATGAAGAATACATTACTGATCTCACACTGGCACACACTGGCACACACATTGTGCTACACAACTAATAGCCTAGACTTAAATTGCATTGCGACAAATCCCAGAGTTCAGTGGCAAACTTGGCTTCTGTTCTCTTGAGTATAGAAGATTGAGGGATGATCTGATCGCGTTGTTTGAAATGGTAAAAGATTTTATAGGGGAGATACAGAGAAACTACTTCTTCTGGAGAGGGAACCCAGAACAAGGGGACATAAGCTAGGCCATTCAGGAGGGAGTCAAGAAATACTTTTTCACGAAAAGGGCAGTAGAAATCTGGATCACTTTCTTCCCCGCCCAAGGGCTGTGGATGCTAGGACTATTGGAGCGTTAAAGGCCGAGACCAATAGATTTTAGATTGGTAAGGGTATCGAGGGATATGAATCAGAAGTGGATGAATAGAGTTGAGATGCAGATCAGCCATGATCTAATTGAATGGGGGAACTGGCTGGTGGGGCTGAATGGCCTCCTCCTGTTCCTTTGTTCCTAAAGGAGGTGTGGCGCTTGGATCCATTCACAGAGCTTTATTCTTCAGATGAATCATTTTTTAAGGAAGAGGTTGGACAGGAAGAAAGGGAACGGGTGACCAACAGGCAGAGTACAAGGCGCAGGCAGTTAGTGCAGGGGTCCCCTGTGGCCATCCCCCTCTCCAACTGATACACCACTTTTTACTGTTGGGGGGGATGGCTTATCAGAGGAAGGCAGCAGCAGCCAACTTCCTGGCACCAGGGGTGGCTCTGCTGCACAGAATGGGAGGAAAAAGAGGGGTAGAGCTATAGTAATAGGGGATTCAATTGTAAGGGGAATAGATAGTCGTTTCTGCGGCCACAAATGAGACTCCAGGATGGTGTGTTGCCTCCCTGGTGCAAGGGTCAAGGATGTCTCCGAGCGGCTGCAGAACATCTTGGAAGGGGAGGGTGAACAGCCAGTTGTCGTGGTGCATATAGGCACCAACGATATAGGTAAAAAGCGGGATGAGGTCCTAAAAGCGGAATATAGGGAGTTAGGAGATAAATTAAAAAACAGGACCTCAAAGGTAGTAATCTCAGGATTGCTACCAGTGCCACATGCTAGTCAGAGTAGAAATAGAAGGATACTTCAGATGAATACGTGGCTAGAGGAATGGTGCCAGGGGGAGGGATTCAAGTTCCTGGGACATTGGAACCGGTTCTGGGGGAGCTGGGACCAGTTCAAACTGGACGGTTTGCACCTGGGCAGGGCTGGAACCGATGTCCTAGGGGGAGTGTTTGCTTGTGCTGTGGGGGAGGGTTTAAACTAAAATGGCAGGGGGTTGGGAACCTGAGCAGGGGGTTGGGAACCTGAGCAGGGAGACAGAGGAAAGGGAAACAAGTATAAAAGCAAAAGATAGGAAGGAGAAAAACAAAAGTGGCAGTCAGAGAAATCAACGGTTTAAATCAAACATGGCCACAGTAAATAATAATTCTAATAGGTCTAAGAGTGTTAAAAAAACAAGCCTGAGGGCTTTGTGTCTTAATGTGAGGAGCATTTGTAATAAGGTGGATGAATTGGCTGCGCAAATAGAAGTAAACAAATACGATTTGGTTGGGATTACGGAAACGTGGCTCAAGGAAGGCCAGGACTGGGAACTCAACATCCAGGGGTATTCGATATTCAGGAAAGATAGGCAAAAAGGAAAGGGAAGTGGGGGTAGCATTACTGGTTAAAGAAGGGATTAACACAATTGTAATGAAAGATATTAGCTCTGATGAGGTGGAATCTGTATGGGTAGAATTGAGAAATACTAAGGGGAAAAAAACGTTAGTGGGAGTGGTTTATAGACCTCCAAACAGTAAGGCGGAGGGTGGGGATGGCATGAAAAGGGAAATTAAAGAAGCGTGCAATAAGGGCACAGCAGTCATCATGGGTGAATTTAATCTACATATAGATTGGGCCAACCAAATTAGTAACAATACTGTGGAGGAGGAATTCCTGGAGTGTTTACGGGATGGTTTCCAGGACCAATACGTCGAGGAACCAACCAGAGATCAGGCCATCTTAGACTGGGTATTATGTAACGAGAAAGGATTAATTAACAATCTTGTTGTACGAGGCCCCTTGGGTCGGAGCGATCATAATATGATCGAATTCTTCATTAAGATGGAGAATGAAGTAGTTGACTCGGAGACTAGGGTCCTCAATTTAAATAAAGGAAACTACGATGGTCTGAGGAGTGAGTTGGGTAGGATTGATTGGGGAATGGCACTCAAAGGGTTGATGGTGGATAGGCAATGGCAAACATTCAAAGACCGAATGGATGAACTACAAAATTTGTTCATCCCAGTTTGGCATAAAAATAAAACAAAAAAGGTGACCCAACCGTGGCTAACAAGGGAAATTAGGGATAGCATAAGGTCCAAGGAGAGGGCATATAAATTGGCCAGAAAAAGCAATAATCCTGAGGATTGGGAGCAGTTTAGGATTCAACAAAGGAGGACAAAGGGATTAATTAAGAAAGGGAAAATAGAATGAGAGTAAGTTATCAGGGAACATAAAAACTGACTGTAAAAGCTTTTATAGATATGTGAAGAGAAAAAGATTGGTGAAGTCAAGCATAGGTCCCTTGCAGTCAGAATCGGGGGAAATTATAATGGGGAACAAAGAAATGGCAGACCAACAAAATACATATTTTGGTTCTGTCTTCACAAAGGAGGACACAAATAACCTCCCAGAGATGCCGGGGAACATAGGGCCTGATGAAAGGGTGGAACTGAAAGAAATCAGTATTTGTAGGGAAATGGTGTTAGGAAAATTGATGGGACTGAAGGCCGATAAATCCCCAGGGCCTGATAATCTACATCCCAGGGTACTTAAGGAAGTGGCCCTAGAAATAGTAGATGCATTGCTGGTCATCTTCCAGAACTCGATAGACTCTGGAACGGTACCCATGGATTGGCGGGTAGCTAATGTTACCCCACTATTCAAAAAAGGTGGTAGAGAAAAGGCGGGGAATTATAGACCGGTAAGCTTGACATCAGTAGTGGGGAAAATGCTAGAGTCCATTATAAAAGATGTAATAGCAGAGCACTTGGAAAGCAGTGACTGGATTGGACAAAGTCAACATGGATTTACAAAAGGTAAATCATGCTTGACTAATCTACTGGAATTTTTTGAGGATGTAACTGGTAAAATAGATAAGGGACAACCAGTGGATGTGGTGTATTTGGATTTTCAGAAGGCTTTCGATAAGGTCCCGCATAAGAGATTAGCGTGCAAAATTAAGGCACATGGGATCGGGGGCAAGGTATTGACTTGGATAGAGAACTGGTTGGCGGACAGAAAGCAAAGAGTTGGAATAAACGGGTTGTTTTCCGAGTGGCAGGCAGTGACTAGTGGGGTACCGCAAGGATCGGTCCTAGGACCCCAGCTGTTCACAATATATATTAATGATCTGGACGAGGGAATTGGATGTAATATCTCCAGATTTGCAGATGACTCAAAGCTGGGTGGGAGGGTATGCTGTGAGGAGGATGTCGTGAAACTCCAGTACGATTTGGACAGGTTGGGTGATTGGGCAGAAACATGGCAAATGCACTATAATGTGGATAAATGTGAGGTTATCCAGTTTGGTGGCAAAAACAAGAAGGCAGATTATTATTTGAATGACAATAGATTGGGAGAAGGGGAAGTGCAAAGAGACCTGGGTGTTCTTGTGCACCAGTCGCTGAAGGTAAGCATGCAGGTGCAGCAGGCGGTTAAGAAGGCAAATGGTATGTTGGTCTTTGTAGCAAGAGGGTTCGAGTACAAGAACAAGGATGTCTTGCTGCAGTTGTACAGGGCCTTGGTGAGACCACACCTTGAGTAATGTGTGCAGTTTTGGTCGCCTTACCTGAGGAAGGACGTTCTTGCCATGAAAGGAGTGCAGCGAAGATTCACCAGGCTGATACCTGGGATGGCAGTAATGACGTATGAGGAGAGATTGTGTCGAATGGGCTTATATTCACTGGAGTTTAGAAGATTGAGAGGGGATCTCATCGAAACCTATAAAATTCTGTCAGGCCTGGACAGACTAGATGCAGGAAGGATGTTTCTGATGGCCGGGGAGTCCAGAACCAGGGGTCATTGTCTAAGGATAAGGGGTAAGCCATTTAGGACTGAGATGAGGAGGAATTTCTTCACCCAGAGAGTGGTGAACCTGTGGAATTCTCTGCTACAGAGGGCAGTGGAGGCCAGTTCATTAAGTATATTCAAGAAAGAGTTGGATATATTTCTTAAGGCTAAAGGGATATGGGAGAAGGCAGGGACAGGGTACTGAATTTGGATGATCAGCCATGATCTCATTGAATGGTGGAGCAGGCTTGAAGGGCCGAATGGCCTACTCCTGCTCCTATCTTCTCTGTTTCTATGTTTAATGCTGGGGAATATTGCTTGCTTCTCGTATTTTTTAAAAGTCCTCGGTGGTCTGGTGGACTTCTGGTCACTTGCATAATATGGCCTGCCTACAGCTGGAGTTCTCCTGTGCCTGGTACAAACTCAGACTTAAGTGATGGTGCCTCCTATCACATGGCATTAGTGTGCTTGGGACTCAGATTAGGACCCCAGTCCTGAGTTATACTGTGACATTTGCATTGATGTACAAGTGGCGATATAACCGCACCCTAAAATTCATGGGGTGTCTGCGCGTTGAAATTAAATCTGTTGCCTGGGTGAGGGTTTTCATGCCAAACCCAATTATAAAGACAACAGTATGAAACAATTGTTACAATTTGAATTGGCCCATTGTCATATTGAGAGGCCTCATTATTGCTTCAGTTCTGGCGAGTGGCTAAATCCTTGTTTGCCATATTTTGTGTTCACACTGTGTCAGGGGGTCACATTAATTTTAAATGAACAGTGTAAAACGGGCGATATCGGATTGGCCGCCTGTTGCACAGTTCTCCCGATTTTTCTATCCAATCTCCCGGCTGTCTTTAGCCCCCATTACACGATTTAGTCTTTATCAATGGGGAATGGATGCAAACCCTTACACCCATCTCTGACTCAAACCTCCAACAGATTTGAGTTCAGCCCGAGGTCTGAGCTCTGACACAGTTAGATTTCGCCCGGGAGGATTCACCGTAACGCGCTCCAGTCTACATCGAGATCAAATGGGCGTGTCTGTCCCTCACCACTTATTCTTTGTCTTCGTAAGTTTTCAATGTGCTGTTTTGAGTAGTTCCTAATTGAACCATCACAAATTAAATATTGTAGTTGTTACATTCGGAGGCGTTGGATCGCATCCCAGCTTTACAGAATAACTCATTCTATTTTTTAATGCATATTTAATTTGCTTGCTTGGGAATGGCTTTCGGATAGCCATTTCTAGAACCAGGAAACAGTGTGAGTTTGCGCTTTCTGACCAATACTCGGTAACCTGTTGATTTTAACAAAATAGAAACAGCTCAGTTTGAGCCACAAGGCTAATTTTCAAACCGGCCTGCGAAAAATCTGTTTTTGCAACAATCACATTAAAAATAATTGGACAAGAGAAACGAATTTGCATGCAATATTTATTAAGAGGATGCATATAATAACCCACCTATACATCTAGCTCCCTTTGGGTTCGAGGGGCAGCAGCAGGAAGCCAATCGTGGGAGGGGTATTTTCGGGCGAATGAAGTTTGAATTGCAGATCGAGGGAGTGAAAGTTTCATGTGACTGCATTGGCGGCGTGCACGGTGAGGTGTGCCCGCTGCTCTCTGTGCACGGTGCGTGTGCACGCCGGACACGCCTGTCTTTGTTGGGGCGGCTTTGTTTCCCTTGTAATTGACAGCGGGGCTCTTGTGCACATCTCCCGCCAGGAACCTGGCTCCAGGCTGGAGAACCCGCCTCAGTGACGGGAGAAGATGCCAGTGAACAATTCTTGATATTTTTATTTCCCCAAAAAAAGGAAAACCCCTCACCCCCCCCCCATTCTAAATGGTTTGGAACTAAAGGTGGAGTGTTCTTGCTGATTGGCTTCCAGGAATCACATGGGTAGGTTTCTATAAGGGGCTGAGATTTGCAAATTGGTCACTTTCAGCATTTTGAAATTGACAACTGCTTGTGTGCTGGTCGCGGCTCCTGTTTTAAAATACTCGACAAGAGCAAACAAAAAGGGCAGCGGCTGCAATTTTTTGACAACTGTTCGCTTTCTCCCGCACTGCCCGATTTCCCAGTTGTTGCTCTGGATGTGTGCAGAACCTATTGGAAGTTATGGGAATAAGACCGAATATTTGCGTTGGTGTCGCTTAGATTGCAAGAAGACTTGACTTGCACGCCAGACTGAGCGCTCGATCTCGCTTGTTTCTTCTGATGTACACCCGCGACCAGGAATAGGAGACCCCATGCGTTTGTGATGCGTCTTCCTCCTGTGTCTAATCTGAGGTGGGATTTTAACGTGTGGTTTACTTTTCTAGAATGGCTCGCTTCGGAGACGACGTGTCAGCTCGGTATGGAGGTGGAGGTCCTGCGGGCGGGGGAAGAGGTGCAAGCCGCCAGGGAGGTCCCCAAGCCGGCCAGAGGGGCATGTATGGCTCCAAGTCGATGGCCCAAAGAGCCCGGACAATGGCTTTTTACAACCCCATCCCCGTCCGCCAGAACTGCTTTACAGTCAACAGATCACTTTTTATCTTTAGTGAAGACAATATCATACGAAAATACGCCAAACGAATAACCGAGTGGCCATATCCTTTTCTACAGAGCCGCGGCATCCAGATTAGAAAAGGGGGGTACAGAATGATGAGTGCTGTGCAGTGCCGCTGGCTATTGGCAAAGGTTAATCCCGCCGGTGCCTGGGCGTGTGTTTGGATGGCGTGTGCCGGTGTGAGAGCTTTGTGCTGCGTGTCTCACGGGAGGCGCTTGTTTTTTTATTCCTATTGTAATCACAGTATTGATTCTTTCTCAGAGCAGTTCACAGACACACGCTGTCTGATGATCAACGGGCTATGTGATAGAGCCACGGTTATTTATCTTCTCCGATGTGCCGTTGCCCCCAAAACGATTTAATGGATAATCAATCCGTTATCAATAATCCACGATCAATAGATTAGACCCTGTTAAAATCCGACTGCCAGATACTAAGTTCTCCCAAGAGGACCTCTCGGAGTTTTTTGTGTCAGGCACGAATGTGTTCTTTGCGGATCGCTGTATGTTAGAGTGGTGCTAACAGATGCTTTAAAACATTTGCAACAAGCTGCCCCTGATCATCCCTGTTTGCTAACTTGTGCAGCAAAAACATACAAAGTCCCTCCTGAAAAATACTGTTTGGGGGAATTCTCTCTGTTTACAGTATTTCCTCGTATTCTTCCCAAGCGTCGATTTCTTTCATTCATATATATAAAAAAGAGACTCCTCTGTTCAACCCCTTTCCCATATACGCTGGACAGCACCAGCCGGCAGCGCAAGGGGATTTTCTGTTTGCCGGGAAAGTTGCTGGATTGCCGGCTGTCGGTACTGTGGTTAAAATGGTGTTCTGCCGGAGGGCGCTGCCGCGGAGGCGCTGTTCACTGTGAAATGGTGCTGAAATGCGCCCACGCCTCCACGCAGACTGGAGCCGACGACCCGGCTGGAGATGGCCAACCCCATGTTGTTGGGAGGAGGCGATGGGGATCGTCTGTGGCGTAGGATGAACGCAGATCAGTTATTTTGAGTGTGTGAGAGAGGAAAAACTTATATATCTGGATGTACACATTACAGTGACCAGATTTTGTCGGTTAAGATCCGTCCAGCGCTGGCTAATTATTTATAGAAAAAGGGTCAAAATGAAAGGCACGTTACTTGGTATAACGGTGGAGTTGATTTTTTTCCCCTTGGAAAATGTAGTTCGCGGCAGCGCCACTTGGCAGACCAACTTTCATTTCAAATATCCCCAAACTTCAGCACAACCACGCTGAAGAGGCAAACAGAAACCGGGGACACCCCTATCGGCCAGTGTGTAAGAATATCCACCGCTTCAATAAAGACCATCTCCTCTATTCACCTGCACACCCTATGAATGTGGGGAAAAGGGTACAAGTAATATCACCGGGGTTATTGTGGAGTTAAATGTGCTGATGGTGAAGATGTCTGCGTCCTTATTGCCCGAGATTACAGAGAGGTTGTCAAAAAATTGCAAGTTTGGACCAAATTATCTTTTATTTTAAAAAGTACAAGCCATAGCCAGAAACAAAGTCAATATGATTATGAAAGCTCATTTTCCTTAACCATACTTACTCCATTTGAATACATGATATTAGCGACCATTATTGCAAACTGCATTGTCTTGGCTCTGGAGCAACACCTTCCCAATGACGATAAAACCCCCATGTCGGAGAGATTGGTGAGTACCTTCTGCTGGTTACATTTTTCACGACACTGTAATACTAAGCTTGCTGCTAAACATTCTCCATGTTTTAAAAAGCTGCAAGTGTCACTTACATAAACTTTACTTCTGATTCCTTCCTAAATTCAAAGAATTATATAGAATCACATAGAATTTTGCAGCACAGAAACGGACCATTTGGCCCAACTGGTCCATGCCGGTGTTTATGTTCCACAGGAGCCTCCTCCTATCCCTCTTCATCTAACTCTCAGCAAAACCAACATTTCTTAAAATGTGTCGGCCGTTTTTCTTGCGATTCTAGCTGTTTAAATAAGAAAATGTCCAGTTGTGGTTCTAAAGGGGGAAACAGACCTTTTCTAAGTTGTACAGTCCTAGAAAATATACAGAATATGAAACCTACATTTTGTATCTGTTTAAGTAACACGAGAAGACTTTGGAACACCAACTAAAATTTAAAAACACTTTCAGAATAAGATAACAGTTTACATACAACACTAAAAAATATATCTTAAATAAAGCATTGTTATCTTGAGGCACAAAATCATACTTTATGCTTAATAACAGCAGCAATAGTACAAAATAGTGAAGGGGTTGCTAAAGCAGAACAAGTAACTTCATAATGTAAGTAACGGGTTGAAAAGGTTTTTTTCTGGGGTGAGCACTGTTATGAAATAATGTTAAATAGTCTCATTATGGAATGTACGAATCAAATGCAAATGATAAATAATAGCAAAATGGTTTCCTTTCAAACATCAAGAATTAATACCTTTGTGCTGTGTGAAGAATCCTAAACTGGTAGACCTCACATCCTGTATAGTTTTAAAATAAACCCCACTTGTGCTTTTGTTAATTCACATTGTTATTACTGCATGATTGTCAGCAATATGATGTAGAAAATCATTCCACACAATGGAATCTAACCCTGCCCCCTCCCTCTAGCACATTAATCACTCAGACACACAATTGTGCTTTAATTGGGCAATAAAGAATGAGAAGCACTGATTTTGTTTTTGTGGTTCTTGTCATATGGGTGTTGATGTTGATCGAGGTAAAACTGAATACTGAAAAGGTGAAGGTCAACTACTTCATATAAATGCAAATATTTGATTCAGTTATTGCAAGTATTTTGTGATTTTCATCATGTTAAGTTCACAGAAAGTAAAGATCTGCACCGGAGACACATTTATCCAAAGGTTTTAGAGTTGTTCTGAGCCAATTCAAATAATCCTTCTGTCCATTAACCATAATCTAATTCATTCACAAACTCAAATTGCAAGTGAAGTATTTTTTTTTACACTGGTTAATCAATTTAGAAATTGACCTCTAACACTAGTGATTTGAAGAAAAATCCTACGCTCCCTAACGACTCGTTTGGTCAAGATGGTGTGTAACTGAACCATTCCATCCAGAAAGTCTCAGATTCGATCCCCAGTCTGTGCTACATTCGTTAAACTCAATGGTGATGGCAGTGCCACAATTGACTCTGATGTCCTTGGGTTAGAGTGGGGAGGCTCATCCAGGATTCTTGCTCCTGATTGTTCTCTGGTAATGCCTGCTGGAAAAAGCACATATATCGACATCAGATGCGAAAATGCTTGGGCTTGGTGCCCCCGCGATCTAATACTCTATACTGTCTAGTGTCAGGCTCAACCATGAAGAATATACATTTGACCGTGGTACCAAATTGTGGCGCTATATCCCAGCAGGAATCACTGACATCGGGGGAAGAAGAAAAACGAGGAAAACCCTGGTGTGAAATTAGTTTGCACACTGAATACCAGCTACAAGGATATCAGGATATTTATTTTGTAGCTGCCATCAATGAAGGAGTAAGAACATCAACTTGTTTAATTGTAAAAGCCTTGACAAATGTTGCCTCAAACAGTACCCATTCTAACTGGTTTATCAAATATTTGAAATTTGGGTTTTGAACTTTGCCTAATTGGAGTCTATCAACCAAATCTATAGTCCCTCTACAGATGTGAATGGACTCGCCTCTATATACTGTAGTTTAATCAGAGCACAGCAAATGGCTTATTGATTACTTTTTCATAGCAAAGGTACAGCAAGTCCTGTGAGATTATAGTCAGGTAAATTAAGTAGAATTTGGCTTTCTTCAATGAAAAATATCATACTGATTTTGTTCAATCCAACTTGAGTTTAAAATAGTCATTTTAACTTTAAAAGAGCTTCCACAAACTTTTGCACAGCTGAAATTACTCATTTATTAGCTATTGTAAACAACACTTCAATGCAAAAGCATACGTAACAATTTTCATGTGATATTTGGCATTACTAAACAAATTAAAAAATTACTATTCATACATATTTCATATCACAAAATGGCATTGTGTACTTCATACATTCCTGCTAGTTCACAGATTACAATAATAAAATTCATTAGTGAAGTCATAATGCTAAACTTAGTTTATGGATTTGGTATTCCTGGATGGTGTGGTGATTGAAGAGGTATTTCCTTCAGTTTTTAATTTTTTTTTGAGTAGTTACTTGCTAGTGAAGGACAGTGGTCCCTCTCATCTCTCCCGATTAGGATCTGCCTCAGTCCTGTACTTCTGGCAAAAGGAAAACGGTTGGCTTGCTTCCATAGTTTTGAAAAACAGGCAATAACCAGTCACCGGGAGCCAATTTGTAGCGACCCAGCAAAGAACATAACATAAGAAATAGGCGCAGGAATAGGCCACTTGGCCCCTCGAGCCTGCTCCGCCATTCAATAAGATCATGGCTGATCTTGGGCTCAAAGCCACTTCCCCGCCTGCTCCCCATAACCCCTCACTCCCTTATCTTGCAAAAATGTGTCTATCTTCACCTTGAATGTATTTAATGACCCAGCCTCCACAGCTTTCTGGGGCAGAGAATTCCCCAGATTTATGACCCTCTGAGAGAAGAAAATCCTCTTCATCTCAGTTCTAAAAGGGCGACCCTTTATTCTAAAACTGTGCCCCCCCCCATTCTCGATTTCCCCACGAGGGGAAACATCCTCTCTGCATCTACCCTGTCGAGCCCCCTCAGTATCTTCTATGTTTCAATAAGATCACCTCTCATTCTTCTAAATTCCAATGAGTATAGGCCCAGCCTGCTCAACCTTTCCTCATAAATCAACCCCCTCATCTCTGGAATTAGCCTCGTGAATCAACCCCATCCAACTCTGTCCTGGCAATGTTTCACTCCGTGGCTTGAAACAGGAGCTGAGTTGAATAGAGGACGCTGTGTGCCTTCACCCCCACACCCTTATGGCACTGCGCATTACTGGCATCACTTTTGTACCACTCCGGTTCCTTCATGTTTTTATCAATGCAATGGTGTATTGAATAGCAAAACACTCAAGCTGGAGCATTTTATTGTTTGAAAAATTCTAACTGTGTGCTTCTTAAGAGATTTCAGTCAACTGCACAGCAAAAATCTATAATATCCTGTGGTACATTTTACATATAGTACTTGGCAGTGTTATGCCACTTGTGCTGAAAGTCTACATCCTGGAAAACCAGTATAGTATTTTTCAATGAATAGGATCTGTGAAGGACCCTGAATAAACAGCTGCATTTCACTTTATAAAAAAAAAAGAATTCATTGCAGCAGCACACCAACTCATGAGTAATTCATGATTTTACAATTTTCTTGTATGCAGACCAGAAGTAACATGGTGGTTCAAACCTCGTCAGTGAGAACGGTAACAGTCTAGGTAATCTCCTGTTGCCACAAAAAGTGATGCTGCTGATGTATACTTCTCCTTGAAACAAATATAGTGATAGTGACTTTTTTAAGCACCTGACAACCTATTTATAATTAAACTATCTGAGGCTGAGCCAGACCGTTCGCAGCCTTGGCATCATATTTGACCCTGAAATGAGCTTTCGACCACATAGCCGTAGCATAACTAAGACTGCCTGTTTCCACCTCCGTAACATTGCCCGTCTCCGCCCCTGCCTCAGCTCATCTGCTGCTGAAACCTTCATCCATGCCTTTGTTATTTCTAAAGTTGACTATTCCAATGCACTCCTGGCTGGCCTCCCACATTCTACCCTACGTATACTTGAGGTGATCCAAAACTCAGCTGCCTTTGTCCTAAATCACACCAAGTCCCGTTCACCCATCACCCATTGTGCTCGCTGACCTACATTGGCTCCCGGTTAAGCAATGCCTTGATGTCAAAATTCCCATCCTTGTTTTCAAATCCCTTCATGGCTTCATCCCTCCCTAGCTCTGTAATCTCCTTCAGCCCCACAACCTCCACCCGCCCACCCCTGAGATATCTGCACTCCCCTAATTCTGCCCTCTTGAGCATCCCTGATTTATAATCGCTCAACCATCGGTGGTCATGCCTTCAGCTGCCTCAGCCCTAAGCACTGGAATTCCCTCCCTAAACTTCTCTGCCTCGCTACCTCACTTTCCTCCTTTAAGACGCTCCTTAAAACCTACCTCTTTGACCAAGCTTTTGGTCACCTGCCCTAATTTCTTATGTGGCTTGGTGTCAATTTTTTTGTCTTATAGCACTCCTGTGAAGTGCCTTGGGATGTTTTACTATGTTAAAGGTGCTATATAAATACAAGTTGTTGCTGTTGGAACAAAAGCAAAATATTGCGGAACACTGGAAATCTGAAATAAAAACAGAAAATGCTGGAAATACTCGAGCAAGTCAGGTTATTTTCATCGGCTCATCGACCGGAAACGTTAACTCTGTTTCTCTCTCCACAGATGTTGCCTGACCTGCTGAGTATTTTTAGCATTTTTTGTTTTAATTTATAATGAAAGATCCCTTTTAAAGCTGCAATACCCCACAATTCTTTCATATATTTTCAGCCCAGGCGGTGAAACTCTTTCATTCAACATATACTACGCTTGAAGTGTGACTTTTCTTTTTAGACATATCTGTCTTCAATCTGAAATATTCTTGTAGCCTAGTTCAAGCTCCTTAAGGGAAATTAGTTAATCCTGCTAAAAGTAGTTCCTGACCTGTTTCCTGCTAATCCCAATACATGAAACTAAGAATGAAAGGTCACGATTAAAATGAAGTTGTAAACAAAAATGATGCCTTCACTGATCTGTTGCATTAAGGGTACATTCCCACTGCAAGTTTAGCTCCGTGCAAATCAGTTTTGGCTTTGGACTGCTGCCAAACTTGTGTAGTGTAAATCTGGTGTTAAAGCCTGACTTGGCTCCAGAGGGAAGCAAAGTGAGACTTGCTTCTCGGGGAGCCTCACTCTGCTTTTCTCTGGTGGCAGGTCTGGTCCTGACTCTGGATTCAGGTTGCATTTGCCCAGTAACTGCAGCGGCGGTGCCAAGACACACTGATTGTATTGTAAATGAACTTTTACACTACTAAAATGTAAAAAGTTGTAGCCATTACAGTTTTTAAGTACTTCCTGGTGGTGGCCTTCGTTGGTGTAATAGATTGGTGTGAGGTAGTGTTAGCATACACATTAACGCCTGATATTTCCCCACCAAATGTGTTTCTGTTTTTGGGTGGACCATTGAGGAGGGTGAAAGCATAGGTCGGGTGTATCCCTACAAGGCAAGTGGTAAAATTGGAGGACTAGTCACCTGGGTCACTCTTATGCACCACATAACAACCGACTCGAGGAAGGCATTGTCAAAGAGCTAGGATCAGATTGTCTTGCCAGCTTCTCTGCTAGGGAATGATGTGTGACATTGGAGGATCAATAGGAGAAGAAAAGTGAATTTAAAAACCATGATGGGGGAAATTGAGGAAATGCTGGTGGAAACACGTCACTATTGTGGGAAATGAGCCTGATTTTCAGTGTTGTTTATCAATAAATTGTATTTTTTTGGAATCATAATTTCCTTCACATTTCTAATTTCAGTTCAAAAATGCCCATTAACTCTTAGATGGACTTGTTTAGCAAAGTCTCCATGATGCTTCAAGTACAGTATCCACTTGGAACGCTCTTAGTTAATTGTATATTGAGAAAAATTGTATAATTAAAAACCCATATAACACGAGTCCAATTAGAATGATGTGCTGAATGCTAATATATGGTGCTGGGTGGAAA
The DNA here is from genome assembly GCF_052327205.1 of Somniosus microcephalus. Taxonomy (NCBI): domain Eukaryota; kingdom Metazoa; phylum Chordata; class Chondrichthyes; order Squaliformes; family Somniosidae; genus Somniosus; species Somniosus microcephalus. The sequence continues at coordinate 36,586,782 of NC_141009.1, forward strand.
GGTCTCCAAATGTTTGGGTTCTCTTGTCTCTTTCCCTTTCTCCTCCCCAATTTTCACCCCTCCTGCCCTGAAGACACCAATCCTTGCTGTGGTATAGCTGCCTTGGCTTAGTTGCAATCCTTCATACATGAGCCAAAGAATGTCTTGGCAGGGTATTTCATCATGGGATAGTAACACAGCTAAGGCTGATCCTTCAGCCAACATCCACACACGGGCACTTTCTAGCAGGAGCCACTGGATAGTCATCAGAAGCTCGAACCTTGGCTGTTTTTTCTCCTTGGCCAAGAGACACTACAGGCAATCGTGACACTCGTATTGCTAGCCCAACTAAGATCAGCTATTTCAACGTAGACTGACCATTGAATCTGATACTTTCTGATCGGTATGGCTCAGAGAGCCAAATCTTTCGTAAGACTTGGGTTGTATTAATTTTGAGAGTCCACACAGCGAAGCAGGCATTGTTTCTTCTGTGATTTTTGTTAAGTCTGACCTATTTGTCGCACAGTGCTGGTTTATGTCATTGTCACCTGACATGTCTGTTTCATACAGGATGGTGAAGAATATTGTTGTTTAATGGTGACCATTTTTTAATGTTTAATCTGAGCTCTCTGTCTCCTGCATTTCACCTCTCCAGCAAAACCAGTCAGAGCTGATAATTAGGTGATGTAACAGTATTCTAAAAAATGATTTGACCATTTTCAGATGCAACATTAAAAAGAAAAATCGCTCAGTGAAAATGACCAAATCTATTTTTAACTGTTGAGCAAATAACTTGAACGATTTGACATTTTTTTTGTCATCAGATAAGATGACCTTTCTCATTGGTGTATTTTGCTCTTTCAGGATGACACTGAGCCTTATTTCATTGGAATATTTTGCTTTGAAGCTGGCATCAAAATCATTGCTCTTGGATTCGCTTTTCATAAAGGTTCTTACCTTCGAAATGGCTGGAACGTGATGGATTTTGTGGTGGTTCTCACAGGGTAAGTAGCTGAAAATCCCACACTACCAGTGTCATTGTTTTACCTTAGAAGATTCCATATGTTTTATAGGTGAAAGGTTGAAATATAAGGCATTTTGAAATCACAAAGTTCAGTATTATTCTAGGGGCTTTGTTGTGTTCAGTACAATTGAACATTCATTATCTTCATGCCTATTATTCACCATCCCAATTATCAGCCAGAATGTACTGTACTCGGTATCAAACCTTGCAGTAAGGCCTTTTATTGCACAGGTACTTTCATTTGTATTTAATCTCCTTTTCTTGATGAATAAAACTAGTAATATTTAATTGTATGTATCTTACTTGTCTTCACTCCTGTGCTTAAAGCAATGCTGTATCATACATACAACACCAAGATTTGGACACTCGATTATCCGCCAGTTTCTATTATCTACCATAGGATCCCCTTCAAATTAATGGATGATGATGGAGGATCTACTGTATACTTATCCACAGGTGGCTAATACACCATATTATTCTTATGGCGCACTGGCAAAAGTGAGCTTGTGTGGAAATCACTAAGATCCTCTGAACCTGCTCTCAAAGTTACTTCAGGAGAATTAGAAAACATTCAGTCCTGCACTGTTTGATCTACGTGTGTACTACTTTGGGTATAAAATGGCACTCCTATTTAATGCTTAGTTAGCAGTTGTTCATCTATGTTTTCTTGCACTGAAGTGATCATAAAAATCAAAGAATCATACAGAAAAGCTTTGTTTAACTTGATGTGGTGATTTATGTGGTGATGGAAAAGAAGAGAGGCAATTTTTGCCTCTGTTGGCTTGCGATAAGGGTGTAGATTGTTTGCCATGGTGTAATCTAGCACTAAAATGTTGCCAGAATATAACTTAAGTTTGAAACAAAACCGAGAATGCAGTAAGTACACGCCACCTGTGTAGCATGGGAATTTGTTTAGGGCCCTTCAGAACTGAAAAATGAGGGATCAAAGAGCAGATTAGAAGGATCAGAAAAAATAATTAAGAGGGAACAAGATATCCCAACCACAGAAAATGATTTAATTTAATTTAAGTTTCAGATACTGTGGCCTAGAAATTAGGTTTGCCTCCGCCAGGGCTTTTGCGCCCGAAATTTTGCGCCAGCGATAATTGCCGCTGCGCCCGCCAAAAATTCAGCTGCCCCGCGCCCAGACGGCTGCGGGCGCTAATGGAGGGTTTCAGCGCCTCGCTATGGGCGCTGAATGCAGGTTTGCGGCGCTAATCCCCCGCTGCGGCACCCGATGCGGTGCGGCAGGCTGGGGTACTGCAGGCCTCCTCCTTCTGTTAAGGAGGAGCTGCCTGCAGCCGACCGCTGACCGGTCGATTCGCCCGACAAATGAGCCCGGCACCTCGGAGAAGTGCCGGGCTCGCGGGCCACACACATCAGTGCCGCGGGGGGGTGGTGGAGTCCGGGGAGGGAGGTGCGGGCAGGCGGCCGCCGGGAAAGCGGCCGGCCGCCGCTCCACCTTAATGCGCCGGCGCTACGTGCTGCAACATCCCGTTGAACAATCGTTGGTTGCGGCTGCCACGGGCGAGGCGGCCGCAACTGAATTTGGGCGTCCGGCCGCGTTACCACGGCAACGGGGACGCTGCGCACACCGATGACGTCATCGGTGCCGGCGCAGCGCTACCGGCTAACGCCGATGGTAGGGCCCAACGCAATTTCGATCGCGGCTATAATTCCGGCGCAAGGCCCTCTAACCCCACCGAATTTCTCGGCCTGTATTCAGTAACCAGTTGTACATTCACCATGTGTTTCCAATTCATTTAGTTTATAGTTTACTGTTCCCCAAGTTGAGGACCATTGTGCAGTGTGTTTTAACAGCAGTGAATATTTTTGAAACATTTAAAGGTCTACTTGGTTGCAAGTAAATGTAATCCTCAAAAGCTGATGAGACAAAAAGTATATTAAAGTTAGTGTATTAAAAAATAAATATGGGAGGAAAAGCATGATTTTTGAAGATCCTTATTGAACTGACATTAATGAATATCCCCTATGTGAATACCAGGCTGTCACTGTTCCAAACATTGTTAACTAATACCATGCAAGTTCGCTTCAAGTAATCGGTAACTAAAATTTATTATTTCAGATACTGTCGTAAATGGAACAGTTAGGACTGACTTATTATGGGAGTTACACTTTTCAGACTTCATAGTTCTGGCTGTGGTTGAGTGGGAATGTCCCAGTAAATGCTTGGTTCACTAGGTTATCTGCATCCACACCTAAAGGAACTGTTCAAAGTGGCACGATGTCCATTTGAGTACATTTTTAATATGTTGCTTTATGTTGTACATAAAGGGTACACGGTTAAAAATCTGGCTGGACATGGTATTACCTATTGGGTTTTGAGTAGAGTGTGCGGTCATAGATGGCCTGAGTTTTACCTCTGAAACAAGGTTCAGATATTGGCACAGATTTATGTTTACTAACAGTGGTTATACATAATGTGGAGATTGGTTAACTAGCTTTTTTTTTGCTCATGATGATGTACATTAGACAAACATTTGAAAAATAAATGTCGTTATTAGGTCGAGTCATTGCTCAGAAGCGCGAGTGATTGGTAATTTGGACTGCTGTTGATTTTCTCACTGCCTTGACAACCTGCCGCCTCAGTCTACAATTCACTTGAAAATGGCCAGCTGTGACCAAATGCTTGTGCGGCGTTTAGTCCACATTCTATTTAACGAATCAGACTGAACATTTGATTGCTTTTACAAGTCTCATTCCGTACAATAAACGGATCTTGCTTGTAATCTTAAAATGGGCTGGTTCTGTGTGAGACATGGTTCCATTAAATGTGTTTTTTTAATTAAAAAAAAAAAAAGTTTTCTAATCCACGAGGTCGGTATAGAATGCAAAGGATCTGTCTGGGGAATTTCTAGAAAATTGTTTTTTTTTACATGTTTATCTTGGCTGTTCCTCTCAGATTTTAAGCAAGGATTTTTTCTAAAGTAAAAGATAAATGTATTTTTGCTTTGATTTGTATTAAAACACTAAAATGATGTGTGATGCCCTGCAGTGAACATTAAATAAGCACACACTCTGCACTCTGCAAATGTGTTAATGGGGAATAAAGAAACCCTGAGCAACTGATGCATGATGCAGTTCTGACAGACACCTTGTTCAGATCAGGTGAATCTATTGAACTGTTCCTTCCTCCTACCCCAAACCCACTGTTGACAGAAGACCGTAGTTCTGATTCGTTTTAGTGTACTGATTGATCAAACAAATTTTTCTATGTAAGCGATCAAAGCTCCGCTACTGGAAAATAAAAAAGTGTTTATCATGGAGGCAGGTGTCCAATTAGCTGTGTGAAATACATTTATCCAATCAGACACTAGCTAGCTTGACAGAATCTTTCAGGAGTGACTATGTATTCTGGCTACTGGTGACAGACACACAATCTATCTAGATCCGGTATGAGAATGTGCTAATTGGGAAAGTAAATTTAGCATTTTAGGCCCTAGATAAAGATCGATATCTCATTGAATGACTGTAGAAAATCTAATAGACCCAGGCTAAAGGGCTTGGTTTATTGCTGAAGGAAATATCCCTCCACATCCAATAGCTTCATATTCTGTTTTGAACTGTTCATTTTTAATTCACCCCAATTACAAGAACAAAGATTTCTGTTGTAATTGTGTCAATTTGTTATGAATCATAAGCTGCTTGTATCTTTGTGTTTGTTTTAACTTATCATTTAGCAAAGACAGCTGCAGCCTCTGAAACTGTAATCTGGAAATAGAATATAGGAAAAGCTCCCCTCCTTCTTCCCCATTCTGAGACTCGCTATATAACTTAAAACATCACCGTGCACTCTTTAGATCCTTTTTGAAACGTGTAGGCCTGCACTCCATCATTCTGTGTAACTCTGCGCTTGCAAACAAACTCTTTTGACACCAATCTGTTCCTTCAGTACCTGGAAGATTTTTTTTTGCCAGATTACCACTTCCTATTATTGAAACCCTACTTTTGTTGGCATCATTTTATCTGAGATGATTTTACAATTCGCTCTCCTGTTTCCCATTGTCACTGAATTTGAAAAGGCTCAATCATCGCAAAGCACCTGACTTCAAATTGACCAGGGTTTTGCTGTTGAAATCCCAGTCTCAATTACACCTGTTGGGGGGGTGTGGGGGGAAATGGAAAAACCTTTTGACTCCCCAGTCTTCTTCGCCCTTAATGGAGACCGGTTGATTTGAATCAAGGACCCAGGGCAGCAAGGACAAGTATGACATTGAGTTTTCCGTAACTTTCTTATTACAGGAAACTTTGTGATATCCGGCACCGACGGGACCGAGCTGTTGCCGTCCCATCAAAACTGCCGGACAAACCAGCGCTAATGTTGAAACATACGGAGATTTTGAGCTCCGTATCTGGCAACAAACCCTGTTGCTTAGCAACAGCTTCTAAACAGTCGGCCGTACCTTGCAAGCGTCTCTGTAGCTTAGAAACAGCTTCAAGCGAGACCTTACAGAGCCTGACTGGTGGAAAAAAAAAAGCAACGAAAAGAAAAAAAACCTAACGAAACGGATCCTGATTTTTGCCGGTGGCTCGAGCATTCCGGACAGTTAACCTCCGGATAAACCAAAGTTTCCTGTACTAAGATTTTGTTTATTTGGTGTCTTTATCCCAAGCTCCAAAAAAAAAACTTTGTTCCATCTTGTGCTCGATAAACAAAACTCCCATTATTTCAGAAAGCTCTCCATTTCCTGTCTTTCAGATCTGTATTTTAAATATGCGGTTAGGGAGCCAGGCAGTGTGACGGTACAATGCATTAGACTGTCATTAATTGATAGGATGTGGGTTCTCATCCATAAATCTGCTGTCACTGAATCCTATATTTTGGTCAGGCCAGCAGAAGAGGTGCGATGTACGAGTTCAATGATAAGCTACTGGGAAGGAAGCAAATTCTGCAGGCAAAGCCCCCTAGGGTTGTTTTCCACTTTTTACAAGAGTCATTGTGTATGTTAGAAGAGGCCTTTAAAGCCTCCATCTTAATACTCTGAGACTCAGAATGCTGCACAATATTGGGAGCTAAAAAAAATTATTAGAAAATGGGGAACTAAGTGCATCATTTTAAAGCTACTAGACATATTTGATGACTAAAAACATCTGTATTAAAAGGACATTTTCATTTTTGTAATTCATATTTATATCTCTTCCATTCAAATATGGTTTTAGTTGCTTTGTGTCTGTTTAATTTGAAACATAGAAAAATAGGAGCAGGAGTAGGCCATTCGGCCCTTCTAGCCTGCTCCGCCATTCAATACGATCATGGCTGATCCTCTATCTCAATACAAGAAACTTTCTGGTATCCGGCACGGACGGGACCGACATGGTGCAGGTTCAGCAATAAAACCGAACGCTATAGTAAAAGATACAGAGCTCCGTATAAAGCAACAAACCCTGTTGCTTAGCAACAGCTTCAAAACAATGCCCACAAGTTGCAAGCATCTCTGTAGCTTAGCAACAGCTGCAGCCAAACCCTTGCCTTCCTCCATTTGTTGCTGTGCAAGTAATAAAAGTTACCTGAAACCGACTCCTGAATTTTGCCGGTTAACCGACATTTCCGGTTATTTAGGGGCCGGTTAATCAAAAGTTTCCTGTACCATTTTTCCACGCTCTCCCCATACCCCTTGATGCCCCTTGTGTCTAGAAATCTATCTACCTCCTTAAATATATTCAGTGACTTGGCTTCCACAGCCTTCTGTGGTAGAGAATTCCACAGATTCACCACCCTCTGAGTGAAGAAATTTCTCCTCATCTCAGTCCTAAATGTCCTGAGACTGTGACCCTTTGTTCTAGCACCCCCCTCCAGCCAGGGGAAACATCCTCCCTGCATCCAGTCTGTCTAGCCCTGTCAGTATTTTATACATTTCCATGAGATCCCTTCTTATTCTTCTAAACTCTAGTGAATACAGGCCTAGTCGACCCAATCTCTCCTCATACAACAGTCCTGCCACCCCAGGAATCAGTCTGGTGAACCTTCGCTGTACTCCCTCTGTGGCAAGTATATCCTTTCTTCGGTAAGAGACCAAAACTGTACACAGTACTCCAGGTGTGGTCTTACCAAGGCCCTGTATAATTGTAGTAAGACATCCTTGTTCCTGAATTTTTGAATAATTGAACTTCATCTGGCGATGAGATGTACAATAAAGAACCAAAAATGATGTCTTTTTTCACGCTTGTGTATAGTTTCCTAGGGGATACGGATACAGGTCTGGGGACACTCATACTTGTGAAGTCCGTCGAGATCTGTTGTATTTTGTTCACGAGCAATGCAAACACCTACATATTGGCGGCAATATGGTTTCAACCAAGAACCAGATAGCTTTTAAAGTTGATTGTTAACGTAGCATTAAGGGGGAAAAATTCAGTATCGCCCCGTTTGGGGCTCCATTATCGGCCATGCGCAAAGTTTAGCGCCTGGTGCTACTTATCGCCTCCGACAGCAAACTTGGCTTTTATCGCCCCTGGAGGTGATTGGAGCGCTAAATCAGGCACTTCACGCCTGTCTTAAGGCGCAAAAGCCGAGGAGCGAGGCGCTACCTCAGCGCGCTGGCGAAGCAAGGAAGGGCAAATCAAAATAAACCTGCAAAGTGCTGCTCAGTACTCAAAACTCCTTCACACAGCGTTGAATCTCTCCAGAAGTCTCAGTCTCTCTCTCTCTCAGAATGCATGGTGCAAAAACGTCACCAACAAAAAAAGGCAGGAAGCGGTCGCCTTTAAATAGCGCTCCCCTAGTCCCTTTCTGACAGCATAACGCTCCCCTCAACCTGTCGTTGCTGGCGGTAAGGCAGGGGGCGCCACTCAATATCCGGCCCGGGGCGCTAACGGGGTGTTGCGCACTCGACTGACGTCACAGCGCAGGAGATCGTGGCTGTAGTGTTTAGCGCTGCCGCAAAATGTCTAGTTAATTTCGCGAGCATCGCAAACATCACCGTGCCCGGGCGCTAGTTGCTTTGCGCCCCATTAGCGCCCTCTTAAGGCGCTAACGGGAGGTGCAAACAACTGAATTTTCCCCCCTAAGTGTCTGGGAGATACCATTATTCCTAGCAAATGGAAGCCAATATTGTGGACAAGATTAATGCAATTGAAGAGAACAGTTGATTCTTGTTGTGGACTGGTGTTGCATTTGCTATTGTTGAGCCTTAATTTTTTTCTAGAAATAGTTTAATTATTGTTTTTTTTTACAAAAGCATTCTGAACTACTGGAAAGTGTACAGTTTGTTGGTGTCAATACCTAAGGCCTTTAAAATGACCCCATTTATTTTAGTAGGTTAACACCTCCATTAAAATAGGAGAGTGAGGAATTTTAGACAAAGGGGTTTGTCTGCTGATGTTCTGCGGCATAATTTTTGATGATGAACATAAAATGATTTGCACATCTTTTCCTTTGACCATTAAATGCTTGTCAATTGAACTTTATTTTTAATGTTATGAGGACAAATAGGTATATTTTGGAAACTGAACTGTAATAAGTAGAAGCACTTGGTAAATTGTAACATTAAAAACATTATACAGTAATGGGGATTAAATGGTATGTGTGGATTTCCTTGCAACTTGATGCCTAACTCACGATTTCTCTAGTAGTTTTTAATTTGAATGTGCTAATGCTGGCTAAATCAAATGCTGCCTGTACATTCATCTTGTGTCTTTCTACCTCCGACTCGGGTTGTGTTAATGCTATATCAGGGACATACCAAGCTGAAAACTGTTGACGAGCGCAGCTCTATGTTGATGAGTTACAGGTAAATGGTAAAGGCTCATTCAGATTTCCCCTCCCCGCTGAATTATTCTTGTTTATGGTAAACGTAACAACGAAAGCTAATACCGTGGCTCATGGGGCTTCAAATGGGAATGTAGAAGTTAAAATCGTGCTGTTCTCTAAATGCCATAAATATTTGATCTGCCCCTATTAGATGGCTTTGGTTGTGCAAGGTGGTGTCTTCATGGGTCAGAGCAATAACAAAACTGTGCTTAATGGTGTGTAAAATCTGTGATTTTTGTCAAGGTTTTATAGAGGACAGGAATCAATGACCAGTGACCCAAGGGCCATAACTTGCATTTGATGAGTCTTTCCCACCGTTTAATACCACATTTATATTTATACTAGCCAGTTAGATTAGATCTTCTCATTGTTGACTCTTTCTCTTCAGAAAGGTAGAAATTTACTGGACTGTGAGCGCTATCTGGCTGGACAAGCTAGTAAGGAGAGCACGGAATCAAATGGAGGCCACTTGACTCTTTTCAATGAAAAATAGTAACATTTTTATACTTGTCCATGGTATTTATATTGAACTGGCTCAGATTCTCTAATCTAAATTGACCAGATGATAGCGTGACCTCTTAGATAGTTTTCAGTGCACAAATGGTTGTGTAATTGTCCTGTTAATGTGCGTGTGTGGTTACATTATGTTTTTTTTTTTCTCTCCCCTTTTTTAAAGGTTGAAATCCCACTCTGTGATATTGGTAACACATTTGATAATGTATTGCCGTGAAATTCCTTTGTTCTCACCTTTCACAAATTTGTTAATCCATTTACTTGACAAAGGTGAGAGGATTTGTTAAGTTAACCAATGCGTTGCAAAATATGGCACAATGGAATTTCACCCTAATGGCCGCATGCACCATCACATCACTGAGAGGGTGGGCAATATATCCTCTTCCAGGTCTTTGCCAGCTCTGCTCTACAGAGAGCCACTAGGAGGTGAACAATAGTGATTCTTTTTCTGATTTTTTTTTTCCCCCTCCCTTTACTATGGGTAAGGCACTTCCGTTAGATAATTGACTACGTAGATAGTTCACAAACTCTATGAGCCATGTATGGATATATTATTGTAAAATTTAATAAACTCGCTGCCGTCCACAGTATAGCACAGTAATTGGGAATCCAGTATTACAAGGTGTGTGTACACTACTGTACAGTTTAATTTGAAACAACTGTAAATTAGCAACTGGGAAACAAGCCTGAATTTACAGCTATGGTGCAAATGAGGCTTTTAGGAGGCATGTTGTACACTTGCACAATCATTAATAGTTGATTAAAATGTAAAAGTGTTGGAACTGTCTCTTGTATGAGAACGTCTCTCTTGTAATGCAGCTACATATCCAGAATGTTTTCCCCCCAAACGTCATTTCTTTACCTCCCCAAGCCTAGGTGCACACAAGCCAATTGTAGGGCCCTTATTTCTGCCTTAGTTGAGGTCAGCTACCTCGGTGCATTTAGCTCTGTGCCATCGCTAACGTCAGTGCCTTTACGCACCCAGCCACCCATAGAGATAGAGAGTGACTTTATATTCAATGTAGCATATATCTGGCCAAAAGAATTCTGAAGAGGTCCGCTGCATTGGAACCAGTTCCAGTTTTCTGATTTTGGAAAGCTAAAGGCTTTCTAAATGCGATTGTTTCATATGTAATGAGGGATGGTTATTGATGAATTAAAGATAAGCACGTGGATCGCATTAGTTTTCAGCCCTCTCCGACAATGCACATTTTTTTTTTTTCTATTGTGTAATTGATTTATGATTCATTACAGATGAATCCTTTTGAACAATTGACTGTGTGTGTCACTGCATATTTATTTTTAAATACCTCTTATTTCTCTCAAGCTGGTAACCTGTTCCCCCTGGCCTCTCAGCCTTCTACCATTCTTCACGAGAGTCTAGACAGTGAGCACTGGGGCTGTTGCAGCTGTTGGACCTGTTGCTCACCTGATGTGCACTTCTTTCGGCAGGGGTTGCTGAATAGTAATTGGAAGCAGCAACTGTGGTTGCCTTTTCCTCCCTTCTGCCCCCCTCTGCCCATATGCCTCATTTATTGCCTCCCTAGCCTAGGGATGGTGAGGCTAATTGTAGTGCCCGACTTCTGCCACTTCTGAGATTAGCTTCCGAACCACAGACGTTGAACCGCCGGCCTCTTTGATTCGTATGGCACAGTGCAGTATATTTACACACTGAGCCATCAGAAGAGACACTGGGTGGACACTTTGAGCCCAAACTAATTGAGGGTGTAAGGTAGTCGAAGGTTTGTTGTGTCACAAAAATAGGATTGTCTGATCATGTTTGAAGATAAATACAACATGTATTTGCAAGGCACTTTTCCCCTTGTTTACATTAGTGAAAAATAACTGGCTTTGTTCCAAGCTGAGCTGAATGGATGGATGCTGCCGTCGCGTGACATCGCAGGTGCACCAGTATAATAGATGCCTGGTGCCCAGAGCTCCAGAATTACAACAGCGTAATCTGGATGATCTGACATGGACCCACATGCCAAGGGTACAAATTGGAGAAAATGCAGGGAGAAAAAATAATTTTGCTGTATGTTGGGTTGGAGAGTGGGAAGTAATATTGGTCGGCATTCAGCCCCCTCAAATCCAGTCCAATATAATTAATTGATTAATAGAAATGAATTCAATGATCTTTTATTTATTCATTCACAGGATGTGGGTGTCGCTGGCAAGGCCAGCATTTATTGCCCATCCCTAGCTGCCCTTGAGAAGGTGGTGGTGAGCCGCCGCCTTGAACCTCTGCAGTCCGTGTGGTGAAGGTACTCCCACAGTGCTGTTAGGGAGGGAGTTCCAGGATTTTGACCCAGCGACAATGAAGGAACGGCGATATGTTTCCAAGTCCGGATGGTGTGTGACTTGGAGGGGAACGTGGGTGGTTTTCCCATGCACCTGCTGTCCTTGTTTTTCTAGGAGGTGGCGGTCGTGGGTTTGGGAGGTGCTGTCGAAGAAACCTTGGTGAGTTGCTGCAGTGCATCTTGTAGATGGTATACACTGTAGCCACGTTGCGCTGGTGATGAAGGGAGTGAATGTTTAAGATGGTCGATGGGGTGCCAATCAAGTGGGCTGCTTTGTCCTGGATAGTGTCGAGCTTCTTGAGTGTTGTTGGAGCTGCACTCATCCAGTGGAGAGTATTGCATCACACTCCTAACTTGTGCCTTGTAGATGGTGGAAAGGCTTTGGGGAGTCAGGAGGTGTGACACTCGCCGCAGAATACCCAGCCTCTGACCTGCTCTGGTAGCCACAGTATTTATGTGGCTGGTCCAATTAAGTTTCTAGTCAATGGTGACCTCCCCAAGAAGTTGCCGGTGGGGGATTTCATGATAATGCCATTGAATGTCAAGGAGCAGTGGTTAGACTCTTTCTTGTTGGAGATGATCATTGCCTGGCACTTGTGTGGTGTGAATGTTACCTGCCACTTATCAGCACAAGCCTGGATGTTGTCCAGGTCTTGCTGCATGCAGGCATAGGCTGCTTCATTATCTGAAGAATTGCGAATGGAACTGGACACTGCAAGCATCAGTGAACATCCCCTCTTCTGATCTTATGATGGAGGGAAAGTCATTGATAAAGCACTTGAAAATGGTTGAAGCCTAGGACACTGCCCTGAGGAATTCCTACAGTGATATCCTAGGGTTGAGATGATTGGCTTCTAACAATCACAACCATCTTCCTTTGTGCTGGGTATGACTGCAGCCAGTGGAGAGTTTCCCCTGATCCCCATTGACTTCAATTTTACATGGGCTCCTTGGTGCCACACTCAGTCAAATGCTGCCTTGATGTCAAGGACAGTAACTGTCCCCTCACCTTTGGTATTCAGCTCTTTTCTTCATGTTTGGACCAAGGCTGTAATGAGATCAGGAGCTGGGTTGTTCTGTGGAACCCAAACTGAACATCGGTGAGCAGGTTATTGGTGAGTAAGTGCCGCTTGATGGCACTGTTGACGACACCTTCCATCACTCTGCTGACGATGGAGATTAGGCTGATGGGGCGGTAATTGGCTGGACTGGATTTCTCCTGCTTTTTGAGGGCAGGACATAACCTGGGCAATTTTCTACTTTGTTGGAAAGATGCCATTGTTGTAGCTGTACTGGGACAACTTGGTCAGAGGCGCGATTAGTTCTGAAGCACAAGTCTTCAGCATTCTAAGCCTTGGCTGTATCCAGTGCGCTCAGCCGTTTCTTGATATCACGTGGAGTGAATCGAATTGACTGAAGGCAGGCATCTGTCATGGTGGGGACCTTAAGAGGAGGCCGAGATGGATCATCCACTTGGCACTTCTGGCTGAAGATGGTTGCAAATGCTTCAGCCTTGTTATTTGCAATCACTTGCTGGGCTCCGCCATCATGGAGGATGGGGATGTTCATGGAGCCTCCTCCCGTTAGTTGTTTAATTGTCCGCCGCCATTCACGACTGGATGTGGCAGGACTGCAGAGCTTTGATCTGATTCGTTGGTTGTGGGATCGCTTAGCTCTGCTGCTTCCACTTTAGCCTGTGTTTTAGCTTTGCCAGGTTGGCATGCTCTTCTACACTTCATTGAACTAGGATAGGTCACCTGGCTTGATGGTAATGAGTGAGGGATATGCCAAGCCATGAAGTTACAGATTGTGGTGGAATGCAATTCTGCTGTTGATTGCCTATAGCCCAGTTTTGAGCTGCTGTATCTGTTCTGAATCTATTGGCACATTTAGTGCCACACAACACAATGGAGGGTGTCCTAAGTGTGAAGATGGAACTTCGCCTCCACAAGGTCTGTCTTGCTGTTGGGACATGAATGGTGATTGTTCAGCTGTTGCTTGACAGCTCTCCCAATTTTGGCACAAGCCCCCAGATGTTCTAGACTTTGGAGTAAAAATTGGATTGCTTTGTGCCTCCCGATATGGGGCGCAAAGCAACTAGCGCCTGGACACAGCACCGCCCACGCCTCCTGCGAAATTCAGCGGGAGGTTAGCGGTGGCGCTAACCGGTAGTGCCCCATGGCGCTGCGCCGCCGGCAGTGATGTCATTGCCCTGCTCGCACCCCGGCCGCAATCTTCAGGAGCGCCCCCTGACTTGCCGCCGGACGCTTTGTCCGACGGGGTCAGGGGGGGCCTAGTTGCAGCTGGGGAGGTGCTATTTAAGGCCTGTTCTCCCGTCCCCGGCCTTCTGACCTGCCCCCCCCCCCCCACGGAGTGCTGGCTGCGCTCCAAGAGCCCGGCACTTCTCTTGCATGCCGGGCTCTTTTGCCGGCACTCCTGATCCCCGGGGGCCCAGCTGGGTCACGGTGCGCAAGACCCCTCCCCTTTAAGAAGGGGAGGAAGGCCTGCAATACCGTGGCACGTAGCGCCATGATATTCCCTCGCAGCATCCCAAGGAGGATGCGGGGCGCTTCCAGTAGCACCCCGCTTCCCTCTTGGGGTGCTATTGGTGAATTTCCGGCGCGGGGGCACTAATTTTTCCAGGGTGCTAAAAGTAGCGCCCCAGCGAAGTTAGTGCCCCTACTCAATTTTTAGCCCTTTATGTCCAAACCGGATGCTGAAATCAATGCCGGTCCGGTTTTATTCTTGGGCTTTTTTGTAATAGTTTGAGACTACTGCGTGTTGCCATGGATTTGGAGACCGGGTAAGGTTTCCTTACCGAAAGGACACCAGTGAGCCAGTTGGGTTTTCACGACAATCCTCATAGCCACCATTGCTGATACTAGCATTTTATTTCAGATTTATTTAATAAACTGAATTCAAATTCACAAACTGCACATGGTGGGATTTGAACTCGCATTTCTGAATCCAGGCCTCTTGTAACTAGTCCAGTAACATGACCACTATGCTACTGTACCCGTATGTATTAAACTTGCACTCAGCTGACTTCTTTGCACTGATGCAGAAATGGGCCTGGTTTCTTTTGTCATGTGTAATAAATTGCACCATATGTCTATCTTTCAATTTGAATATTGAATTAAACTGGTCTTTTGGAAGAACATCATCTTGAAAATTAAAGATAATTTATTGCTGATTCTAAAACTCTGTGGCGATGAAAGTTCTTTGAACTGCTCTTGAATTATTTGCAAACTGCAGAGTGATTATATGCCTATATTCAACATCTACACTTAATACTATGCTTCTCTGGTGATTTTTTTTTTTTAGAGATTGTCGTACCCTGTCATTTACGCAAGACAATTTGGTGTCAAGAATTGTGTCAACATTATAATATCTTTCATTGAAAAGGATTTTAGTATAATGTGTTGATCTCAAATTATCTTGGCCCTCAAATTAATCAAATACTCCAGCTTTTTGTCACCAGCCCAGTCTCTGAACAGTAGAATATATGTTTCAGTAATGACGGATGAAAGATGTTCTTACTTTACCGCTTATTCAATTTCCAGCTGTGGCTTTTGCAATAAGCATTTGCAGGTCCTTTAAACATTAATTGGAAATTTAAATTCTATTTGGAGTAGTATTCTAGTATAATTATAAAATAAAAGAGGACAGATTGAATATTTAGTGGTTAATGGTGTAAGAATTTGTTCAGAAAATGGAGAAAGCAGTGCGCTTTGAGTCAAATGAGATTGGAAAGAAATTGGATCAAGAAAGAATGAAAAAGCAATGGAACATTGCTACATTTTCCAGTGAGGTTGGAATGAACTTCCCACTAAACAGCACTGACCATATCTGCCACTTTGCAGCAGTTCAAATAACTTGCATATTTAACAAAGAAATTAATTGAAAAGATTGGTGGAGTTACTTGAAAGACAATGTTGCTGAAAGAACAAAATGGCAGTTTGTCCCAGTTGTTAGCAATGTTGCCTGAGCCGGAAGGTTGTGGGTTCTAGCCTTATTTCCAAACTGAAGCACACAAGCTAGGCTGACATCCCAGTGAGGATGTACTTTGTCTTTCACAGAAGATGTTAAACCCTTGCGCTGTCTGTCTGCCTGTTCCAGCAGTTCAGGTGGATTTTGACGATCCCATGGCACAATTTGAATAAGATCAGGGAGTCGACTTGTCATCCTGGAATACGTTCCTCCCTCACCCAAAACCAGCAAAACTGAACATGGATAACCTGCTTATTCATTTCATTGATGTTTGCAGGATTTTGCTCTGCATAAAATAGCTGTTCTATTGGGGTAATTTTAACTTTATCACCGGGTGGAAATGGGCAATGGCGATTCAGCCGCCCGATTTACACCCCCGTCTATTTTCATTCCATTGATAATAGTTAAAACGTTCCCCATTGTGTTTGATTATATAAAGATGCATTTTGAAATGTTTGAGAGCTGCATTAAGGGAGCTATATAATGCATTAAAAAAAAACAGTTGTTTGTAATACAGTAAGATTAACAATTTAAAAAATACTACAGGACCTGTGAGAACAACAGCTGTGATGTTACAATGTGCCTGTGTCTGTACATGTGAGATCAGCTGAACTCCCCTCACGCCAACAGACATTTGGCCATTGGAATATAGATTATGGACAGAGCCAGAGAGCAATGATGAGATGGCGAGAATGGGAGAAATGCAAGACTTGTTTCTCTGTTAAGAATCTGGGAAAAAAGAAGGAAGTATAAAATGGACGAGTGCTCATAACAAACTCCCTGCTCCAGCTTGTTTTAACGTTTGTACTGCTTTAAGTACATGCATTTTCTTTGTATGACATAACAAAGAGTATAGAGAATATTGTGAGCAATATTTTTATCTGGAAATCTAAACCTGTGGTTAATACAGTGGTAAAGGTATAGAACTACTGTAATAGCCGAAAAGACCGTAATGTCCCTAAAGTGTAATTGAATTCCCCACATCCTAAATAAAATAAAAGGTGATCCTTGCCTCTCCATCTCTTCCTCTGACATCATGAAGTTTTTACCATCAACATCACAATGAGTAAAATCTACCCCTAATCCACAGCCCATCATAACGTCAGTCGGTGGACCCGTGTGAGAATTTTTACATAGAATGCCAGGCTGCCTATTGCTCGCGGTTCCAGAGCCCTTTAACTAATTCCAATCACTTTTGCTTGTTCATGTTTTCGCATTGTACTCATTCAAATTATGTTAAGTGATTCTTATTACAAGAAATGTGGTAGATGAGCTGAATGTGAGGTTCTCATTTTTCACTACTTTTATTGATGCCAGGACTGTGCCATATTCAGCTTTTATAAAAAGAACTTGCATGCTGCAAGCAAAATTCCTCCATACTTCAGTGAATTGTTAACAAGGCCATAAAAAAGCAAACCAAGCACTGAGGATCATTTTTATAGGAATAGAATTGAAAAGCAGGGAAGTTATGTTAAACTTGTGTAGAACCTTGGTTGGACCACACTTGGAGTACTGTGCACAGTTCTGGTCTCCATATTACAAAAAGGATATAGAAGCACTGGAGAAGGTGCAAAAAAGATTTACAAGGATGATACCAGAACTGAGAGAATGGCCCGTATTTTCCGATCGCAGGCTTCCCGGAGGCCTGCGATCTGGAAAAATCTGCGCCCTTACCTGAGGGCTCCCGGGACGCGCACACTTCTGCTCCTGGGCCTCTCCAAACTCCAAGTGCACAGGGCCCACGTATCCCAGGGGTGCAGACAGTTCGCAGCGTCCCTGGGATCACGGCCATGGGGAGCCAATCACGGAAGGGAAGACCTGTCAAATATATGAATGGAGATGAATGAAAAAACATAGTAAAACTTTAAATACATTTTTAAAAAATCACATTTTTAAAATGACTTGAAATTACAATAAACTATTTTAAACATTTTATTTTTTGAAGAAAAAAAATAGTTTTTTACAGGGCTAAAAATAAACTTTTTTAAAAGTATTTTTAAATGATAAATCAGTGAATTTTTTTTACTTTTTTCCACTCTTATCCTGGTAAAAGCAGGCCTTACCAGGCGTAAGAATTGTAAGGGTTTTCTGCGGGCGGAGGGTCTCCAAAAAGCGGAACTATCCGCCCGCAGAGGCCCTAATCCAGGGCAGCCGGAGGATCTGTCGAGACCATTCTTGACAGATCGGAAATGCCGGTTTTCAGCGTATGCGCTGTGCATGCCTGAACCCGCCATTTCCGATGTCCCTACGGGTGGGTACACCGCGCGTACACACCCGTAGAGATCGGAATATCCGGCCCATTATAATTATCAGGAAAGACTGAACAGACTGGGGCTCTTTTCTCGAGAAAAGAGAAGGCTAAGGGGTGACTTAATAGAGGTCTTTAAAATTATGAAGGGGTTTGATAGGGTAGACATAGAGAAGATGTTCCCACTTGTGGGGGAGACCAAACTAGGGGCTGTAAATATAAGATAGTCACTAATAAACCCAATTGGGAATTCAGGAGAAACTTCTTTACCCAGCGAGTGGTTAAAATGCAGAACTTGCTGCCACATGGAGTAGTTGAGGCAAATAGCATAGATGCCTTTCAGAGGAAGCTAGACAAGTTCATTAAGGAGAAAGGAATGCAAAGATATGCTGATGGGGTTAGATGAAGTAGGGTGGGAGGAGGCTCGTGTGGAGCATAAACACTGGCTGACTGGCCCATTTCTGTGCTGTAAATTTAATATAATTGGACACTGAAATTCTGGTATGTCAGAAGACAGAACAGTTTGGCACATTGAGTACCATACCATTTCTGTAGAAACTCCATTAACAACCAGAAGAGTCAATGAGAATGGCAATTGAGTATCTATAAATAATAGCTGATGGGAGCGAGAGATTATATAGATGTTATTAAACAACAGTAATATGCATCTCGTACTGCTGGTAACCAGACAATGAACAACCAACTGATTTGTAAGAACATTAATTTTTAATTTAACCTGTTGCTACATAACCCAGAATAATAAATGACTAGTGATTTATGGAAGTGCTGGCCTATCGCCCTTCTACGTTCAGTTGTGGACAGTTAACAATCAGACCTGAAAAAATACTACACTGAGCTAGCTATGAATCGGGAGCTTTAATTTAACTTTCTTCATCGCTAAGATGGCGCTATCTTCCATACATAGCTTTACATTGTCTCTGTACAGGAAACTTTTTTATCCAGGACCGGCGTGGTGCTGGTTTATCAAAGTCCGGATTACAGAGAGGTATAGTGAAAGGTACGAGAGCCGCGTACACGGCCACAGATCCAGGCGTCCCTGTTGCATAGCAACAGGTGCAGGAACCCCGGCCACAGATCCAGGCGTCCCTGTTGCATAGCAACAGGTACAGGAACCCCGGTTACACGACTACAGATCCAAGAACGGCCACTAATGAAGTAAAACTTACCCGAACCTACTCCTGCATTTTGCTGGTTAAGAGATTTCTGGTTATTTAGGTGCCGGTAAATCGAGAGTTTCCTGTATTTCTAATTGCTTCTAACTCATTTCTATTTATTATAAACTTGTCTCCTTCATTATTCCATTTCAAAGATATGTTTTGTACCTTCTAGGTGTTGTTCTAAACCTTCTCACTGCTGTTACTGTCCGCCACACTCGTTCAGTTGGCAGGGTGGAGCAATCTGGACCTTGAGGCCCATTCATACCGATGATGGCTAAATTTGGCCGCAAACCTGCAATTTAAAGGCAATGTTGCACGTGCCTTTGGAGGCAAAATCGGAAACACCAAAATTGTTCTTCATTCAGGCCACTGAAGGCAATGCTGCCTTCGACTACAGTGTAAACACAAGTGGAGTTAAAGGCAGCAAACTACATGGCCGTTGCCAAATTGAGTGGTAGATGTGCTTCCAGAGCTGTGATCTATAGCCCCTTATACTGGGCACCATGAAGAGTGAACTGTGGCTACAGCCCTGCTCTCCCCAGTCCTTATACTGGGCACTATGGAGAGCGAGCTGTGACCTACTGAGTTTAGTGACCTCGGCACCCTTGGTTTGGAGAAGGGGAATTTGTCTCGGGAGTTGGGGGGGGTGCGGGTGGTGCTGGGCTGCCTACGCTGTCGGCCTGTAATTCTTGCTAGCAATTTATGTGGATATCAGGCAAGGAAAGAATCATGCTTGCTGCAATAGCTCCCATGGTCTAATGGTCTGTAGACACTCACCGGCCAAGCTCTCGCATGAGAAAGTCATTTGGGTGAGGTATTTCAGGGCAACCAGTAAATAGTCACCAGCTTCAGGAGAGGAGGAGGAGGAAAGGAAAAATTGGCAGAACTAGGAATGGGACAAAATATTCATCCTTCCCAGCAAGTGGGGGAGTGAGAGATGCTGAAACAATCTCTGCCTATGCTCTGAGGGAGTTTTTGAACTGTGTGTCCTGGCGATGGTCACCTTTTTTTTGTGCTGGCTGCTGACAACATCACGTTGTAATGTAAACTAGACCAATCTTTATTACAGCCGTAAGGATGGAAGCGGAGTCTGCTGAGGCCGGTTTGCAGTTTCAATGGAGTGTTGAGAATTGTGTGCTGCCCTGGCCAGAGTGAAAGTCACATCTGATTCTGCCAATTTCCCACCAGAAGCAAAGTGCTTCGGCAATCTCTGGTCAAAAACTGGCAGAGATTCCTGAATGGAAAACCAGAGCCATCCACATTGGACAAGAGACGTGGGGAGTTTTCAGCTGAGGCATTGCTCTGGCCCCAAAAACAGGTTTAAAGCAGCAAGCTGGATTCATCATGATGAGTTTGAATGTTAGTCGAAACTAGAATTTGAGCTGAAACTTTCTGATTGGGTATCCTGTAGGAGTCTACGTACTCCTAGCAAAAAATACTGAACTCGGAGAGGTTCAACAGAAAAGGTTTAATTGTTGAGGCTGCATGCTGAACACAAAATGGAGTCAGAGACTACACAAAGTACGACTGCCTTTCATCAGTGCACAGCTTCGACTGCTCCTCCCCCGCTCTGGGCTTAACTATGTTGCAGATCGAGTTTCTTAAAGGTGTGTTCCTTCTTAAAGGCATGACGCCTGATTTATAGTCTACGGACCGGAAAGCGGATTGTGTCCTTTCTGTGATCGGTACGCTGCAATCCAATAATTTTGTTCAAGTTACTGCATCACCCTGCACCTGTTGTTCCATTTTGTAGATAGCTTTGTTATCTAATTCAAAAAAATTATGAAAAACGAATGTCCAATTATAAGTGTCTGTACTAAAATCAATTGGCTATTGAAATTAAACAATGTCGCAATGTACAGACTAATAACCAAATGAGCAGCCACAGTAAATGTTCCTCCCATGAAAAATGCACTTCTCAGCTGGACCTGCAGTCGGGGATCTTCAGTTGATCTCTGTGTCCCTGGGTTAGGGAAAGTAAAACTTGACCAAAGGTCTTCTGTGTGTTTCCCAGTGAATCCTGCAGGATAGTATGTACATGAATGTCAGGCTTCGCTGCAAAGCCTTTGTGCTAAATTTGCTTGCCAATCCTCATTGTCCAGCCTGGCATGAAAACAATGAGCATTTGAGTGAGGTACTGAGGGCTGCTGATGCCCATTGAACTGCACCCCAATAAGAATCAGCACCTTCAGGAGAGGTGGGGGGGAAATTAAAATTCATTTCAAATTATTGTTTAATATTTTTTAGCGGAATGTCAAGCCACGTGGCCTATTTAATAACCGAAGCAATGTTTTAGTGTTCAGTCAGCAGTGTCGAAGGTAAACATTTGATAATGGGAGTCTAAAACAAACAGGCAGGGTTTCAGGTGAACCAAATTAGTTGCCCAAGAGTCACCTTTGTTGACCGTGGTATTTAACTCTAGGGACACTCCCGGCTGCATTGTTGTGGAGTTATTGTGGAAAGTATGTGTGTATATATTACAAGAAGTCCAATCTGTTCGGGTTAACAGATGGGGGAACTGACCGTAAATTCATGACGTATTTGCCATCCTTTTTTGAAGAACTGAGGTGGGGGGTGGAATTGAAGATTTATAAAAGGACATTGCATTGATAAAAGCAGTTCGAACCTGATTTTCTAGCATTACAAATATTTGTTCATTTTCTAATTCAAAACTGATTACGAGTTATAAATAGAATATGTTGGGGTCAGCAGGGTGACGACATTAAAAAGTCTGTTTTTGTCCCATTTAATAGTGACCTGCATTTAGAGTCATGAGTTAGCCAAGCCAGTGGCAGCAGTGGAGATGCTTGAGCTGTTAGCAAGGACATCTTCCCTATTTTAACTTTACCGTTGGTTACTACTGCTGCACCATTTCCTTTTCAGCGCTTGCAATAACAAAATACCCTTGAGCTTTTTCTTTGGAATGTCAAGTACTTTTGCATCATCTTTTTTCACTCTAGCATAAAAAAGATTCCCATTAAGAACACTTGAATCTTCAGACAGGTTCTTTGTGCCTTGATATGTCTGTGCCGTTATTATGTGGCCAATTACACGTATGAAGCATTGGTCTTCAGTTCTACACAGATGATGGAAATTTACCTCTTTGGATAGTCGAGTACCTTTTTCAGCTTTCATAATCCATACCTATTTTCTCTCATCAAATGTTATATCCGTGTATGCATTGTGCCCGTGTAAGATGATTGAATATAATGGGAGTAGTTAGGAATATAAATTTTTTTTTAAATAGAGATATTTAGGGCCAGAACCAGGTGAAAAGAATAGGAGACACAAATATAATAAGTGGTTGGTGACACCATCTTTGTATTCATTGGATCAACTTTAAAATTGTTTCCTTTTTGCTGCCAAAGTATCTTTGAAAAATAACCGAAATTCCTTCCAGTGGGAATGCAAACAGTTTAAGGTGTTATGTTGCGGTTTTGCAATTGGTAATGCATCTTCCACAATTCGTGTGAATTTTGCCAATGATTCTCTCTGGCACTATAATGCTATGTCATTTTCTCTTCAAACAGGATACTCTCTTTACTAAACTGTACAAGCACAGAGCTTTGATATCATTATTTACAAAAAAAATACTGAACTCCTGTAACCTACAGGAGATGAAATGATCTGACAAATTCTGCTTCGTTGCTGTGTTCTTTCTTAGGCAGTCCCTTGGAACCGAGGATGACTTGCTTCCACACTAAAAATGAGTTCTCAGGTGACTGATGAGTCCAATGTGGGACCTACAGTCTCTGTCACAGGTGGGGCAGACGGTGGTTGAAGGGGCGGGCGGGCGGGGTGCTTGTGTTGACGTGCGCTCCTTCCGCTGTTTGTGCTTGGCTCCTGCTTGCTCCCGGCGAAGAGACTCGAGGTGTTTGGCGCCTTCCCGGATGCTTCTCCTCCACTTTGTGCGGTCTTGGGCCAGGGATTCCCAGGTGTTGGCGGGGCTGTTGCACTTTTTCGAGGAGGCTTTGAGGGTGCCCTTGAAGCATTTCCTCTACCCACCTGGGGCTCTCTTGCCGTGTCGGAGCTCCGAGTAGAGCGCTTGTTTTGGGAGTCTCGTATTGGGCATGCGGACGATGTGGCCTGTCCATCGGAGCTGATCGAGCATGGTCAAAGCTTCGATGCTGGGGATGTTGGCCTGAGCGAGAACACTGACGTTGGTGCGCCTATCCTACCAATGGATTTGCTGGGTCTTGCGGAGGCAGCGTTGGTGGTACCTCTCCAGTGCTTTGAGGTGCCTGCTGTACATGGTTGGTGTGTATACTTTTTGGGAAGCTAGAGACTTCCCTGAATTTAATAAACTATTGAGGTAAAACTGTTCTCGATCTGTTTATTGTGCATAATTACGAATTAATGAGAGAGGAGCTATTTCACTATTTGCAATATGCACTACAATTAGGTTTGCATTCTGGAGTACATTGCTTATATGCTATGCTTATACTTTTGCACTCTTCCGTTTCATATTCTGGCATTGATATATTTTGAGTTAAAGAAAATATACTTCTACAAAAAGGAAGCATTGGCCATGATCTCTATACTGCAATGCGAAAAAGCACTGCTAGAAAAGGTTGCTCAATAATTCAGCTCATCTTGCATTTCAACAAGAGAATGCACTCTTTGGATTAACTGAAAATAAAGAATGGGTCCAACAGCATCCTGACAGAGAAGAGACCAGTTAATATTTCCAGTGTGACCCTTTGTCAGAACAAATGGCGTTTTTGGCCTCTCTTCTTTATGATGCTGATCGTGCTTTGTGTTTACAGCATTATCTGTTTTTATTTCAGTTTCCTAGCCTTCATAGTTTTTAAATCTCAGCTGATTGCCCTAAAGTTACTGCCCAATTTGCCTTCTGTTCTGAGGGCTAGTTGCCTGAGGTGCGGAGGGCATTTGATGGATATCTGATTGCTTTTGTTGAAGCAGGGACCCATGAAGCACATAATGAAGTCAAATGCTTCCAGCAGTGTTAATGACAATCATTTTGTCCCAGTGTAATAATTTTCACAAATCAAAAATACATATTGTGTACTTAAGGTGATGTTATGCTGATTAAAATTTTGTTCATTTAGTCATGATTACACAATATGCTTGCATATCAGTAAGTCAGCAGCCCAAATTTTGTATTTTTAAAAAATGCTTTAGCTTATTTTTTACTTTTTGCTTTTAACTTGAAAGAAGTTGCATTTATAGGCAAACACAACAGGCGACTTGCATACAGGAAGATCCCACAATGGGTAAATAGCAGTAATGTGAGTGTGACCACTGAGCCATGCTGACAGAGTTGATAGGTTGAGTGTGAGGTAGTTCTGCAAAATGTTGAACTGATATGACTCCCATATGTTTCAGTTGAAGGTTATAATGAACAGGAGAGCGTATGTCGGAGGCAGTTGTGACCAAATAGTGTAGTGGTCTGGTCAGATCACATCTTCAGTACTGCATTTAGATATGGTCATCGAAACACAAGGGAAACTTGGCTCTTTTGAAGGCAGTGCAGACAAGAGCCATGGGTCAAAGGTCAGAGTTATGAGGAAAGACTGGGGTAACTCTTGACTTTTCAGCCTGGAAAGGAAGTGCCTAAGTGGAAATCTTGCATCTACGATATATACAACAGTTAATAACATAGTAAATCTGGAATATGACCAAGTTAAATTGCAATAGTAGGGCAAGAGGGCACAGGTTAAAGTTAGTGAAAAAAATTGTCAGCCTTGCTTCAGTGGTAGTACTGTTGCCTTTGGGTCAGAAGGCCATGGCTTCAAGTCTCACTCCAGACACTCAAATACTTAAATAAGACAGTATTGAGGGAGTAGTGCCATCTTTTGGATGAGACGTTAAAGCGAGGCCCTGTCTGCCCTCTCCAGTGGACATATAAGATTCCATGGTACTATTCAAAGAAGAACAAGGGAGTTAGTCTTAGCTAACTTTCATCCTTTTTGTGTGCAAATTGGCTGCTGCATCTGCCTACCTGACAACAGTGACTACACTTCAAAATGTACTTCATTCGCTGTGAATTGCCTTGGGATGTTCTGAGGTCATGAAAAGAGCTATATAAAAGCAGGTTTTTCCAAAGGCAATGTTAGGACTGATATCATGAAATTCCTCTTTAGGCGGAGTGATCAATGTGTGGGATAGACTGCCGGTTAGAGTAGTGGAGGCAAAAGCCCTGGGTTCATTTAAGAAACAATTGGATGCGGCAGTGAGGGGACTTTGGGATCTTTCTGGATGGGCTTCCTGATAGCAATACTTCATTGCGCTGTTCCTTTTTAATTTGTGGGGGGGGGGTGGGGGTGGGTGGCGGGTGGAGTGGAGAGGGGCACTGGGAAGAATTTGTTTAAGTATCGCAGGACAAGCACTATTACCATCAACAATGATTGCCTTTCTCTCGGACATACTGCGTTATATGAGAAGCCAGTGTAAAATACGATTATTTGAAATAGGTGGGTATATATGTTATGTGTACATAAGTAACTACTTCTATTGGTCATGGAGCAATGGCACGTTTTGCGGATAGTCAGTGTACATTATGAAATTAAATGAAGGATAGCAGTTGGCAACATCCTTCTTAAATTTGAATTTGCAAAACGAAAGGCGTTATTTTATCTTGTCAGCAAGCCTCAGTTTCTGGTGTCCGACCTCCACTGTTTCAGTGTTTGGAAGCTGGTGCTTTTCTTGTTTTGCTTGCAGTTCTTTTTCATCATTAAATCCGTACCAGTTTAAAAAAAAACTCCACACATTCCCCCGGGGAAAACAAACACGGTCTATCACATTCTACACGTGGCCAATCAAAGCATTGGCTGTCTGCCTCTTCCCAGGGAATTACTATTTCCCAGGGAATTAATAGTTCACAGTGAGCGTACTCTGATTGCAGAAGCTTGAGTATCATATCATTAGCATACTATGTGGTATTGAAACCAGGCCCTGTGCACTGGTTTGAACTCTCCCTGTAAACCTAGTGCTGTTAATCGAGTATACACAAAACCAAAGAACTGAACACATCCTTGCCAATTGAATGTTTTAGGGAGCTGCTAATGTTGTTATTTTCTATTGCTACTTCATATTAGAAAATGAACTGCTTTTATGATCATTATAAAGTCATTTTTTTAATGTCAATATAACAGTAATTCTATTTAAAAATTATTTTAAAATATTTATGCTGCTTGATTTTGGAGTCTAAATAAAACAGCTCTTTAACTTCTTCAAGTGGACCCAAAATGTTACTTTGGCTGTTTCACCTTATCCTAAATCACTAGGTTATGCAATGTTTATAAATCTTCTTGCATTGTACTTTGATGATGCGTGGCTGTTAGTTGTATAATATGTATAATTGTTCTAGCAACACTTTTCTGCAGGTCTATAGTAAAGACCGAACGATGTAGGCAGTTTTACATAATCTAGCTCACTGGATTTTGCTAATATGCTGCCTTGTGTTGCATTCCGAAAGTAATCTGATCCCGTGGTGTAAAGAAGCATTTGTCCAAAGCATCAATCTCTCCAAGCTGCAATACTCTGTAATTTTAAGATTAATTTTGATAGCAGTTCATGAACTAGCTATGACTTGAAAATGATGGTGTCTAACTGGTTTGAGTTATTTATATACAGTGATGGAAAACTGTCTGTCTGGTTTTCGAGTTGTCCATGATTATTGTGGGAATCAGTAGGGCCAGAGGTGGCTCTCGGATGGTGTGATATCCGAGTGGTAAGGTCAGAAACTGAGAGAAGCGAGATATTAGGAACAAAACCCAACTGTTTATTTACACGGTGGAGCAGAGAAACATATCTCTTACAAGCTGGAGGCAAGGCACATTCTTATTGCACGAGCACAAGATGGAGGATCCACCTCTGAGTCATACCCATAATGCAATGCCACATTACCGTATTAACTGGTGTACCAGGACATTGAATACATGACCCATTACCTTAAATACTGGTGAATGTGAACCCTTAATATTTGGCTCCATCTGGTGGATAACTTAAACATTACATCCCAGATTACTAAAGATGGAAACCTTTGGACATGGTTATCCCTGCAGGAAACTGAAATATATGTTCAGTGATCAGAGGGAACTGTAGGCTGGCTTTTATTCTAGTTTCTGTTATTTTGGATGGTGCTTTAGAAATATATATTTTTTAAATGGTACTGCAAGGTTATCCCACACGTTCTGTATCTGATCCCATTAAAAAGGTTAAATAGTTATTGAAAGCCATAAACCACAGCTCATAAGTCTACTCTAAGGTGATGAAGAGGTGACCGAATTAGTAAACTTTGGCTTGTTAAGAAATATTTAAGCATAACATGAGTGAGAAGTGGCTGGATAGCTCTGCGAATGTAAGTACAAGGAGGTAACTATCTGTCAGAGGGGCTAGTGGCTAGCTGAATTCTGCAGGAGTCTAT
The DNA here is from genome assembly GCF_052327205.1 of Somniosus microcephalus. Classification (NCBI taxonomy): domain Eukaryota; kingdom Metazoa; phylum Chordata; class Chondrichthyes; order Squaliformes; family Somniosidae; genus Somniosus; species Somniosus microcephalus. The sequence goes on from NC_141009.1 coordinate 36,614,174, forward strand.
CCTGAGTTTCCTACTCAATACTATTTGTAAATGGAGTGCAGCAAGGCTGCTGCAACATTTTGAAGTTCATTGACACCAAGCTATGTAACTAAGTGATTAATATGAGAGAGACTGAGTATTCAAAGGGACCCATATCAATTCGACAGATGGCCTGGTGAATAGCGGATGGAGCTTCATGTAGGTGTACAAAACAAAGACCATGCACCTCACAGAAGGAAGTGTGTACATTAAATACTTTAGAAAGGGTATTACTCACGGGCCTTCATAGCGAGTGTCTGTAGGCTATTCCACTGTGGAAGCATCACAACTGAGCCTGATCCTGTCCCCACCTGAGATCCGCAGGATAGTCGGTCTCTCTTTGCCCACCCAGGTCGTGGTTCACATTGGGACCAATGACATGGGTAGGAAGAGGGATGAGCTCCTGCAGCAAGAATTTAGGGAGCTAGGTAGCAGATTAAAGAGCAGGGCCTCAAAGGTTGTAATCTCTGGATTACTCCTGGTGCCACGTGCTAGCGAGTATAGGAATAGGAAGATAGAGCAGATGAATGCGTGGCTAAAGAGTTGGTGCAGGAGGGAGGGCTTTAGTTTCCTGGATCACTGGGCCTGCTTCTGGGGAAGGTGGGACTTGTTGTACCTGAACCAGAACGGGACAAATATCCTTGCGGGGAGGTTTGCGAGCGCTGTTCGGGGGGTTTAAACTAAAATGGCAGGGGGTTGGGAACCTGAGCAGGGAGACAGAGGAACGGGAAACAGGGATAAAAGCAAAACATAAGGAGAAAACAAAAGTGGCAGTCAGAGAAATCAACGGTTTAAATCAAACGTGGCCACAGTAAATAATAATTCTAATAGGTCTAAGAGCGTTAAAAAAGCAAGCCTGAAGGCTTTGTGTCTTAATGCGAGGAGCATTTGTAATAAGGTGGATGAATTGGCTGCGCAAATAGAGGTAAACGAATATGATTTGGTTGGGATTACGGAAACGTGGCTCAAGGATGGCCAAGACTGGGAACTCAACATCCAGGGGTATTCGATATTCAGGAAAGATAGGCAAAAAGGAAAGGGAGGTGGGGTAGCATTACTGGTTAAAGAAGGGATTAATACAATTATAATGAAGGATATTAGCTCTGATGATGTGGAATCTGTATGGGTAGAATTGAGAAATACTAAGGGGAAAAAAACATTAGTGGGAGTGGTATATAGACCTCCCAACAGTAAGGTGGAGGTTGGAGATGGCATTAAAAGGGAAATTAAAGAAGCGTGCAATAAGGGCACAGCAGTCATCATGGGTGACTTTAATCTACATATAGATTGGGCCAACCAAATTAGTAACAATACTGTGGAGGAGGAATTCCTGGAGTGTTTACGGGATGGTTTCCTGGACCAATATGTCGAGGATCCAACCAGAGATCAGGCCATCTTAGACTGGTATTATGTAACGAGAAAGGATTAATTAGCAATCTTGTTGTACGAGGCCCCTTGGGTCGGAGCGATCATAATATGATCGAATTCTTCATTTAAGATGGAGAATGAAGTCGTTGACTCTGAGACTGGGGTCCTCAATTTAAATAAAGGAAACTACGATGGTCTGAGAGGGAGTTGGATAGGATTGATTGGGGAATGGCACTCAAAGGGTTGACGGTGGATAGGCAATGGCAAACATTCAAAGACCGAATGGATGAGCTGCAGAATTTGTTCATTCCAGTTTGGCATAAAAATAAAACAAAAAAGGTGACTCAACCGTGGCTAACAAGGGAAATTAGGGATAGCATAAGATCCAAGGAGAGGACATATAAACTGGCCAGAAAAGGCAATAATCCCGAGGATTGGGAGCAGTTTAGGATTCAACAAAGGAGGACAAAGGGATTAATTAAGAAAGGGAAAATAGAATATGAGAGGAAGCTTGCAGGGAACATAAAAACTGACTGTAAAAGCTTTTATAGATATGTGAAGAGAAAAAGATTGGTGAAGTCAAGCATAGGTCCCTTGCAGTCAGAATCAGGGGAATTTATAATGGGAAACAAAGAAATGGCAGACCAAACAAATTCATTCTTTGGTTCTGTCTTCACAAAGGAGGACACAAATAACCTCCCAGAGATGCCGGGGAACATAGGGTCTGATGAAAGGGTGGAACTGAAAGAAATCAGTATTTATAGGGAAATGGTGTTAGGAAAATTGATGGGACTGAAGGCTGATAAATCCCCAGGGCCTGATAATCTACATCCCAGGGTACTTAAGGAAGTGGCCCTAGAAATAGTAGATGCATTGCTGGTCATCTTCCAGAACTCGATAGACTCTGGAACAGTACCCATGGATTGGAGGGTAGCTAATGTTACCCCACTATTCAAAAAAGGTGGTAGAGAAAAAGCGGGGCATTATAGACCAGTAAGCCTGACATCGGTAGTGGGGAAAATGCTAGAGTCTATTATAAAAGATGTAATAGCAGAGCACTTGGAAAGCAGTGACAGGATCGGACAAAGTCGACATGGATTTACAAAAGGTAAATCATGCTTGACTAATCTACTGGAATTTTTTGAGGATGTAACTGGTAAAATAGATAAGGGAGAACCAGTGGATGTGGTGTATTTGGACTTTCAGAAGGCTTTTGATAAGGTCCCGCATAAGAGATTAGCGTGCAAAATTAAGGCACATGGGATTGGGGGCAAGGTATTGACTTGGATAGAGAACTGGTTGGCGGAAAGAAAGCAAAGAGTTGGAATAAACAGGTCGTTTTCCGAGTGGCAGGCAGTGACTAGTGGGGTACCGCAAGGATCGGTCCTAGGACCCCAGCTGTTCACTATATACATTAATGATCTGGACGAGGGAATTGGATGTAATATCTCCAAATTTGCAGACAACACAAAGCTGGGTGGGAGGGTAAGCTGTGAGGAGGATGTTGTGAAACTCCAGTACGATTTGGACAGGTTGGGTGATTGGGCAGAAACATGGCAAATGCACTATAATGTGGATAAATGTGAGGTTATCCCTGTTTTTGCCACCAAAGTGAAGGCAGATTATTATTTGAATGGTAATAGATTGGGAGAAGGGGAAGTGCAAAGAGACCTGGGTGTTCTTGTGCACCAGTCGCTGAAGGTAAGCATGCAGGTGCAGCAGGCGGTTAAGAAGGCAAATGGTATGTTGGCCTTCGTAGCAAGAGGGTTCGAGTACAGGAACAAGGATGTCTTGCTACAGTTGCACAGGGCCTTGGCGAGACCGCACCTTGAGTATTGTGTGCAGTTTTGGTCGCCTTACCTGAGGAAGGACGTTCTTGCCATGGAAGGAGTGCAGTGAAGATTCACCAGGCTGATACCTGGGATGGCAGGAATGACGTATGAGGAGAGATTGTGTTGATTGGGCTTATACTCACTGGAGTTTAGAAGATTGAGAGGGGATCTCATCGAAACCTATAAAATTCTGTCAGGCCTGGACAGACTAGATGCAGGAAGGATGTTTCTGATGGCCGGGGAGTCCAGAACCAGGGGTCATAGTCTAAGGATAAGGGGTAAGCCATTTAGGACTGAGATGAGGAGGAATTTCTTCACCCAGAGAGTGGTGAACCTGTGGAATTCTCTGCCGCAGGGGGCGGTGGAGGCCAGTTCATTAAATATATTCAAGAAAGAGTTGGATATATTTCTTAAGGCTAAAGGGATCAAGGGATATGGGGAGAAGGCAGGGACAGGGTACTGAATTTGGATGATCAGCCATGATCTCATTGAATGGCGGAGCAGGCTTGAAGGGCTGAATGGCCTACTCCTGCTCCTATCTTCTATGTTTCTATCTTTCCCTTTCTCCCTCAGTCTCAACAACTAGTCATGGTCTATAGTACAAAATTGTTGTTAATTTGGCACTACTTGTCAAGCTTATTCACAGTGGAAACAGGACAGCTGTTGAGAAATGGAAAAGTAATGTCACACTGGTGCTGTTTGGAGGTTGGGGTCAGGTGGAGTATAGGGAGCTTTACTTTGCATGACTCGGGTGTGCTTGATACTAACACTGGGTGCCTGAAATGGGAAGAGTTCCATTACCCAGCATCAACACCCCTCCCCTTGATGAGCATTCTTTCCACTGATTGATTGTTTTTGTAAAGTTTGCCAAACAGTTTCTTGAGCAAGAGTATGTCTCCTCACGTCCAGGCCAGACCTTGGGACTATTCTACATTGGATTCCCCAATAATCAAATGCTTGGTGATGCAGTTGGTTGGGGCATAGACATTGAGTGGGTAGGATGTCAAACCATCTTCACTATTCTCCACGCGATGTTTCCAATCGCAGTAGGATTCTGTTGGAAATTGTTGAGCGCAGACAGGGTGCAAAGTTTGGGGGAAGAAAGAAAACTGGCGAACCACTCGAACATCTCCCTCTCACGCCCACCTCGAGATTGATTCAAGAGTAGAAGAGGTGGATATTTTTGTGCTTCGCCATAGGTTTTATTTTTGCAAAACTGACTCCTTTAAAGTTGTATGTCCTCCTCCATCATGATGATAAAGGATTATTCATTATAGCACTTGAAGTCCAGCTGCCACCTACAAAGTTAAAATCTGCTTTGAAGGTTATTGACAGATTGCATTTTTGATCATTTTAAAATAGGTTAAAATGAAGGGTGGTGATGTAGCTCTTAACAATGGTTTGTCATTGTAGTAGAGGGTTCCAAAGCATTTGTTCTCTACAACATGAAGTGCCCTTTAGTGGATGAACCCCTCTTGCATTGGTTTCTGAAGTGAGTGTTAAGTTAAAGTGGTTTTGTATTGCACTTAAGCAAACATACAAAGTGATGGGGACACTTGAAGCAGTTAAGCATTATATTTTTCAGTATGACCTGGGTGTCTCTGGCTCTGTGCCATCCATCTGTCTATGCTTGTGTGTCTGTGGAGATGTTGATATATATTTAAGTTTCAACATGAACTCTTTTGAACTGTCAACATCTTAAATTCATGAATGAGCATCTTCTGGGGGGTCAGAGAGGAATTATCCAAAATTCTATATTCTTGAATTGGTCGGGGTTTTTAATTGCTTCTCAGTTGATTTCATGGTTGCTGGTGGGTGGGAGGATTAGGGGTCATGGTGCTTAGTTAGTTGCAACATGATTTTATTGGACAGGCTCGATGAAACAGTTGGTCTTTTCCTGTCCATTAGTTTCATATGTTCGTATTTATTCCAGTTGTTTAAATTTTAGTGCACTCACATGACTGCTTGTTCCAGTTCCATTCAGGTGTTGTTTTCTATGTTCTTGTAGGTGGCAGAATGCAGGAGGCAATGTTTGAACCCAGGGACTTAATTCATTAGGGAAAAAGAACAGACAATGGTATTGATGTTATTTTCCCCTCCCACTCACTACATGTCTCTGAGTCTTCCCTTTGTTGTGTTGTTTAACTCCTCCTTCGGTGTATGTCTCCGATGCTCAATGTCTTCTGCCTCAAAACTGATGTCCTCCTAATGTCTCTCTTTGCTTACCTGTCTCCCTTTCCCTGCAGCAATGTCTCTATCAGTTTGAATTTCATACTCGCTCAAGAAATGCTTTTAGGAGGCATGGCAACCTCGACCTCCATTTGAAACGAGGCTGTAAGGAAGGAGATCAGCTTTATAGCATTCCTGGAACCTTGCATTGTGACAGTGAGAGCAGGGAGGAACAGCAATACGTGAAATACTAATTCACCACCCATGTCAAAGAATATGCTCTTTTGTAAGAACAGCTATAAATACAAAATATATTACAGGAAACTTTTTCTTATCCGGACGGGACCGACGTGGTGCCGGTTCATCAAAATTTCCGGATAACCGAAAGCTATAGTAAAAGATACGGAGCTGAGAGCTCCGTATAAAGCAACAAACCCTGTTGCTTAGCAACAGGTTCAGAACAATGGCCACAAGTTGCAAGCGTCTCTGTAGCTTAGCAACAGCTGCAGCCACACCCTTGCACAGCAACAGATGGAGGAAGGCAAGTAATAAAAGTTACCTGAACCTACTCCTGAATTTTGCCGGTTAACCGAGATTTCTGGTTATTTAGGTGCCGGTAAATTGAAAGTTTCCTGTATTCTGCTGTTAAAGTGTAACTGGTGAGTCTCTAAGGTCACGGAACCCAATTGCAGTACAGACACACCAAGGTCCATTACAGATTAATTATATTTGGCAGACCCTTAGATAAATCAGAGGCTATTCTATATTGCTGGGGACATTTCTCCAAAGCCAGTGGCAAATGACTAGTTTTTTCCCGCGCTTTCCATTGTTCATCTATAACCATTGCAGTCTCACCTTTTTAACTTTGCTCTATACACCTTTTCACATTTGTATTTTGTTGCATGTTAGACATTGAAGATGTGAACATAATGAAGTTAATAGATGTTCCAAGTGCGTAATTAATTTTTATACAGTTAAATAATTATATCTGGGACAGTGAATACTTAGCAAATGATATCATACATTGCAAATGCTATTTTGTATGTTGCTAATGGCCTGATATTGAAGTTACAGGAGTACTATTTTTTTTAAATGATGCTAAGATTAATATTAATATTAATAAAACCTGTACAAATGGACACCCCCAAAAAATGGCCACCTGCAAAAAATGGACACTTGTTGACAGTCCCAAATAACTTACATTGTAATAGATACAAGCTGCACCTTTGAAACCACGGACGCTCGCAAATTACGAACTACGGGCAGCCTTCAATGCACAAGTCCGTTTGCAACTTAAAACCCGGGACATGCAGGTAAGTGCTAGGCAACAGCAGTTGGGGAAAAAAGCTGCATTTGTGGAATGGGGATCTCTTTACCGAAAATCCATAGCAGCAGAGAAACCGCTCGATCTCTGGGATTGAATGCGTGCACGGCTCTGTCCCAGGGATCGAGGGATTTCTCTGCCGCTATGGATGCTGGATAAAGAATTCCCAATTGCACAAAAGCCGGGGACTGCACCAGAATGACTGGTACTCTCGTAAAATGGGGCATGGTCTCCAGGGCACTGCCTGTAGATTATCTACATGGCAATCATTGCATTACATTTCCCACAGCCCCCTGCTCCTTGATGCCACCCGACCACTGCCGCAGGGAGCTGTGACCACGTGGAGTGCAGTCTGGAGGGGGCTGGAGAGTCAGGAATCGTGGATGTCGACATTCAGGAGGGCGGCTGATCTGGGGGGGGGTGGGAGGGCGTGATCTCAGCATTTGGGGGGCAGGTCTCAGCACTCTGAGGGCATCTCTGAAATTGCGGGGGGCGATGGGGGCTCGGGGGAAAGATGGAGAATGGGGTCTTGGAGCGAAGGAGAAATGGAAGAGAAGGGGACTAGGGCAAGAGAAGGGGACTAGGACTGGGGCTCAAGCGAGGGGAGGGTGGAGATGGGTACCAGCATTCTCTGCAGAGCCATAAGCAGCAGCAACATCATGCAGTGGGAGCAGCATTGAGAGAGGAGCAGTCAGTAAAGTGGCAGAACCAAGGGGGCAGGGAAGAGGAAGAAGGTTCTTAAACTGAGGGCTATTAGACCGTGGGATCCTTCACCACATGTGGCTATTGAGGTAGAGATGAATACCAGATCCCAGAATCAGGACATCCCTCCCTCAATGGAAAAGGACTCCAGGATGGCAATGAACTGGGAAACCCAACAAACAGAAAAAAATAGAACTGAAATTACAGGGCTCCAGAATTAGGCACAAGGCCAGGTGAGAGTGGAAAGAAGGAAGGTATGCTTGCTGATGTAAGTTCCTTGGGTGTCCCTAATTTACAGGTTTCACTGTACATTTATTAATTAAACCTAGCATCAATTGGAGATTTCGTATTGAAAAAACGAAGATCTTTGCACCCTTCAAATAGCTGCAAAATAAAATCCAAATGCCGAGACTAAATTCCAACATTCAGAAATTATTATATACTGTACAGTTTTCTCTTGACTTGGCAAAGATACATTGATAGTTTTGTCTATATTTAATTATACTTGACACATCCTTCTTCCTGATGCAGCTTTTTTTGGGTTGGGTAAGCTTGCGGTTTGCTGTCATATTTAAATTAGCTATGAAGAGGTGCAGCAATGCTGACTGGTTCAGTTTCTATGGAGATGTTCCATGGAGCTGTCTTCTGATTCTGTTATTTCCCAGCAGATGAAGCTTCTATGCTCCTACCACAGGCAGTAATATTCAAACAAGCTGTGTCTGTGTGCAAAAGAAAAATGGGCTCATTCTGCAACAAATTTTGCTCATTACATCAGCAAATCTCTATTAAAGCAATTTAAACATTTGAACCAACTGCTGGTAAATGTAGCTTTTATTTTTTGCTGGCCTCTGTTACTAACTTAACCCGTCTTGTGAAAACACAACAGGTTTTGTTAACCTACTCAAGGACACCAATGCTTGACATGAATAACGAAGATGAACATACACCCTTAATTAGCAACAAATCTAATTAAATAACCATCATATTGCAGATATTTATTTTATTAAGATGGATGCCAATTTGCTGTCAAATTACTGCTCCCCCCTCACTCAAGTTTCCCCCCTCATCTCGTGAAGGTGTTGACTCATGGCGGAATGTGGTTCTGTAGGTACCAGCCACACTCTGGTAACTTGGCCAACTGCTCATTCTTCAGGTGTGAGCCCAAACAGTGAGTGTTGGCAGGCTCTTTTAGCTGGGAGAGTGTCACAGTTGAAGCTAATACTGTTTTTTGATCAACATCCACAAATGTATACTTTCAGCATGCGTCATTGTATATCAATCAGGAGTTGAATCCCTGGCTGATTTCCCCACCCCAGCTTCCACCTTCTAGCCTAGTGCTGAGGGCGACTGTAATGCCCCTGCCGCTGCCTAGGTAGGACCTGTTAACTCCGCACAGACTGAACATTGAACCTGGAGCTTGACTTATTTTGTTTGGGTCAGGTTATTATGAAGAGCTCTTCACAAGTGGATTGGGTGTCGCACTGCACTTTTTTCCAATCTGTGCGGTGATTTTGTTGAAATGACTCGAGTAAGGTTGTCACGTTTCTTTGCAATGTGGATTCTGATTACCAGTGGGCAAAACATTTTGAATCGTCCCATTGTATTGTGGGAGCTGCCTCTTGCTGTAACGGTGGTTAGAACCATCCATCGTTTGGAAAACCTTCATTTTGCAAATGTTGCGTTAAGCTCATAAGGCTGTGCTAAATGTGACATAGGCTGCTGTACAGAATGAAGCGCAGCTGTTCGTTCAATACAATAGTGTTACACTTGTGCAGTAAAATGCCAGAATACAACAAAACATATGGCGGTAATTGGAGAGGAAGACATTGTCCCGTCCCTCAATGCACTGAAATCGGATGATCATTTATTACCCTGTTTTAATTTCTTTTAAAAATTTAGCTGTCAATCCCAAGTAGCTCAGAGTGAAACTCAGGAAAGTGTATGAATTGGTTAGGTGTGTTCTGAGCGTCGAGACCTGTGTTGGTGCCGTGGGCTGCTCTTGCAGAGCCAGCTGCAACCCAATCGTGCCAAATTTCACCGAGACCAGCAGCTGGGAAGATGCAGTTTAGAAAACCGACCCAGGTTTTGGGAGTTGATGCCATGAGCTAAGGTCTTGGCTCAGTGTAAAAGTAGCTTCAGTCTGTTGTGCATTTTCCAAGCACCTGTGTGTATTGAAGCGAAATTGTGTTTTGAAGGGTTTAAGGGCTGTCGGTTGCAGATTTCCTTCCACATAGCCTGTCCTTTCCAACATTCCCTCGGCACCAGGGCAGCACTTGAAGGGGAGAGGGAGGTGAACCTGTGAGCAGCACTGGGAAAGTGAGAAGAGTGCATTAACATGGATTCGGGATGGGAGAAAAGTGCAGACGGAACTGAAGGAAGAGGACAGGAGAGGGCCAGCTGGAATAAAAAAAAGTCTAAATCAAAATTCTGCTGAAGCTAAAATTCTATTTGGTGAAAAGGGTGAAATAATTTGAACAAAAAAGTGCTCCCCCGCCCCTTTGACTTTCTACATCTATAATCTGCATAGACATAGGCGAAATATATCACATTTTACATAATATACAGTACTGCTAAGTAAAGCTAGGAATGAAGAAATCAAGGGCAAAAATGATAAAAGATCCCAAGTTGGATCATTTTGTTCAGTAGATGATGTCCAGGAGGATTATATTCAGTTCTTAGCAGCCAGCTATTTGGGATGCTGAATCAGCTATTTCAGTAAAACAGTTGGTGTGCAATTCTGCAGTAACAATATTGGGGTTCTATTTTTCAATCCTACAGCAATCTTTAACAGCCAATGGCAGTTTGCTTTTAGAGTATTATCTTCCCTCATCATCCAATGCAGGCTGCTGTAAAAGCTGAAGTGATTGAACGCGGCTACGCACTGTGGGCGGGAATTCCTTCTCTGGTGGAAATTGCCGCCCTCAATATGCAGCCAGGTTCGGTTGCTTCAGCTCTTATACCAAGGGCGGCAGCAGGACTTCGATAGGAGCCCCAGAGCGGCGCACAAGAGGAATGGGGCCGAGCAGCACTGATTTTCATCCACTTGCGCGGCCAGCTGGATGGGCTCCCCAAAACACCGACTGCCTCCAAGCATGAACGGTTAGCTGTACAATATCCTCACCCAATGTACATGCATATACACTTGGGATGAGAGTCAGCAGCAGGGTCCCTGGCTGATTATCCCTCGCTGCAGGGTCACTGCAGCCATTTGTAGCACCCTGTTTTGAGACCAGCTCGCGAAGCCTTATTAGCTTTTCTTCTCTTCTTAGGCAGTCCCTCGGAACCGAGGATGACTTGCTTCCACATTAAAAATGAGTTTGCAGGTGACTGATGAGTCCAATGCAGGACCTACAGTCTCTGTCACAGGTTGGGGCAGACGGTGGTTGAAGGGGCGGGTGGGTGGGGTGCTTGGATTGACGTGCGTTGCCTGCGCGTGGCTTCCGCTTGCTCCCGGCGAAGAGACTCGAGGTGTTCGGCGCCTTCCCAGATGCTTCTCCTCCACTTTGTGCGGTCTTGGGCCAGGGATTCCCAGGTGTCGGTGGGGATGTTATACTTTTTCAAGGAGGCTTTGAGGGTGCCCTTGAAATGTTTCCTCTGCCCACCTGGGGCTCTCTTGCCGTGCCGGAGCTCCGAGTAGAGCGCTTGTTTTGGGAGTCTCGTATCGGGCATGCGGACAATGTGACCCATCCATCGGAGCTGATTGAGCGTGGTCAAAGCTTCGATGCTGGGGATGTTGGCCTGAGCAAGAACACTGACGTCGGTGCGCCTATCCTACCAATGGATTTGCAGGATCTTGCGGAGGCAGCGTTTACCAGATTTCTGACCGACTTGCTCATGTTAAACACTGATTTGGTTCCAACATTAATAACTGTGTATCTACCAATAGAAGGTTTTGTCCAATAATTTAAATCCCAAACCCCGAGTAAACTTTCCATCATGCACAAAATAGCCAAGTGTTTAGTGGTAGTGGAAAAAATATTACTTGTCCACATATTCCAGTTACATTTCAAAACCTGGGCCCATTTTAAATTATGTTTTTTTGTGTGTCTGAGAGGACCCTCTTTAAATTAAATTTTGACTTTTTACAACACTTTCTGCTGATACTTTGAGAACATAACTCTCACCCGCACCAGTATAAACACCTTAAAACATCTAGCTCAATTTAATGTGGAGTGTTGGTTTGGATCAGTGGTAACAACTTGCCTCTGAAAGTTGTAGGTTCAAGCCCCGTTTCACAACTTGAGCACATAAATCTAAGCTGACATTTCAGTGAAGTACTTGGGGGAATACTCCACTGTTGGAGTTGCCGTCCATCAGATGGGATATTGAATAGAGGCTCTTTCTTTCTATTGTGGTGACTCTGATGGACGTTAAAGAGCCAAAAGCAGCAAGTTCTCAGTGTGCCCAGGTCAACATTCTTCCTTCAACCAACACCTCCCACTGGAAAAATTGCTCTTGGGTATTACAGCTCCATTAATGACCCTTTGTTCCCAGAATAAAAATAAAATAATTCTGGCAACTTTTGCCTGCAGTTTTTATATTAGATTTTTCAGAGTTTATGATGGGTTACATGTCCAGATTGCTGTATGTTTTGTTCTGATCATACTTTCAGAAGCATGCATTGGTTTGCTGCAATGGGTTGTACCTCATTAGTGTTGTTTTGAAGAATAAGGTAGTTTGTCAGCAATGACTTCATGGACCTTGTCAGGCAAGGGGTGATGGAAACCGTTCAACATTGGATTGGGCCATTGCTCTCTCTAGCGCATCGTGCGACTTCCCATATCTTTCTCTACATGCTGGCCCGCCCCCAATCCTTCATGAGGCATGTTGGATATTTTTATGGAGGGGAGTTTGTTGTGCGGGTCTTCAGTAATGGGCTTTAAGTGGAGGCTAGCAATCGCTTGCTGCAACTGATGTATCCCATAAGAGCCTTAACCACAATTTCTTTTGGAGGAGGGGTGCACAGCTACAGGAGAGGATGGGTGAGGGAATATCATTTTAATGTTCATAAAGTCACCAGTAGCCCTGATGTGCAATGCTGGCAGGTCAGGTTCCTGTGCAGACTTGTAAAATTGCGAGTGTATTTATCTTGCTGAAATAACGGCATTGCAGATTTTATGGTTATTGAAACAAAAAATGTAGTTACTTTTTAAGCTAATGTTGTGGAACGTCATTTCCCATGTTATTACTGTTATGCAGTACAAAAGGATTGGAATCTACATTGTAACTGGATTGTTAGGATAGCTTGTCTGTTGCTCCCGCCCCCCAACACGGTTCAAATGGCAAAAATCCTGGCCCACACTTGGTGCCTCCCTGACAACCCAAGTAAAACTGGGGAGCAGAAAGCAGAAACCTTCTATTTTTGGCAGGGTGATTTGAGGTGCCAACCTACTAGATGATTGTTAAATAGTTGACCTTTACCTGCAGAATGAATAGCGCAAATGTCTTGTGCTTTAAGGGTTAAACTATTTTTGTCAATAACCTTTTCAGACATAAGACAAATCAGTCAACTTTCCCAATGTGCAATTCAAAATATTCATGGAACATGATGAAGGGCTAATCAATAACATTTTCTAAGGTGATATTGTATGTCCCTTCACCAGTTTTCATGCCATAAGGTAGAAGTTCAGTGTGAAAGTTGAAATGTAGGGTGTCCTTTTAGTACTTATTTGATATTACTTCTCATTAATGTATTTAAGGGAAAGCTAGATAAGCACGTGAGGGAGAAAGGAGTAGAAGAATATGTTGATGGGATTAGATGAAGAGGGGTGGGAGGTGACTCGTGGAGCAGATGCAGCAACTTGAACCCATTGGGCTGAATGGCCTGTTTCTGTGCTGTAAATACTTTGTAATACTTTATAATAAATGATCACTTTAGATTTTATAACTGGTTATAAATATATCAGGAAAGCAAAAAAGGACCTTAAATGAGCTTTATTATTTTTTACAAATACATGCAATGTGATTAAATAAATTGGGTTGAAACTCACTGTGTTGCTTGCTTGTGACATCTTGGAGATGATAATGCATGGATGTTTTGGTTTTTCCTCCCCAAACAGTTCTTCATTTAGAGACTGTCCATTTAAGACTCCTTTATAAAAATAAAAAAACCGCACAGGGACAATCTGCGATGCAATAGTTTCTATACCTCTATGAACAATTGGTTTAATTTGACCCAGAACATTAAGAAAGCTTGTTTCATCACGGCAGACTTGAGTAAACAGATTTTAATTTCGGACTTGTAGCTATCATTCCCTGTAGCTATCATTCCCTGTTAATGAAGGTACGTTACACCTGTGGCAGTCTGCACTGGTGAGTGCTACTGCCCGTGCAGGGGGCCAGAAAGTGGCCGAGAATTCACGGGGTCTTTTATCATCTGACCACTGTACTTTCTGTGAAATACATCAAATTTAAATCTAATGTTTTGGCTGCATAACATGAAGAAACTTGTTGATAAATCAGAATAATGTCTCTGATCTCAGATTCAGCTGACAATGTGGTTTGGGTAATTTTTAGTCAGATTATTCTTTCAATTCTATACAATGTATTCTTAGACTTTTAATATATGCACTGTAGTTTTGAGATTCCATGATCAGTGCAGGTAGCTGAGTTTGTAAGTTATTTTATTACAGGATTTATTTTACTCATGGACGTTAAATGAACTTCTGATTGTCATAGAGTCATAACGGCACAGAAGGAGGTCATTCGGCCCACCGAGTCGGTGCCGGCTCTCTGTAGAGCAATCCAGTCAGTCCCATTCCCCCGCTCTATCCCCGTAGCCCTGCAAGTTTATTTCCCTCTAGTGCCTATCCAGTCTCCCCTTGAAAACATCGAGTGTCTCCACTTCCACCACTTCCGTTGGCAGCAAGTTCCAGGTCCTCACCACTCGCTGCGTAAAAAAGTTTTTCCTCACGTCCCCCCTGTATCTCTTGCCCAAAACCTTAAATCTATGTCCCCTAGTCCTTGTATCATCAATTAGTGGGAACAGCCTTTCCCCGTCTAGCCTATCCAAACCCGTCATAATCTTGTACACCTCTATCAAATCACCCTCAATCTCCTTTGCTCTAATGAAAACAAATCCAGCTTCTCCAACCTGTCCTTGTAGCTAAGATCCCCCATCCCCATTGTCGGAGGGCCCAGCAGGCTGGGCCATCAAGATGTTTTTTTTTCAATTTTCTTCTGTTTTTTAAATATGGTGACTCTTGTTTGGGTAAGATTGTACAAAGAAAACCCTCCGGTATCTCTGCCGAGTGGCCATTCTTCATGTGTGAGTCTAGCCGATGAATATCAGCAGGCTTTTTGACCATGGAGGGCATTGCAGCTGAGCCCAATCCTTCCCTCACCTGACACCCACATACGTGGACTTGTTGCTGGCAGTGATCAGGAGCTCCTTGAATTTTTGCCCATCTTTCCCTAGTGCAGGACGCATTGGCCAATTCTAACGCCTCTATTGCTATTCCACTTGAAATTGGCCAACTCTGCCATGACCAGGGTTGAAGATGGGCTGTTTCTGGTCTCTATGTCTCACTACCACAAAGTATAATCAATCTTGGCCACTGAGCTCAACACCTTAAGTTTAAAATTGTTATTGAAAGCGAATATTCTCTTTCGGGTGGTGGATGTTTGTGTTTGCTCTGCACTCTTGTAGACTTTTTCTTTTATAATGGGGATGAGCATAATTGCGGGAAGGGGCAGTATTTACTGTTTACAAACAGATTCCGATACACCCCCTCACCTCTTGCCAACCTAATTACAAAGCAGCCTGCTTTGAAAATTGCCACTTTAAAAATAAGCACAATTATAATGAACCAAAATACTGTTGTCATTCCTGAGCAAATTGTTCTGGAAAGTTAAACAATTATGTGCTCTCAAATGAATAAACAAAATCAATTTTCATTTTTGTAAATTTTCCGTGTTTAAAGAATGAGGGATGTTAATGTTTTAATTTGGATACCTCGTGTTAGCATCCCAAGACAGGTATAGCTTGTTAGATGCAGAATAAAGCCTCCTTTAATCTAACCTTAGAGAAGCACATTAACGATAGAACTGCAGCATTTGCACGAAGGGAACTGCTTTGCACTGTTGGAGCGTGAGAATACCCTTAGAAATCTTGCAGAGAGCGAAGACTTATTGTCAATAATCTCAGCTGAATTCAAACCCACATTGCAGAGGTGAAAGTCCAGTGACATATCCATGGGGTTGCTTCTCTGAGCATGGGCAGAGATGGTACTTGGAAACCTTACTCCCACTAAATGTGCTCTACCTGACCTGGGAGTGCCTGCTGCTAACACAATTAAACAGCTTGATGAGCGCAAAATTCAGAAAAACAGTGAACTTGCAGGAATTGACGAATTCCTAACTAATAACTGAGGTCGACTCAGGAGATCAATCAAACAGGTCTTTAATGTGAGACTAAATGAGTTCAAACAGTTTGATGAGATCGATACAGGAGAGCCACGAAAACAGGTCTTAACAAGATGGAGATTCCACGAGGACTGCCTGGGCAGTCACGTGGTTTGCAACGTGACGTCATCGCGTTTGCCCGCGTTTTCCCGCGCTCTTAAAGGCGCCACGCCCCGTGCATACAAACACTATATACAAAACAAAGTAATGTCTAACACAATGGTACAGGCTTAGGCTGGTGTTAGAACATCGTTAAAGGGAATTATGTACAGTTGCCCAGAGTCATTCAGTGGCTCCGCCACAAACTTAGATTTTTGTCAGGAGTTTGGGAAACAAGACTGAATTTCGTGGCGGAGAATCGGCAGAGTCTAGCAGGTGAGAAAGTCGAATGTGAGGCAGCAAGCATCAACACTAATGGTTTTTCAGATGTTAATGTAGAGCGAACCTCATTATTCAGCTTTGCTATAAACTTAAAGTTCATTGTGTATGTGTAGTATTTAGCTGCTGTGGTTCTGGGTGGTACTCTCTTTCCTGTGGTAGGGTTTTTTCTGCCAAAGGTACTTTTTGTATTTCAAATGTTTGGGGATTTTGCCGGATGTTGCTTAGAGTGGATTTTTTTCTAACCTGTTTCAGTGGGGCTTGCTTGTGTGTTTATTTGAGGGGGGTGGGAAAAGAAATGTAATATTTCAAATGTTACATTGGGGAAAGTATCAATCTTAATGGCCCTTATTTTCTGATCGGAGGCCTCCGATCTTGGAAAAAAAATCTACACCCTTACCTGAGGGCTCCCGAGGTCCGGCCATTTCCGCTCCTGGGCCTCTCCACGACGAAATGCGCAGGGCCCAGGTATCCCAGGGGCGCATGCGGTTCGCAAGCATAACTGGGATCACGTGGTCCATGGGGAACCAATGGGAGAAGGGAATCTCCCTTCATACTTTTGCTAGCTTAGACCTGTCAAAAGTATGAATGTAAATCACTCCAAAAACACATCAAAACATTAAATAAATGTTTAAAATCACATTTTTAAAATTACATTAAATTAAATATCTTAAACAAAAATTTAATTAAAAAAAAAGTTTTTTACGGGGCTAAAAATAAACGTACCTTTTTTAAAAATACAAAATTATAAATGAGTGGAAAAACATTTTTTAAAAACTCTTATGCTGGTAAAAGCAGGCCTTACCAGGCGTAAGATTTTTAAGTGATTTCAGCGTGCGGAGGTTCTGCAGAAAGCGGAACTCTCCACCCGCAGAGGCCCTTCTCCAGGGCAGGCGTCCGATCTGTCAAGAGCAATCTTGACAGATCGGAAGTGCCGGTTTTCAGCGCATGCGCTTCGCATGCCTGAAACCGGCACTTGTGAGGCCCCCTACAGGGTGTGTACACAGCTCGTACACACCCGTCGGGATCGGAAAATACGGGCCTATATCTTTGGGACAGAGATGGAGAGTGAGCTTAAAAAGCCCATTTAGGTTTGCTATATGCTGCTAGCTACACCTTTTTGAAGTTGCGGGAAACTGTGAATGAAAACAAAATGGCGATCCTGCTTGGCAAAAGCCCAGTGTGCACCATCAAAATACATGGGTTCGATTAGTGCGTCTGACGGCTGCACTTCCTCTGCTAGCGGCATTACCAGAGGCAGCAAGAGGAGGGAAAAAGGAACACCAGTAAGCAGAGCTGCTCAAGTACTTTTGTCTGCTCGGCACAGGCCAGTGAAGGATAGCCATTCTGCTGCCTTACACAGAATAATTGCAAAGCACTTGGGGACTGAACAAAATAATGGCTGTTGGCAAATTTAAAACAATTGATGATAGATTTGAGTCGGATGTTCAAAATCCTGAATATGCATCTTGATTTTATAAAGTCGAACTAGTTGTGCCCCCCCTTGGCCTCAGTGGTGTATCTCATTGATGGGTTGAAGTTTCTTCTGTTCCGCTTACAAAATCATTCATCACATCAGTAAGCAGAATAGCTCATTTAAATAAAGGCGAGCAACATGATTTTGGCAACATCTGTGCACATACTAACAGTGAGGAGTTTGAAAAATCGACTCTTCAGTAAGAATGAGACAAAATGAAACGTAAAAAAAACTCTTGAAGTTCACATCTGAAGGTTTGAGTTACAGATGTGGGATTCTGAATATGTCCATATTGGGGATTTCTTTTAAAATAAGTGAACATATTAAGAATGTTTAGACAATAACAGCCTGTCTAAAGACTCCAATCCAACATCCGTGACTCATTCCTCGTTCATAGAATTTGTTTTTTTTATTATTGGGTCCTGAATAGACAAAGGACAGGATAACATGAGAGGTGTAGAAAACTAAACATATTGCTTTAAATGTTCAACATTTTTGAAGAACATTTAGCTCTTACTAGACCGTCTAATGGTAGTTAATGACGACTCACTTGAGTTGGCCAATTTGTCGTCACTTGCAGATAATGGCTGTGTCTTCTGAAACAATGTGATTAAAAGGAAAATTGTCAATAGCATATCCCAAGAGTTGCCAGCAAAGGGCTACATAAAATGGTGTAGATTGTGGTGATGGCTATCTGGTGGAGTGGTCTGTGATGAAATGGGAGAGACTACCATTCGGTGAAAGAATTCTCTCTTTCCCCTGATTTTCTTTCCCCCCCCCCGCCCCCCAATTGTTGCTCCCTTCACTGCTGAGGGTGCTGACTCTCCCGATGAAATATGACTGCACACACTGGAAACCCTCCAGCTATCTGCCCCAAGTGGCCATCTAGTGCATTTTGCAAAGGCATTCAACCACATATCTGATGAAGACAAAATCACAGTTAGGCCTGATCTTGCTGTAACCTGATCTCCACTCCACATGTGCACACCTGCCCACTTTTTCAGCAGGAGTCCCTGAATAGTAAAAAGGATCACAGGCCGACTTGTGTTTTTCTTTCCCTCCTGAGGCCAGGGTGCTGAGGCCAATTGTAGCAGTATATATTCTTAATTAAATTCAAGCACCATGATTAATAGGTCCAGAATTGCTCCGTATTTCTGTAGGATTCCAGAGAGATTGTGCTGGAGCCAGGAGGGCATTTTCCATCATCGGGCATGTTCTAAATACTGTCAGATCTTTCTACAGTTAATAGAAGCAATAGTTGTAAGATGGTTCATAGTCAGCAAAATAGTGTAAAATGTACTTATTGTAATGGATTTTGAAGCTGTTTTGCCATTGTATATATTATAATGTTAATGGTTACTTGATTATTCAGGTAAGAATGTAGAGAAGTAAAGTCTTTTCAGTGTCTATTATGAAGTTTGTATGAAGTCAAAACAACACCTGGATGTAGCTACATCGGATGACAAAACACTTAATTTAGAACAGATTCCTATTCACACAATGTGGCACAGTTACTGTTGAGAAATGCAATCCGAGAATTCTGAGTTCTGCTATTTCATTGCCGTCGCTAAATTTTATCAAAATCTAAATCAATGTATTTCATTATAATCACTTTGACATTCAGTTTTAACCTTTTTCACTGGCCCGAACGCTTTCTGGTATGAAACAGACATTTCATTTTACAGATGGTATCCAATACAGATACAGCTATAAATAATATCTACATCGTTGACTGGATATTAAATGTTTAATGTCTGGCTCATGCGATGCTCCATCATGTGCTAAGCACCCTATCTGTGTAAAGCATGCCCAATTTTCTAATATTGACAATTCTTGAGATTGTGCCATTCAACTATATTCATTGTTCCAGACATCAGTCAATTCTGACTTCTCTGCTTGTCAAGGATTTTTTAACTGTTATCTTAGGATTACTGATGAAATCCAGCTTCATTTGTTATTTCCATGCCACTAATGCTGGGATTCAGTCTGCAATCTTCCTTTTGGATTGCTTGTAGTTAGAATTGGGTAACTTGGACTGGTTTTCCACAGATCAGATCTTTTCAGTTTTACTGTGAATGGGATTAGCTCTTTCATAAAAGTTAGAAGGGATTAAATCTCCCTCTTCCCCCTACTCCCCTAAAAAATCTCTTCAGTGTGATTGTTAGCCAATTGCTGGTGGCAAAGGTTTAAAAACCTTCGCCTGGTATATTTGGTGAAGCATTTTGGGATTTCTTCCTTTTGAAGCCAGACCTTTGAGTCTTTCTTCTGAGACAAAGTCTTCACTTGCTCTTAACAAAGGACAAGAAACCATTGTTGAGCATAACCTCTGAAGATGATATTCCGGCGTATTTCAACTTGATGCATTCCAGCTACGTCTCTAATAGATTCAAAAATGGGCGCCCGTCACTTTAGACTCCTGAGAGGAAAGGCAGTACCTGTTGCAGCTCCTAATCATACAGACCGTAAAGTTTCAGGTTCAATTCCTTTGTCTCTGCTGAGGTAGCTGATCACAGCTGGGGCAACAGTTGGAGTCTTACAGTTGTCCTCCAATGCCCCTGAAACCAAAATAAAATTCAGTTGGAGCTCCTGCTCCACTAATGGCTTGTATGCATGTTAGGTGGCACAAGATGGGGCTTTGCTGTGATGTTGAATAAGTTCACACATGAAGAGTAACTATTTGAATATGGGCGAGAAGGGAAGAAAAAAATGAAGAAATGTTGTCAAATTTAAAAACAGCATCTTGTGCGATTTTTGAAAGCTCCCAAACTCTTGGGATTTTGAGAGCAATCGGTCACCACCCAGAACCTTGTGACTGTGTGTGCTCTGCTTTCTCAGCTTAGTATGTGATGTGCTGGTACTGGAATACAGAGTTTAAAAATGTTTATAGTATTTCTGGTCTGACAGCCTTTGGTAGTCCACTGCCACCCATTGTGCTGTAACACAATTGGCAGTCCTGATCCTCAACTACTCTCAGAAGCTACATAGCATCGCAGGGAAAATACTTTTTTCTGAAAAAAGGGTAATTACCCTTATGTCTCCTGTGGTCCATGATCTCTCTCCTAAGGCCTGCAGTATTCTCGCTCAGCCCCACAATGCCCTACTCCCTGTGATCTTCTCCCTCACGCCCCTGATCATCTTACTAAGACATGTGATCTTCTCCCTGTGGCCCACAATCTCCTTTCTGGAATGTTACCACTGACTCAGCCCACACCGCCAAGCAGCACAATCATTCAGCGATTGGAGGAAAAGGAGGCAGAAAGGAATATAGACAAGAGAAAGCGAAATGAAATGGGACAAACACAGTAAGATGGAGGCAAAAGTTGCACAATTAAGGGACAGCTGAATAAAACAGATTTTTTTTCAAAGATTACTTTCCCACGGAATGCAATAACTGCAAGGGAGGAAACCACTGCTGTTCTGGACAAAAGACATCTGCAGAAATCCCCCAGAAAAATGGCAAATATTCCACTAAAATCAAAAACCCCAGCAGCAAAGTGAACCCAGGCATCCACGAAGTCCAGGTGTGAATGATTTGAACAGAAAACATCCTTGTATGTTGCTTATATATTGCTATGTATAACCAACTCAACTCTCTCTTGTTCTTGAGCATCTACCATAGTTTTGTGCCTGGCAAGGTACCAGCCTGACTATTCAGTGACCTTAAGAATTGCATTTCCAACTTCCTCTTGCTAGGCAAAAGGCTTTGAATACACCTCAAATCCTTCCAGCTCCCAAAACAAGAGGGAAGACTCAATTTCCCAAATTTCAGACACTACCACTGGGCAGCGCAGACCCAAGTGATTGTGAATCCCTAACTCCCCAGCCTAACCAGGGCTGGCAATGGAAGCCAGGACCTCCCTCCCAACCCCCTACACAGCATACCATTCATAGACCTGTACAAGAGGCCAATAGAGAGCCAGAAACAAATTTTACCCTCGCCCAACATAAACACTAATGCTATCTCCAAATGAAGCACCCTCTCATGAATCCTCAATACTTTGCAGACTTCAAGCGTGGGGGAACTGACTTCCTTTGGAACTTTCCTCCACTCTCAAACTGCTCCTTGTGGATGTATCTCCACCCTGTGCGCCATTTTTATTTCCATTACCAAGGATGAAACAGAGAGCCTGGGAATGAAACCTAGGCTGATCGTTAAGGGAGGAGAAATGACGGAAGGTGTAGCGTCGAACCTTAACACACCACTTGCAACAAATACAGGAAGGCCAATTTGAAATCATATGCTGCACATGCCCACCCTGCACAGGATCCACTAATTTTATCCCTCCATGCTGGATAATTGCTGGAGGGGCTGTGGCCAGAAGGGGCACTCTCCTCCACATATTATTGTCATGGGGGATCACTAGGAACTTGACCGGTCTTGTGATCCTACAGGACCCTGTTCAGTCCTAGGCCTGCCCACTGAAGAGAAAGGGCCCCCTCACAAATGAGTCAGCCCAGCACGATTCCGATTACTATCTGCAAGAAGACGCATTCTCCCTCTGTGGCAGAGCGAAGCCCCACCAACTACAATTGTGGCTGAAACATACATGGCATCAGGCACTTTACTGCCTGTTCTTGGAGTTCCACTCAATACAAACTACCCTTCAGTGCTGCAACTCCTCTTGCCTGCCATGAGGAGCACCAATCCCAGCCAATTCAACCAACAATATTCAGGGCCACTTCCCAACGGTCCCACGCCTGGAAACCAGAAGCAAAGCGGCTGGCTCATTTTCCCTCCCCTTCCTCCCCCAATTTGCATTGCTTCCAGTGCCCAATGTGGTGACACTTCCCGCCCACAGGGCAGTCAGGATGCACTGTTATTTTATAAACTATGTATGGGAATCTAGACACTCTCAAAATGTCTGAGATTGTATATTTAGGTATACACTGACTTCATAAAGTATATATGTGAATGTGCCCGTTATCATAGAGTGGCTTCATAGAATGTATGTCAATGTACATCTATTGAGTATAATAGGTTTATAATTTATGTATGAGTGTACATCCATATGTATAATAGCTTCATAAAACATAAATGTACTTTGTTGACAACTTAATTTAAAAAAAAATCTTGTGTGTGGGAAGCTCTCCCTTGGAGGAACAAGAGTTACTGCATAAAGTGATCTCTCATAATGCCTTCTATTTATTTACTTACCCTGCATCAGGCATGTGTTGCACGCACGGTTTGTGTGAAATGAGCTTATTAAATAAAGAAGCAAATGAAAGATGTTGGAGAGTTTACCATTGTAGTCGATATATCTTCCATCAATAAATGTGTGGTCTTCTTGCATGACTGGAAGGTTGTACTTTGCTTGAAAAAAAAACATTCTTTCATTGGGCTATAACCTGTGTGTGTATTGCAAAAAAAATGAAGACATTTTTAGTTGTGGGAATGAAAAAAGAATACGTTCCTTCTGTCTGTAAATAAGTGCCGCACTAAACACCGGGCCCGTCGAGGGCTGAATATTCCTCATGTTACTTTAAGCCGAACTGCAGCAATTATTTGAAATGTAGCAATCTCAGTATTTAGAAATCCAAACATTTTACTGAGTTTACTTGCACAGGTTATTTAATTTAGTGAGACTGAGAAAGATGGGAAATTCCCCCTAATTGGTTTCTTCCCCCCCCCCCCCCCCCCTCAAGTTCCTGGTCTCGACAATAAATGGGTGTAGCAATTCCCTCCTCCTTCCATAGCACGGACACATTGTTGGAAGGTTGCGCCACCTGATAGATTAAGCAAGAGAGTAAAGCAGGTTCTGTGTATTAGATTAAGTTGGTTGCTGTTAGCAATCGCTGATTGATATTGGAGCAGCAGCAGAGACTTCCTGTCATTCATCTTTGACTTCGCAACCAGTAGCATGTCCCCAAGCTTGTTGTATTGAACGTGATCTCTCAAAGTTCCTAGATGTAAGAACAGTGCATATATAGGAAAGCAATTTAGCTTCAATCAATAAGACTGAGGGAAAGGATTTCAGCATCAATTGCTGAGAGGCCTTAGACATTGATAATGGTTTGAACGGTGGTGATTTATGAACAGAGACAGTAGGGTCCTTGTCAAGCCTCACAACAACCCCTGCCCCCATCTGCAATTAGAGAGATAGTGAACTAAAATGTTTTTACACAATTTTGTTATAAATATGCCTCGCGCTGTTTGTGAATTGGGCTGTAAATTTATGGATAAGATGCTTGGGTTATCTGCCTGTGATATTTTATTGCAATACTGTCAGTCCAGCTTGAAGCAGTGAATAATTCATCTATATACAAAGGTTGCTGGGAATCGGTCCAAATTGGGCGACTGCAGCTTAGACATATCTAAGGAAAATATGTTTTTAAGGGGTTTAATGATGAGGTAAATCAGGAAAAGTGCACAAACCACTTTTCCAGGGTTCCGATCTAATTAATGAAATTCCAAAGCAGTTTAAGATAAATAATCTATAGCAGCAACAGAATTCTTTGGTGGGGTGAGGGATTGATCTGATGGTTTTTTTTGAGCAGGCTGGAATGTTTGGTGGTGTGTGTCCGTTTCATCCTAGCTTGAGAAGGTGGAATGGTTTGAGACACTGACTACTCTGTTAACACACACGGTGTTCTGTAAATTATATGATGGCAAGTGTGGAAATAGCCTTTCCCCCCCCCCCCCCCCCCCCAATTATTTCTGACCTTTTTGAGATGAGGTGTACCACCATGGTATCCTGCTCCATCTGGGGCCTCTGCTGAGAACATAAGAAATAGGAGCAGGAGTAGGCTGTTCGGCCCTTCGGCCCTGCTCCGCCATTCAGTAAGATCATGGCTGATCTTCTACCTCAACTCCACCTTCCCGCACTATCTCCACATCCCTTGATTGCCTTAGTATCCAAAAATCTATTGATCTCAGTCTTGAATATACTCAATGACTGAGCATCCACTGCCCTCTGGGGTAGAGATTCCAAAGATTCACAACCCTTTGAAGAAGTTTCTTCTCATCTCCGTCCTAAATGGCCGACCCCTTATTCTGAGACTGTGACCTCTAGTTCTAGATTCCCCAGCCAGGGGAAACATCCTCCCGGCATCTACCCTGTCAAACCCCTTAAGAATTTTGTATGTTTCAATGAGATCACCTCTCATTCATCTAAACTCGAGGGAATATAGCCCTCGTCTACTCAATATCTCCTCATTGGACAATCCTTTCATCCCAGGAATCAATCTAGTGAATCTTCGTTGCACTCCCTCTAAGGCAAGTAAGTATATCCTTCCTTAGGTAAGGAGACCAAAACTGTACACAGTACTCCGGGTGTGGTCTCACAAGGACCCTATATAATTGTAGTAAGACTTCTTTACTCTTACACACCAATCCCTTTGTAATAAAGGCTAACATACCATTTGCTTTCCTAATTGCTTGCTATACCTGCATGTTAACTTTCAGTGATTCGTGTACGAGGACACCCAGGTCCCTCTGAATACCAACATTTCCCAGTCTGTCACCATTTAAAAAATGTTCTGCTTTTCTATTTTTCCTACCAAAGTGGATAACTTCACACTTCTCCACATTATATTCGATCTGCCATGTTCTTGCCCACTCCCTTAACCTGTCTATATCCCTTTGCAGCCTCTTTGCATCCTGCTCACAGCTTACTTTATCACCTAACTTTGTATCATCAGCAAACTTGGATACATCACACTTGGTCCTTCATCTAAGTCATTGATATAGATTGTGAATAGCTGAGGCCCAAGCACTGATCCTTGCGGTACACTACTAGATACAGCCTGCCAACCTGAAAATGACCTGTTTTATTCTTTCTCTGTTTTCTGTCTGTTAAACAATCCTCAATCCATGCTAATATATTGTCGCCAATCCCATGAGCCCTAATTTTTGTAATAACCCCATGTGTGGCACCTTATCGAATGCTTTTTGAAAATCCAAATACACCACATACACTGGTTCCCTTTTATCTACCCTGGTAGGTACAACCTCAAAAAACTCTAACAGATTTCTTTTTCATAAATCCGTGTTGACTCTTCCCAATCATCATATGATTTTCTAAGTGCTTTGTTATCGTGACCCTGATAGTAGATTCTAGCATTTTCCCTACTGCTGATGTCAGACTAACTGGTCTATAGTTCCCTGTGTTCTCTTTTCCTCCTTTCTTCAATAGCGGAGTTGAGGACCTTGGATACTTGCTTCCAATGGTTTCAGATGGGCTCAAAATGACAATTGATCAAACTTGTACTCAATAGTATTTGTAATATTTCAATTCTTTTTTAAAGAAGTTGTCCTGTTAAGATCAGATTGTTGCAGAATTGCTAATATGGAGATTTTATGATCCAAAAAGGTAGTTTTTTTTTACATCCACTGAACTCTGCTTGTCCCTGCACACAATATGACTGCATTTCCCTGATGGCCACTGTCAAATGACAGATGCAATAGGCTCATTAATGTGCAGTTCACTGTCATAATTTGTTACTGAGTCAATTGAATCACTCAAAATGCTTTTTGAAAATTGTCTGCTGTTTCTGCTTGGTAACTGAAATTCCTAATGTCATTGGCCAGGAAGTTGTACCCCAGCATGTCGGTGCCTTCAGGAGGTGATGATTGAAAAGCAAGACAGCAGTATGAACGTTAAAACTAAAAGATTAGACATCCAGAACAGACTATCATTACTGCACCAGGTTTTCTCCACTTCGTCTTTTAAATATGGACTCTTTTATATAAAAAAAAAAATTAAAAAATTGATGCCTGAGTCTGACTGAAGCCTTTGTTTAGGAATCTAGGATGCAATAGTCTTCTGGCTGGATTGGACTGAGGAGCCCAGCTCATGTGTACTAATCTTTAAATGGCCAGGATCTTGGTTCTTGAAGCTATATTGTTGTAGGCCAGTGGAGGGTTTGGCAGCCCAAATGTTTCTAATTGTAGTCCCCATTCCCCCCCACCCCCCCCACCAAAAAAAAATCAGATCACAGCAATTTTGCTGAGAGAATAATTCGTGTGTTTGTTGCAATGGTAAGCTGGGTAAAAGGATTTAGCAACCAGATTAGAATAGAATCTGCTTTTGCTTATCTGAATTTTGCAGGAGCATCCAAAAAAATAATGGCTCGTAATTTGCAGTCAGCAGCGAAGCGAAGTGACGGCGATCGCCGCTGACCTCAAAGAAAACTGCCCACAGAGATCTCGCGACCTCTGTGGTGTGAATTTGAGGTCTTCCGACCTTTGTTTAAATCTGGCGCAAATCAAGCGAATCCCAAGCATCCAGCAACAGTGATGTCATCAAGCTGGCTTAGCAACCAATCACACTAAAATCAGGAAG
Organism: Somniosus microcephalus; assembly: GCF_052327205.1. Classification (NCBI taxonomy): domain Eukaryota; kingdom Metazoa; phylum Chordata; class Chondrichthyes; order Squaliformes; family Somniosidae; genus Somniosus; species Somniosus microcephalus. The sequence continues at coordinate 36,641,126 of NC_141009.1, forward strand.
TAAAATGCACAGATTCTAATGTACGTTTTATAAATTTTATAGAGAGCGAAATAAAGATTGGGACATACACATAGGATTAAGGTAGAAGCTGAAATATCATAAACTTAAAAAAAAAAAAAAATTAAAAACTTGTAATTCTTATTCATATTAATGGAATCATTTGACATTCCACAAATATAAAATTAGTTTTTCATGGCCAGAACGGTTGTTCAACAGTCAGTACACTATTAAAAACCCAGTTACACCTCCTTCAATAAGGCTTAAAGTAGGTTTTTTTTTCACAGTGATGTTCCATTGTAAAGGGGGAAGCTTTTGTCCTTGTCTCTGATTTCAACTGGTTGCCTGCTCTGGGAAGTTTCACAGCACAGCCTGCGACGGAGCAGTGAATGACTGACTGCAACTTCAGGATTTCCGTGTTTAACTGCGCTTGTGCTAAATCCTGAAATTGCGGTCAATTTCAGAGGGGTAATGACAGCGAATGCTGATGATTTTGCCCTCATTACCACCGCAAAATCCGAGCCAGTGAAAACTAGATTCTGTGATGCATGGCTTCTGGTAAAAATGTGAGAATTTTTATTGTAAAGCACATTGAATAATTTGCTTAATATTTCTGTTGTAAGCAAAAGGTCTGCTCTCTGTCATGGGAGAAATGCCTTGCTGAAGTGTCAGTAAAACGTGCAGTGTGTAATGTTGTTATAACACCACTTGCTGATTTGCTTATTTTACAGTCTGTTGATGGGATTCGGCTGTATACAAATATTGATTCAAGTGAGCTAAATATAAGGTTACATTTAACCGGCGTCAGTGGTATGATGAGAGCACATATGGCCTCCTATTCACTGCAGCTTGAAGTCCTTTATTTAAATGCTTTCGTTATGTTCGTTACGTTTGCAAAAGTCAGTAGAAAACTACTATAGATGCAGACTACCTGAAATCGAATGGGAATGTAATGAAACAGCATATCAATATGCAGAACATAATAGATATGCTAGAAGTTGAATAATTTGCTTAATATTTCTATTTCAAGCAAAAGGTCTGCTCTCTGTCCTGGGAGAAATGCCTTGCTGAAGTGTCAGTAAAACGCGCAGTGTGTAATGTCATTATAACCCCCCCTGCTGTGCCTTGAGAGCGAGTCTTTCCGGTGTTTTCACTGAGCCAAAGTTACAGTTCCTTTTCCAACCTGTTCTATTTTTGTTGGAGTTTTTTTTTCTCACCTCCTTGACGTTTAAAAACTGGCAAGAAAGCCACAATGGATCAATACTTTAGTTCAGGTCAATTTTTTGTTTTGGATTTATTTTTGTTTTGGATTTTATTAGCTATGAACACTACACATTTAATAATACATCTTGAATGCACTGGTCATTCCATAACTGAAAACAGAATCCTAGCAATTGTAGCACAAAAGGCGGTCCGTTGGCCCAGTGCATCTTAGCCAATATAACAACAGAAAATGCTGGAAAAACTCAGCAGGTCAGGCAACATCCGTGGAGAGAAATTTGAGTTGACGTTTTGGGTCGAACCCTTCTTCAAAACTGGAAAGAAAAGAAGATAGATCGGAGGCAGGGCTGCGATCGGACAAAAGAATAAAAGAAACAAAAGAAGTAAAAGAGACAATAAAAGGTATTAGAAGCTAGACGAGATGGTAATAGGCTGAGATTAGGTGTAAAGTGTACTTGCCCTGCCAGTACACTACGCCTAATCTCAGCCTATTACCATCTCGTCTAGCTTCTAATACCTTTTATTGTCTCTTTGACTTCTTTTGTTTCTTTTATTCTTTTGTCCGATCGCAGCCCTGCCTCCGATCTATCTTTTCTTTCCAGTTTTGAAGAAGGGTTCGACCCGAAACGTCAACTCAAATTTCTCTCCACGGATGTTGCCTGACCTGTTGAGTTTTTCCAGCATTTTCTGTTGTTATTTCGGATTTCCAACATCCACAGTATTTTGCTATCGTACTAGTGTCTTAGCCAATGATCGCTCTAAAACTGGAGCTGGCAACTCTCGTCCCATTTCTCTACTCTTTTTCCTTGCACCTTTTTATATTCTTCCTTCTCAAATACTTAACCAATTTCCTGTTCAGCGACGATGTAATCTCTGCCTCATTATCCACTTGTGGTAGAACATTCATGTTCTAATTACTAAATTCTTCTAACTTCTTCCTTCATTTCTCTAATGATGATCCTTGACTCTGTCCCCTTGCTATTTGTAAAATGGTTCTGACGACATGCGGATGCTTCCTCAATGGGTGCTTACGCTGTGGAGTGGGGCTTGCAGGGAGCGCTGCTCGGGAAACTGAAGGCCCGTAGCCCCTGATTTTCCGTCTGTTTAAGCTGATGATTTCCCAACCAGTATTCCTTAAACGTGCTGCTCCTTGTTGGCAATGCTCAATTGGATAATCAGCCCTTACATGACTGCGTTGAGTACAACCTCTGAATTTAAGCAACAGATAGCAGGGTTCAGTTGTTAAGTGTTGCAACAATATTATTAGAGTAAGTCTTCAACTTTATTATTTTACTTGGTGTCTGATTTTGAAATTGAGGCATCCATGTGATCAGCACAGGGATGCTGTAGGGTTAGTCCAAAATAGCTATTGGTCCCATGTCTCTCAAAGTAGGTGTACTTTAGGAAGAAGTACTGTCTCCTAAGAAGAAGGACATTTCCACACTGTGGGATGCAGATCCTGCCAAACATCACTTAGTCCTCATTGTTGCATCATTTTTTGATTAGTCTGGCTACTTGCCTTTCATGAGCTGGGAGCCTGTCCTGAGATGGAGACCATAGTAATGATCTTCACCATGATCACTGTACCTTCTACATGGAGCATAGACATTAAGCATTGTTATCAGCTCTCTCACTATTTGTGCTTTTATTGGCATTGAGTCACATTCTTCTCCAGGGATGGTTGTTTCTAGGATAAAGGGCTTGTTGATCACTATGGCCATCTCCTTGCCGTTGGATGATTAGGAGATGGCCAGTGTTTGGGCCACCTCATCTCTTATGACGTTGGCATTCTCTGGGGAGGTAAGGATGATCTCTTGTGGGAATGCCGCACTCACGCATTCTGTCTTTAGGTAGTTTAGAATTGTTTTGCTTGATTGTGTGGGTAAGTCCCTTGACATTTGGGGATATTATTTTTGAGTTCAGCCATTTTGGGAGTCAGGTTGTTAAGTTGTGCACATGCTGCTGGTTCCTACTCCAGGGTGCTGTTCCCATGGGCTGTAGGTTTGCCTTCCATATTTTGGGCCTGGGTATATGGGGCTGCCCAGCAATGAATCCCATTTTCCTCATGTTTTACCACTGATGAGTGTTGTTCCCAGGGCTGTTTGCGTGTGAAAAGCAAAAAAAAAGGAACTTGCATTTATTGAGCACCTTTTCACAATGCAATATACTTCACAACTAATGGAAATACTTTTTTAAAGTGTTGCCACTGTTGTAATGTAGGGAAACGTAGCAGCCAATCTTCACACAGCAAGGTCCCACAAACCGCAATGAGATAAATGACCAATTAAACTGTTCTAGTGGTATAGTAGCAAAATACTGCAGATGCTGGAAATCCGAAATACCAACAGAAAATGCTGGAAAAACTCAGCAGGCCAGGCAACATCCATGGAGCGAAATTAGAGTCGACGTTTCGGGTTGAAACCCTTTTTCAAAACTGGAAAGGAAATGAAATAGATCGAAGGCAGGGCTGCGATAGAACAAAAGAAGTAAAGAGACATTAAGAGGTATTCAAAACCAGACTCCACTTGTCCTATTACCATCTTGTCTGGTTGGCTGGTAAATCCCAGTACCAAATTGAGCATGTTACAGACCTGCAGCTCCTCATGCTTAGAGTGGGAGACGATTGCCTTTCCCCACTACATGACAGTTTATACAGGTTCGCTTGCGAAAGCACACTACAGCAACAACTTGTAGTTATATAGCGCCTTTAACGTAGTAAAAAGTCCCAAGGTGCTGTACAGGAGTATTTCAAGACAAAAAATTTGACACCGATCCACATAAGGATAAATTAGGGCAGGTGACCAAAAGCTTGGTCAAAGAGGTAGGTTTTAAAGAGCGTCTTAAAGAAGGAAAGAGATAGCGAGGCGGTTAGGTTTAGGCAGGGAATTCCAGAGCGTAGGGCCTAGGCAACAGAAGGCACGGCCACCAAAGGTTGAGCGATTATAATCAGGGATCCTCGAGTCGGTAACAGATAACCAGCATCTTAATGGGTATGTCCACGACAATAGACTGTCTGCAGTGAGAGTTCTTAAAGGTTGGTTTGGATTGTTACCAGTTTTTCAGGTTTGCCTCCTTTCCCATATCTAAGTGAACAGCTCTTCAGTTCCGATAAGTGATGGGCCATCGCTTACAGGAGACTGATGTGGGGCGAACCTGGGCTGCCACCTGGAGTAGTCTGCACTGGTAGGGTTAGTTGGAGAGATGGCTAATTCACTATTGGGCCTTTTCTCTGGTGCTTCATCCAGTCCTGTCAGTTTGTTCTTCATATTAAAAGCCCCATCATTCAGCAATCCAAGGTAGCTATTACTTTCGGACTCCCTTGTCTGTGTAAGACTGTGCATTACAGACCACTTCATAAAAAATTCCATGTGATTTGTTTTTAAACTTGTATTCAGAAATTGGAAACTGCAATGTGCAAAGGTTTTTATTAAGAAGTTTTTATGATAGAGTAAGTGTTTAGAGGGGCAAGATGTTGGCTGCATGTTTTAAATTTCTTGGTACGATATTACAGAACTACTGCAAGTAATGTAACAAGATACAGTATTCAGTCTGTTCCCACTGGATTGGTACATATCTTTTAATGGTATTTAAGTTATACATGTCTGAGTTAAGAAGCTGCCGAAGCAATAACAGGCTCCAAATGCTGAATAAATGATGAGAGGTGTTTATGACTGAGCAGAAGCTGTTTATGCAGAATACATGGAGTAGCTTTGGTATGTTTGCCTATTACAGGTATACCATTTTTTGGGACACAATTTTTGTCCTTCAATACTAAATTTTGCAATATAATTTATTTTCCCAAATGTTTTTCCTTCTCCCCGAAGGGCTTCTCGCAGCTGAGCTGAATTGTACCATCACCTGGCGTCGACGTACAAGCAGTGGTTGCTGCATGGTGGTTAAGAGTGGATCTTGCTCCTTATGCTGGCGACACTAAGGGCAATTATGGTGACACTGCTTTTGCTGTGGCTGAAGTAGGCTTATCCCTCACTGTCGAGGGATTGAATTTAAGACCTTATGGTCCTAGTGGCTCACTACAACAGGAGAAGGCAATTCAGCCCCTCGAGCCTGTTCCACCATGCAATTAGAGCATGCCTGATCTGTACCTCAACTCTATTTACCTGACTTTCTTCCATGTACTTTGAGACCCTTGGCTAACAATTTATCAATCTCCATCTTGATAGCCTTTTGGGGGAGCAAGTTCCACATTTCCACTACCTTTTATGTGAAAAAGTGCTTCCTGCTTTCACTCCTAAATGAGCCAGCTCTAATTTTAAAATTATTCCCTCTTGTTCTGGATTCTCTCACCAGAGGAAATAGTTTCTCTATGTCGACTCTATCAAATCCCTTTATCACTGTAAACAGCTTGATTAGATCACACTCAGCTTTCTAAACTCAAGGGAATACAAGCCAATTTTTTGCAGCCTCTCATCATAATTTAACCTAGTTAAGTCCTGGTATCATTGTAGGGGGTTTTGGTTTGGGGTTTTTGTCTGGTCAGTCAGCCGTGTGCCTGAACTGCCCCAGCCCCGTGCGGTTCGAATCGCTTCCCCCTTTTTAGTTCTGAGCACCGGACTTATTTACGAGTAGCGATATAGACAAACGAGACCAGTGGTTCGGTGCAAAGAAAACCAATGTTTATTAAAATAGAGAAACGATTACTATACAGAGAAAATCACTATGGATGCAACACAATTACACTTAGCGGGGGAGGAGAAATGGAAAATGACACTTTAGCAATTTCCCTTAACTCCCACCCTTTACACCTATCTAGATTGTCTTGTGATGGGCCAGAAAATTGATGCTCACCAGTCTAGGATGTTGAAACGCCTGCTCCGTGCCCTGTTGCCTGTCGATGTTTTTAGGTTTTCACCGCCCCAGAGCAGAGATACCCCAGTAATTCAAACGTAACTGCGGGTATCCTACTTCCCTGGATGGGCTCTTCGTCGACGATCCTCTCGCTGGGTTGATGATACGGCAGAGCACTGGAGGCGAGGAGAGAGAGAGAGAGATGGCTTCCCGAGGGACTAGTTATACCCTTCCCGGTAGCCCTTATCTCCCGCCAGATCAGCTCATTTCTTTGTCTGACCTGGACGTGTTGAAGCTCATACAAAGGAAACCGATCTGGGCCCATCCACCTGGATGGCCGGTTAATCGGCTTTAAACGTCTCGTCAGTGTTCCCCTTTGTCCAACTGGTTTCGTGATTGGGCCATTCCAGACTGAGTGCCCCGTTGATTGTTTGTAAACAGTGTCGATGTTCTCTAACGAAGGTCTGAAATGCAGCTAAGCTTGTCCCATTACATATTGAATAGGCCTTGCTTGCTCTTGATTGCTTGTGCAAACAACCTTGATGGGTTTTAATCAGAGGCCTGAATGCCACTGGGTTTGCTTCTCATGCATAAATGGAGAAGGTCTGTCTGCATTCTAATTTCTGGAAAGTTCCTTCTTTGTCAGTCCAAACTGAAACTTACAGGCCTTGGCCATGAGGTTGACCGCAGCCATCTTGCGAAGCCCTGGATTTTAAACTCGGTCCAACCAGGGTTTCTTCAATAAGCCAAAAGTAAATCTTCGGGGGAGACATGAAATTTGCGAATCCTTTCATCATTCTGGTTAATCTGTGCTGGAGCCCTTCCAAAGCCAATATATCTTTCCTGAGGTTTGATGCCTAAAGTTGAATGCAATACTCCAGATGGGGTCTGACCAAGGCTCTGTACAACTGAAGCATCACCTTTCTCACTTTTGAATTTCAGACCCATTGAGAGAAAGTTCAACCTTCCATTAAACTTTTTAATTACTTTTTGTACCTGTGCACTAGCTTTTAGGGATCTGTTTACATGGGCACCTAAATCTCTCTGCTCCTCAGATTCCCTCACCATTACAAAAATATTCTGATTTGTCTTTCTCGGATCCAAAGTGGGCTGACCTTGCACTTCCCACTTGACCTCCCTCTGTCATAGTTTTTCCACATTAACTTAGCCTGTCTAAGACCCGTTGTCATTTCCTGTTCCCATCCAAACAACTTACTGTGCCTCCTAACTTAGTGGCACCTGAAAACTTTGATATTCAACTCTCTATTCCTTCATTCAAGTCATTAATATACACGATGAGTAGTTGAGGCCCCAGTACTGATCCCTTGGGAATACCACTTGTCACAATCCGCCAATCAGAGAAAGAACCCTTTATCCATATTCCTTGTCTCCAAACCAATTACTGACCCATGACCAAGGTGACCTCCAAATCCGTGTGTTCTCATTTTTGCAGCTGATCTCTTATGCAGAACCTTATCAAATGCCTTCTGGAAGTCCATATAGCCAACATCCATAGACACTTCTCTATGTACCCTGCAGATGACAGCCTCAGAAAATCCAACTAGATTAGTCAGACATGACCTGCCCTTCACAAATCTATGCTGACTCTCTCTGACCAGCTGATTCTTGTCCAAGTGCTCAGTCACTCTGTATCTGATGGATTCCAGTACCTTTCCCTCAATGATAAACTGACATGTCTGTCATGACCTGGTTTCTCCCATCTTAAATAATGGAGTTACGTTTGCAATTTTTGAATCCATTGGCATAATTCCTTAATCTAGAGAGCTTTGAAAAATTATGACTAATGCATCTGCGATTTCCTCAAAGTACCCTGAGGTGCAAACCATCAGATCCAGGAGACTTGTTTATCTTAAGTCACATTATTTTCTCCATTAACTTTTAAAACAAACTTATATTAGATCCTCTAAGTACTTCCCCTTGACTTATTTTGAGGTTCCTTTGAACCACTGGTATTTTGTCCTATTCCTCTATTGTGAAAATGGATACGAAGTACTCTTAACAAGTCTGCCATTTCCTTATTATCCATTATAGTCTTGTGTGCAACCATCTTTAATTGGCCCACATTTTCCTTTACCACTTTAATTCTTCTAATACAGTTATAAATACTTTTGTTGTTAGATTTCATATCCTTTGCAAGTTTTTTCATATTCCTTTTTGCACCTCATTACTTTCTTTTTATCCATTTGTTGCCTTTTATAGCTCGACCCAGTCCACTGAATTTCCACTTTTCCTTACATTTTTGTAATCCTCTTTTAGCTTGATACTGAATTGTACCTCATTTGTTGACCATGGTTGCTTATCTACACAAGTGGAGCCTTTAAGGGTATATACTGGTTTTATATCGTGCCAAATACTTCTTGGAATACTTCCCACTGTTTATAGGTTTACCCATTAACAGTTCAACCCAGTTTACTCTGCTCAATTTATTTCTCATCCCTTGGAAGTCTTCCTTAATTATTAAACAGCTTGATTAGATCACCCTCAACTTTCTAAACACAAGGGAATACAAGCCAAGTTTATGCAGCTTGTCATCATAATTTAACCCAGTTAAGTCCTGGTATCCATCTGGTTAAGCTGCACTGAAGCCCTTCCAAAGCCAATATATCTTTCCTAAGGTTTGATACCTAAAGTTGAATACAATACTCCAGAAGGGGTCTGACCAAGGATCTGTACAACTGAAGCATCACCTTTCTCACTTTTGAATTCCAGACCCATTGAGATAAAGTTCAACATTCCATTAACCTTTTTAATTACTTTTTGTACCTGTGCACTAGCTTTTAGGGATTTGTTTACATGGGCACCTAAATCTCTTTGCTCCTCCGCAGCTCCTATTCCTTCACCATTAAGAAAATATTCTGATTTGTCTTTCTCTGATCCAAAGTGGGCTGACCGTGCATGTCCCACTTGACCTCCTGTACTGGCTGCGCTAGACGTGCTCCTATCTAGTTATCCAGCAAGTTAAACACTTATTCAAAATAATTCTTCGTGAAGGCGTTTGTTGTTTGAAGCCTTTACTTGAACAAATTTTGTGAAACTGTAAACAAAGATAAAGTATGTTTTGTACATAAACTGAGTACTATACATTCGATATTACATAAGATATATTTACAACAGTAGAATAGACTAATTGTATAACTAACTAACATTTGGACTAACTTCTGTAACTATCAAATATTAACCTTTTATAAACATATTATTGTCAAAATACTACTCTGACAACGTTGCTATTATGCTAACAAACAAAGATACTCACAGATATTGCGCTTGGCCTAACATATGAAATCAGATTACATTGGATTGTGAAACCCTTATGGAATCCTCCATTACTGCCAGGTTCTTCCTGGAATTCTACTTCCTGGGTTACACAGGAAGAAAGGTACGAAGGTCAAATGACCTCTCACAGGAAGAAAGGAACAAAGGTCAAATGACCTCACACAGGAAGAAAGGTCAAATGACCTCTGTTTCATACAAACACACTGCTAACACAATAACCATCACCAGAGGGTGCTATCTGCATGTAAGATGTCCATAATGTCCAGAACACTCCCCGTCTGGGGTCATTAACGACTCCACACAGTCCGAACTCTACTTGTCACTGGAGTCCTCTGGCGACAAAAGAAGAACCACCTCGGAGACGGTCCGTCGGTGTCGATGATAGGATGCAGCTTCCGTAGACTGCTGTGAGGAGGTAGGTTGCGTTCTGCTATGCACAGTTCCAATCTGGGTATGGTGAGGGCTGGATGGGGTGCCAACTTGCCTCTATCAAAGACGAAGCCGATTTTGCTTTGTCCATCTTGAGTAGTGACCTTCAGATAAGCCACGCTTGCAATGGCCTTGGCGGATGCGTCTGCAAAGACGCAAAGCTCTTTGAATTGGGCATTTAAGGGAGAGAAAGATGAATAGCAGCGAGGTATTCGGATCTCCTGTAAGTCTTGGAGTGAGTGTCTCCATCTGTCTCACTCTACTTCCATCTCTTCAGGGAGAGGTGAATCCCACTCTTCAACGCATGTGGAGAGTTCCCTGAGGAGCAGCCTGCCTTGTATGGTGACGGGCTAAGAAGCCGAGAGGGTCGTATAGGCTGTTGACTGTAGAGAGCACTCCTCTATGTGTGAAGGGTTTCTTGGCATCTAAGACTTGGAACGTGAACGTGTCCGTTGCTATGTTCCACGACACTCATAGGCTGCGCTGTAGGGGGAGGTCATCAGTGAAGAGGTCTCGGTCTTTGACGTCCTTAGCACGATCTTCAGGCGGCAATGCCTCCATCACTGCTGGTCTGTTAGAGGCTATCTTATGCAGCCTGAGGTTGGATAGTGCAAGTAGTTCCTGAGCTCGTCCGAGAGTACTGATGGCCTCTGCTTTGGTCGGGAATGACTTCAGTGCGTCGTCGACATAGAACTCTCGTTCGATGAACCCTCTCACATCACTGCCAAAGTCGTCGTCGTCTTCCTTGGCAGCCCTCCTTAGTCCGTATATGGCGACAGCAGGGGATGGGCTATTCCCAAAGACATGGACACGCATTCTGTAGTCCACACTCTCTCTATTGGGGTCATTGTCCCGATACCACAGGAAGCGGAGGAAGTCTGTGTGGTCTTCTCTCACCACGAAGCAATGAAACATGTGCTGGATATCGGCATTGATGGTGACGGGCTCTTTCCTGAATCTCATGAGCACTCCCAAGAGGCTGTTGTTAAGATCGGGCCCTGTGAGGAGTACGTCGTTGAGAGAGACTCCCTGATATGGTGCACTGGAGTCATACACCACGCGGATCTGTTCTGGCTTTTTGGGGTGATGGACTCCGAAGGAAGGGAGGTACAAACACTCTTGGCCTTCCTGGAGTGGAGGAGCTATCTCTGCGTGATCGTTGACAAGCATTTTCTGGACAAATTCTAGGAAGTGTGCTTTCTTCTTTTCAGATTCCTGGCGACGTCCTACAGGGTACACATTAACGAGGCATATCTTGGACCATGCTCTTGCGCTCACTCCTCCTCCACACACCTCGGTGCACCTGGATGTAATCTCCGGACCAGCAGCTCCCTCTCTCTCCCCGCCGTGCTCTGAAGCGGGAGGAGGTGTCTCTGACTTCCAAGGAGCTGGGCCTGGGTGGAGTGCGGAAATGTGCCAATCACTTTCACATTTTGCGCATTTTACATCTACCTTGCAGTTCTTGGCGAGATGGCTCGTGGATGAGCAGCACTTGAAACATATAGAGTTCTCTTTAAGATATTGTTTCCGATCTTCCAGGGACATCTCCCTGAAGCCTCTGCACTTCTTTAAAGGATGGGGCTTGTTGTGGATTGAGCATTGTTTGCTCATGTCCTCCGGTTTCTTCTGAATCTTTGTGTGCTCAGTTGAGGACACTTGCATTTTGTGGACAGATATTGGTGCCCTTCCATGTCTGTCGAACTTGTCTCTTCTGGCAAGTGCTGGGTGGGCGGAGAAGAAGTTGAAGCTGGGGTCGTTCCGGGCTTTGGCTTCTTTACGGATGAATTTGGTGAACGCAGAGAATGGTGGGAACGCCACGTTGTGCTTTAGCTTGAACTTTGATCCAAACGTTATCCACTTCTCCTGCAGGTTAAATGGAAGCTTCTCAATGATGGGACTTACCCCTCTGGAAGTGTCTAAGTACGATAGGCCAGGTAGGTAGCCGTCCTGCTTTGCGGCTTCGAGTTCCAACAGCAGATCTCCAAGGTCGCGGAGCTTCTGGGGTTCCTTACTCGTCAACCTCGGAAAGTTCTCCAACCTGTCAGAGAGCCCTTTCAATGGCTTTGGGCGAGCTGTAGCTTTCTTCGAGCCTCGCCCAAGCCTTCTTCAACCCCTCTGGCAGTTGTCCCACATTGGCCGCTTTTATCCTACATGCCTGTCCGGCGGACGCTGGGCCGAGCCATTTGATAAGGAGGCCGATCTCTTCTCTTGCCGACAGGTCTAAGCCCGATATGGCATCGTGGAAGCAGGACTTCCAAACCCGATAATTCTCCGGCCTGTCATCAAACTTGGTTAACCCTGTAGTCACCAGCTGGGTGCGTGCAAGGTCGTAGGTACTGGGACCTGTGCCGGGGTTGCCCTGAATAGGGGTTCTGTTGGGGGTCTCAAGGAAATGAGAGGGGGTTCGCTGCTGACTTTCCCTATCCAGCTTTCTATTCCTCTGCACTGTGTCTTCCGTCCTGCAGGGGGAGACTCTGCTGCTTGAGGCACGCTGTCTACTTTGACCTTGGTTGGTAACTTGTGGCATGTTATATGAAGTGCTTGCGTCTGTAGAGATTTGCGGGCCTTCATCCCTTTCTCTTGTAAACTGTATGTCGGCATGGTCACTCATGTAATCTATGGTGCGCTGTCGTGGACTCTGCCACGAAACGGGAATTAAAGGTTTGTAAGCTGTCTCGGGATCAGCTCCCTCCAAAATTGCCTCGAATACTTGTGTCTCGGCTAATGCAGCATCTCTTTTTGTTGCTGCAGAGCATCTAATGTGGCTTGGAGACAGGCCTATTCAGCTTGTCGTTCAACCTGGTGACGGGCCAGGTCAGCTTGGTGTCGGGCCTGTTCAGCCTGGAGTTCAGCTTGGAGACGGGCCTGTATTACTTTTATTTCTATTTCACTGTCCGCATGCGCAGCTCTGGCTTGAGCTGCTACTAACTTAGCCCATGCTTTGGCGATGGCTATGCTTACTCTAGAACCACCCGATGACCGTGAACCAACTTGCGATCTGTAGTAACCGGAGCTTCTAGACTGATTGTCACATTCTACAGTTTCGTCTGCCTGTTTAAGGTCTTCTACTTGCTGCAAAGCATTTTCGTTATTATCTTCTGACATGTTGATGTGAGGTAGATGTGCTCTACAAGGTTGAGGCTTACTCTGGGTTCCTCTTTCTCCGCTCTTCACAGCTAGCTGTATTGCTATCTTTTCACTGATATCTTTTCACTGTACTGGCCGCGCTAGACGTGCTTCTATCTAGTTATCCAGCAAGTTAAACACTTATTCAAAATAATTCTTCGTGAAGCCGTTTGCTGTTTGAAGCCTTTACTTGAACAAATTTTGTGAAACTGTAAACAAAGATAAAGTATGTTTTGTACATAAACTGAGTACTATACATTCGATATTACATAAGATATAAACATATTTACAACAGTAGAATAGACTAATTGTATAACTAACTAACATTTGGACTAACTTCTGTAACTTTTATAAACATATTGTCAAAATACTACTCTGACAACGTTGCTATTATGCTAACAAACAAAGATACTCACAGATATTGCGCTTGGCCTAACATATTAAATCAGATTACATTGGATTGTGAAACCCTTATGGAATCCTCCATTACTGCCAGGTTCTTCCTGGAATTCTACTTCCTGGGTTACACAGGAAGAAAGGTACGAAGGTCAAATGACCTCACACAGTAAGAAAGGAACAACGGTCAAATGACCTCTGTTTCATACAAACACACTGCTAACACAATAACCAGAGGGTGCTATCTGCATGTAAAATGTCCATAATGTCCAGAACACCTCTATCTGTCATAGCTTTTCCACATTAACTTAGTCTGTCTAAGACCCGTTATCATTTCCTACTCCCATCCAAATGACTTACTGTGCCTCCTAACTTAGTGTCATCTGAAAATTTTGAAATACAACTTTCTATTCCTTCATGAAGAATAGCTGAGGCCCCAGTACTGATCCCTGGGGAAAACCACTTTAAGTTTTCCTTAATTATATTTAAAACCTTGGTTTGTGACTTTCCCTTCTCCCTCACTTAATATCCAATTTACTCATATTATGGTCACTATTTACAAGATGTTCCCTTACCGTCAGAACATAACATTAAAAAATAAGAGCAGGAGTAGGCCATACGGCCCCTCAAGCCTGTTCCGCCATTCAATAAGAACATGGCTGATCATCGACCTCAACTCCACTTTCCCACCCAATCTCCATATCCCTTGATTCCCCTAGAGTCCAAATATCTATCTATCTCAGCCTTGAATATACTCAAAGACTCAGCATTCACAGTCCTCTGAGACAGAGAATTCCAAAGATTCACAACCCTCTGGGTGAAGAAATTCCACCTCACCTCAGTCTTAAATGGCCTACCCCTTATCCTGAGACTATGCCCCCGAGTTCTAGACACTCCAGCCAGGGGAAACAATCTCTCAGCATCTACCCTGTCAATCCCCTTCAGAATCTTGTATGTTTCAATGATATCACTTCTCATTCTTCTAAACTCCAGAGAGTATAGGCCAATTCTACACAAGCTCTCCTCATAGGACAGCCCTCTCATCCCAGGAATCAAACTAGTGAACCTTCGTTGCACCACCTCCAAAGGCAAGTATATCCTTCCTTAGATAAGGAGACCAAAACTGTGCACAGTACTCCAGGCGTGGTCTCACCAAGGCCCTGTACAATTGTAGCAAGACTTCCTTACTCTCATACTCCAACCCCCTTGCAATAAAGGTTAACATGCCATATACTGGCCTCGCTAGACGTGCTCCTATCTAGTTATCTAACAAGTTAAACACGCATTAAAATAATTCCTTGTGAAGCCGTTTTGCTGTTTGAAGCTTTACTTGAACAAATTTGTGAAACTGTAAACAAAAACAAAGTATGTTTTGTACATAAACTGAGTACTATACATTCGATATTACATAAGATATAAACATATTTACAACAGTAGAATAGACTAATTGTATAACTAACTAACATTTGGACTAACTTCTGTAACTATCAAATATTAACCTTTTATAAACATAGTGTTATCAAAATACTACACTGACAAAGTTGCTATCATGCTAATAGACAAAGATACTCACAGATATTGCGCTTGGCCTAACATATGAGATCAGATTAAATTGGATTGAAAATCCCTCATGGCATTCTCCATTACTCAAGTCAGGTTCTTCCTGGGATTCTACTTCCTGGGTCACACAGGAAGAAAGGTCAAATGACCCCTCACACAGGAAGAAAGGTAGGAAGGTCAAATGACCTCTACTGCACACAAACACTGCTAACACATAACCACCACCAGAGGGTGCTATCTGCATGTAAAATGTCCATAAGTCCAGAACATGCCATTTGCTTTCCTTATTGCTTGCTGCACCTGCATGCTAGCTTTCTGTGTTTCTCAGATTGCTAACTAATTCTGGTTCTTAACTGATCACGAAATCCAGTATGGCCTGTTCCCTTGTCAGTTCTTAAACATATTGTTCCAGAAAACTGTCCCGAATACATTTTAGAAATTCACTGCCTTTACGACTTGAGCTGAGCTTCTCCCAGTCTAGGTGAAAATTAAAATCTCCCATTATAACCGCATTGTTTTTGCTACATGCTTCACATAACCCCACTACATCACTACTATCAGGAGGTCTGTAGACAACTCCTACCTTAGCTGTTCCTTAACTCCACCCATAGTGTTTCCACTGCCAGATCACCCTTGTTGAAATCCTTTCTTTCTACTGTGTCCTTTACCAATATTACTACCATTTACCTACTAAGCTCCTTGTGGATGCTTTTAATTGTTGTAATGAATCACGTTTGCTTTCTTAATGGAGGAAAATAATTGGGTGTGTCGCTTTTGTAGCAACTATGATAAAATGGATTAAATATTTTTAAATGGTCTCTGCCCTATGTTTGAGTGAGTAGTACATATCGACAGGTGTTCTATTGTTAAGTGTTGAGTCATAGCTGGGCACCATGGCAAAATGTCAGTGGTATCTATGGTCAGAAATTGACAACTTTTAACTGTTCAGAGTGGCTAAAACTTATCTGGTGTAATTCAGTCCAAGAGCTCGCTACTGAATACAGGTAACAAGGCTTCCTGCCCTATTATCTATCACCTGTGGGATTCTTTATCAGACTGCACCATTATCCTATTATCATACTGCGTCCATCATATGAAGAAGATGAAATGCATCCCTCACTGAAGCTGGGTTGCTGTCATGTGAATGTGGTTGTTTTTTACACCGGTACAATCTATCCAAGAGCTTGCGTGCTCCTAGCAACCAGCAGGGTCAGTCTCGTGAAACATCTGTCCTCATCTACAGACGCACCCTGTTGCTATGCCGCCTAATACACAACCAAAACAATGTGTAAGTTCAGCACTGAATATACACTGGAGCTGCCAAGTTTATGAGGCAATAAATGGCAGCCATGGTGAATAAATGATAAGACTGCAGGCAGATCTATTTGTGACTGTGTGGATGCAATAACAATGAATGTTGCTGAAATTTGTATCTGGTAGTTTTTGGTGTGGATGCAATTGGTGAAAATTTGTTGGCTTTGTGTGGCGTGCTGTTCTGCGGTATTTTCAGAAAGGAACTTTGTCGGACCTGCTTTTTAACAAAAAAATATTTGTTCTTAAGATGTGGGCGAAACTGGCAAGGCTGTGTTTACTGCCCATCCTTCATTGGCCTGAGGGCATTGTGAGCCAGACACACTGTGGGGCTGGAGTCATGTAGGCCAGACATGGCAGGGGTGGCAGGTGCCCTTGTTTTTACAACAATCTGGTAGTCGTAATTTTTCTGGTGACTGCAGCCTCATTTTTTGTCTCAATAGGATGCAATTGGTCAAAGAAAGACTTAATAGCCTGTTGTAATGTTACTGCTGAGCAAATGTCAGATGTTGATTATTCTGCATTCTGATCAGGCCTTTGTTTAAAAAAAATTGTGGTTAAATTGACGTGATTGCATTGTTAACCTCTGATAAGACTGTCAGCTGACCATTGTCAGTATTCTGATTAGCTCAGATCTGCTTTATGAAGTGTAATAATATGATGCATATATATGGATAGCTGAACTGATTCTAACGGACATTTTACAGTCTCAGCCTTAGGCTTCTCTCCTTTCAGTTCGACAGTACATTATTTTATATTGTAATTCTCAAAAAGGAGCTGTCTCTACCTACATTTTAATGGGATGAAATTAATTTTTTTTTGAAGACAAATTCCCTTCAAACTTTTATAATTGTCCTTTTATTGGGATAGTCTGGTTTATGGACATCTCTGTAGTGTTGGTGCTGCTCCATCATTTATCACTGAACAAATTCCAGTTTTGTTGTTTAAACCTTTGTCAAGCAACAGAAATCTGCACATTTAAAAAAAAAAAGAAACTGGTTAAAGCAGTGTAATTCAAATGTTAATCTCTAGCGATGAATCTGAGTCTGCCAGTTAACCATTCTTTTAAAACAGGACTGAGGCTGATGAGATTTTCGCATTGCTTTTTTTGGTTGGTGAACTTTTGTACTCCAGGTAAGGAATGTCGATCCTTGTGAACGAAATGTTTTTATTACATCAATGGCTGAAGCGTTTTGGTGCATCCTGGGGTCACGAAAGGCGCAATATTAATGCAAGCTTGCTCTTTTTTTCACTTTCGCCACCCAGTGTCGTTACAAAGTAATTCCAGATCGTATAAATGTCCTTCTGCCCTCCCTCACAATGTGCCTTAACCCCAATCTCCAAAGATGATCCCGTGCTACACCAGCGTGAAATTTTCCACCTTGTGCACTTGTGGCCTGTACGAGTAAGATTGCCAGTTTGTTTTTGAGCTGAGGAGTTTTGTGCATCTGTTGCAGATCTTTTGGATTGAGACTGACCAAAAGCATTTCACATGAGATCCTTAAAGGCCATTGGGACATCAGATTTTCATCTCATTAGTCCGGGTTGGATTTGAACTCGAGTGTCAGAATTGAAGACAGAACCTGCTAACTGATTGCACTGCAGTCTCCGTTCATTTTCATAGGATACAATTTGTCAAAGGAAGTTTTAATCGCCAGTTGTAATTTTGATCTATAGCATTTACTCACCTCTAAAGGGAAAATTGTTTTTAATATATTTTTACCAACGTATGCTCTATTTTGACTGCATGATTAGTGGCTGATTTTGTTTCTTTCATTTATAAATTAAGCACAAGAGTGTTATATCTCCAATTCGACAATTCTCTACCTCCAAAAAAAATTTAATATATAAAACCTAATTAACATTATTGAATTGCTCTGGTCACAGCCTGTCGTAAGATTGTAAATGCATTCTAAAAGATCATTACACAGTGATCGGATCAGTTCTTCCCTCAAGATTATTGTGTGAACCATGAACTTTCGCAAAGGCAAAATACTGCAGATACTGAAATTCTGAAATATGAGCAGAAAATGCTGGAGATACTCAGCAGGCCAGCCAGCATCTGTGGAGAGAGAAACAGAGTTAACGGGCCAGATTTTGCGATAAGAATAACAGTGAGGCTAACGGTGCTCACTGTTATAATGGGTTAAATCGGACAGCAACTTCTGGTGTTCATGCATGCACAGTTAAATGCAGAAAATCCGGTAGTTGCTGTCAGAGGTACCCTGCTTCTCCAAAGGGTATGCTGTTACAGTCCTCGCCAGTAGAGTCTGCATTGAAATGATTGCAACAGCGTGAGCTTGCTGTACTCGCCCACTAGTTCTGCACTAAAAATGGCTGAAAAAGTTAGGGCTGGTGCATTCAGGAGTAAGTGAGGTTTTTTCTGGTGTGATAAGTGATAATTACTGTCAAACAACCTCTCTAGCCCTGAAAAGTTAATTTTACGTGTGGAGTCTCATTCCCTCAAGATAATTAGTGTTGTTTAAAAACAACTTTTTAAACTTTTTCTGTCTGTCTCATTTATCTCAGTTAATTCCATCTGTATTTCCCAATCTTTATTTTGCTTTCTGTGCATGATTTAAATCTAATTTACATTTCCTGCTTTATACTTCCTGGTTTAGACTCTGCGTGGCTCAGCGAGGATTCTTCAATCTGATTGGTTGAAGAGCCTCAGTGTGTTTTGTACCTGCTCACAGATGCCACAGATCCCCTGTCGAGGGCGCCATGCTGGATCAGACACCAGATTAGAGCAAGTCTGCACTCTGAAGCCCGTGAGAACTTTGTGGGCAGCGAGGTGAATGGGGAGCGCCGTTCCTTCGCCACTGACCGCAAAATCAGGGCCAACATTTCAGGTCGATGACCTTTCATCAGACCTTTCACAGTTGTGCCCCAATTAAACATTCTCCCACCAGACTATAATGACTCATGCTGGGATACAACTCCACAGGAAGTGGGTGGATGGGGAAAGCGAGAATAAGGTCATTATAGTTGAGGCCAAACCTGCCCTTGTCAGATACCCATGTTTCTTCCCTCGCATGTCAGGGATGCTGAGCTATAGGTAAGATCAGTTAAGTTTGCAGATCAGAGATGGGGCTTTTCTGGTAGCTAAGTTGGCTAAGGCGATGAGTTGCTGGGCCATCTCGTGCAAGCAAAGTCCAGGTTTGATACCTATCATGTTGAGTTTGCTGATCTCTGCCAAGAGGCAATAGGGCTACTACAATTGGCCTTAGCAAACCAATGATTAGCGGGGCGAAAAGAGGGCACAGTTCCCCTCCTGATTACTACTGTGCGCGCGTATAGAAATTGAGCAAGGACAGGCTGGTCTCTGCTGTGATGCCTATACAGGTGAATAGCAGCTGACACTTACTGCCCAGACACACTCATAAAGAATGACTATTTGGATGAACAACTTAACAACAACAACAACAACAACAACAACAACTTGTATTTATATAGCACCTTTAATGTCCCAAGGCGCTGCACAGGAGTATTTTAAGACAAATTTGACACCGATCCGCATAAGGATGAATTAGGGTAGGTGACCAAAAGCTTGGTCAAAGAGGTAGGTGTTAAGGAGCGTCTTAAAAGAGGAAAGAGAGGTAGCGAGGTGGAGAGGTTTCGGCAGGGAACTCCAGAGCTTAGGGCCTAGGCAACAGAAGGCACGGCCGCCAAAGGTTGAGCGATTATAATCAGGGATCTTCAAGTATGAAAGGAGGACCAGAGCTCATGGAATTGTACCCCAGCAAGATGTCAATAACTTTAAGAAGAGGAAAAGAGAAAAATGGGGGGGGGAAAAAGAAAAAAAAATCAAGCCAAGTATTAGTCTGGAACCTTCCTGATCTGCTTAGTTTAGTGCCACACCATTCGGAATATGTACCCACTGATCTACCAGGGGAGTATACAGCCAATGATTCTAGGGGCTAGTCGTCTTCATTTTTCAGTGCTTGGATTGTAGTTTATAAAAGAAAAAGGCAAATTGAATAATCACAACTGGTGATATTTTGTACAGCAATTTGAAAACACAGGAACAAAATCTTTCCGTCCCACAATTAATTGGAGACAGCATTACATTTGCTGGCACGCAAAATAAACAGATTAAAATGAGCAAATAAAGTAGAAACAGTTTTGTTGCTTATTTTACCAGTGCATTAGTTGTTTGACAAAGGATTATTTTTAATAGGAAACCACTTTGTTTTGGAAGTTGCAATCTGAATGTTTTTACCCGAGAGTCTGCAGGTTATCCATTATGTGATATTGTACCCACAAGTCCGTTGTCCTTATTGTCAATGGCTGGGTCATTTTACCTTTTTATCTTGACTTTTGTGTATGAAAAATAACGTGCATGTAGTAGAGTGCGATAAGGAGGTGTCATCAGCTTTATATTAATTTTAACCTCTGTAGATTAAGTCCCTGAACAAGACTTCAATGCACCCCCAGGGGGACTATCTGTTATTCTTTATCAAGCAAAGTAATGCCAGAGATTCCAAAATTCTCAAACAGTTTTGGTCATTGTTAAAGAGCTCTCAAGGAGATGACTAGAAATTATATGGACAAGAAAAGATGGAATGAAAATTGGGGGCAGAAAATATGGATTGAAAATTCAGAAAACAAAAATAAGGGGAAATGTAAATGAAAGATTCTTTGGGTATATTTGCACTGAACCAAGTATTAGACTGGTAAGCTAGTGGGGATGGAAATCTTTACTTATTCATTATTGACTGTAGGAAGCATTAGAATCGTTTTTGTTTGATAATTGAGCTGCTGGGATAATGTATCTGTGTTCATGATGAAAATGGAGGTTAGGAATGTGATGGTCACTTAAAATGCTGAAAAATTTGAATAATCATTAAGTATTTCTACCAGATGGAATGCATCCAAGAGTACTTAAAACAATGAGGGTAGAAGTAAGAGCTGTGGCAGAAATGTTTCACAGCTCATTGGCCCCATGCTACCAGCAGATTGGAAAATAGCTAATGTTATTGCAACCTTGAGAGAGAAATTGTCAGATGCACGTTAGAAACTATAGGCCTGTTAACTTGACGACTATAATCGGGGAAAAGATTTATGCACAATGTGTGATAGGTAATCCTACATTGAAGGTGCTGAGACTGGGGAAAAATGTCTTTGGTCGCTATATATAATGAAATCATAAATATCTCTCTCTGAATCCATTTCTGATGTCGTTACAAATAGTGACCCGAGCAGTGCTACATTCAGGATGTATCGAGCCGTAAGTGTTCGCATTCTATTCACCTGTAGAGGCATCACAGCAGAGACCATCCAGTCTTGCTCAATTTCTATACGCGCACGAATACTCATAAACGCGGAGCAGGGGGTGAATAAAATGTTGAAGCATGACGTTTTATATTCTGTGTGCTTTTTCTGAATCTTTCAGGGAGGTTTGGGGAAGTTGCCCCATACTTTCATTTTCAATTCTCTGGGTTATTTATGATTTAAGGTATCTTAAGTGATTATTTTGGGATCGTTTCGATTCTGAGTTGCCTGTGTTGGTGCAGTTTTTCCAACAGTAATAGAAACTCTGCGTAATTAATATTTAAGCTGTAGAGGGCAGCCGAGCGGCATAGTAGCTATGTCTCATTTTGATTTGGATCAAGACCAATAACCTAGATTATTTTTATTGCCATCTACTTGGGGAAAGGAGTGAAGAAGTTGCTGGTAGTCCAGAGATCAGCATCAATTTCTTTGCTATAGCTGGAGTGCTCACTTACATTCTTGTTAGTGCAGGGAGTATAGGAATTCGGTCTTTACTTGTGTCCAATTAACTGGAATTTGCAGTGTGTAAGTGGGATTAAGGAATAGTGTTTTCATGCTTATGGCCATTAGTTTATAGTCTAGACTGCATCAAATGCAGTAAATAACAAAGTGGTTAAAACATTCAAAGTGAATTGGATTGATTTTTCACCTTAAACCCATACATCTGCTTTCTCTGATTATAAAATTACAAGATAATGATGGATGGGTGGATGGATGAGGAAGGCCATTTCTCACGTCTCTGGTCATTCATCAAAATGACCCCCAAGTTATTGCAGCATCTAATTGGTTGATAAATGAATCCAGGGTTTATGCCTGCACCACTTTATCTGAGTCCATTCTGTCAGACCTGTTCTCTGCCTCTATAAGATCATTTAGAAACATAGAAGATAGGAGCAGGAGTAGGCCATTTGGCCCCTTGAGCCTGCTTTGCCATTCAATGAGATCATGGCTGATCATCCAAATTCAGTACCCTGTTCCTGCCTTCTCTCCATATCACAGAACACACAGAAACCCCTCAGTGCAGATAGAGGCCATTTCGGCCCATCGAGCCTGCACCGACACTTATCCCACCCGATCCCCATAACCCCTACACCAACACATATCCCACCCTATCCCCGTAACCCCACGTATTTAATCCCCCTAACACTAAGGGTCAATTTTATCATAGCCAATCAACCTAACCCGCACATCTTTGGACTGTGGGAGGAAACCGGAGCACCCGGAGGAAACCCACGCAAACACTGGGAGAATGTGCAAACTCCACACAGACAGTCGCCCGAGGCCGGATTCGAACCCGGGTCCCTGGCGCTGTGAGGCAACAGTGCTAACCACTATGCCACCGCGCTGCCCTTGATCCCTTTAGCCTTAAGAAATATATCCAACTCCTTCTTGAATATATTTCATGAATTGGCCTCTACTGCCTTCTTTGGCAGAGAATTCCACAGGTTCACCACTCTCTGGGTGAAGAAATTCCTCCTCATCTCTGTCCTAAATGGCTTACCCCTTATCGTTCGACTGTGACCCCTGGTTCTGGACTCCCCGACCATCGGGAACATCCTTCCAGCATCTAGTCTGTCTAGTCCTGTTAGAATTTTATAAGTTTCAATGAGATCCCCTCTCATTCTTCTAAACTCCAGCGAGTACAAGTCCAGTCGACCCAATCTCTCCTCATACAGGAAACTTTGTGCTATCCGGAGGTGAGCTATCCGGCAATCTGGAGCCACCGGCAAAAATCAGCAGCCGTTTTTTATTCTTTTTGTTTGTTTTTTTGGCTTTGTTTGAACAGTCAAGCTGTGCAAGGTCTGTAGCTATAGCAACAGCTTCAGCTACAGAGCTTTAGGGCCACACCTGAGTGTTTAGAAGCTGTTGCTAAGCAACAGTGTTGTCAAATACGGAGATAAGAATCTCTATCTCTCAACATTAACTCTGGAGAGTACGGCACTTTTTAGGCAACGGCAGCAGCTCGGTCCCGTGGGTGCCGGATAGCACACAGTTTCCTGTACATCATTCCTGCCATCCCAGGTATCAGCCTGGTGAATCTTCACTGCACTCCTTCTGTGGCAAGAACATCCTTCCTCAGATAAGGTGACCAAAACTGCACACAATACTCCAGATGTGGTCTCGCCAAGGCCCTGTGCAACTGTAGCAAGACATCCTTGTTCCTGTACTCAAACCCTTTCGCTACGAAGGCCAACATACCATTTGCCTTCTTAACCGCCTGCTGCACCTGCATGCTTACTTTCAGCGACTGGTGCACAAGGACGCCCAGGTCTCGTTGCACTTCCCCTTCTCCCAATCTATTGCCATTTAGATAATCTGCCTTCCTGTTTTTGACACCAAAGTGGATAACCTTGCATTTATCCACGTTATATTGCATCTGCCATGCTTCTGCCCAATCACCCAACCTGTCCAAATCATACTGGAGTTTCTCGGCGTCGTCCTCACAGCACACACGCCCACACAGCTTTGTATCGCCTGCAAACTTGGAGATATTACATCTAGTTCCCTCGTCCAGATCATTAATATATATTGTGAATAGCTGGGGTCCCCCACTAGTCACTGCCTGCCACTCAGGAAAAAGAGCCATTTATTCCAACTTTTTGCTGTCCCATGTGTCTTCTTACAAGGTTGAAAAACCTAAGTTTCTCCTCATAACTTGAGCCTCCAACATTGGAGATCAGTCCTGTAGGTTGTCTCCGTACTGTCTTCAGCACTCCACTGCCTCTTTTGTTTCTCACCAACCAGAACTGGACAGAATACTCGGTGTACTCGATCGCAACATACACATGACTTTTAACTTGTATTTGATGGTTTTGAGAGAAACGATTAAAAACAAGGCCATCGTTATTTTTCAGATGGCCTTTCGCCACCATTTGTTGCATGATACTTCAGATAATATTTTGCAGTTTGAGCATTTTTTGGCTTAATCCTTACACAGTTAGGACTTCTTTAGAGATAAGAAGTAACTGCAGATTTTTTTCTGAAACTGATTAATTTGGAGGATAAGGAATTGTCAAGCAAATTGTGTAAGAATCAAAAGACTATTCACTTGCTGTGGTAGAGTTTCCGCTTTGGGTGCAAATTGCGCTTGAAATAGCGCTGGTTTTTTGAAGTGAACTTGTGGATCAGGTTTCCGCCCAAACGCATCTCGAACGTAAAATCTTCCATGAACCAGCGCAATCGGGCAGCGTAATAGAATGTAATTGTTTATTTTTTTCCCTTGCATTAAAAAATATTCACTGATGTGTTTAAGAGTGGTAACCTGGTGCAGTGTTAGTAATACAGGTGAAAATGGATTTATCACAAAAAAATAAGCATTTTTAATAAGTGTCTAGTCCACCACCAGTGAGTAACCTGATTTTAAATCTCTGAAAATGAATTTAATAAACTATAACCATTTACTAGTTTCTTTCATGTCCACTACTCAGTTTCTTAGTAAATTTAATATTTTTAATATTTAAATTTTTTTTTAATGTGCCTTTGCGCTTAATTTGAAGAGCTTCCTCGAATGGGCGCAATTGGCTGAAACGCGGCATGCTCATTATTTTGACCTGGGGCGTGGCCAGTTCTGTGGGCGGGACAATAAAGATCGCGGAAACTCGACTTACGCTTGACGTAACTTGTGTTTAAAATTCTGCAATCTTTTGAGCTGGTTTGGCCGATTTCAGCCAGAACTAGCAGAAACCTTCGGCCACTATATTTAATCTCTCCAAAGCCTTGGTGAAGGGTGTCTCAATTGTTGCTGTTTGTGTCTTGGGCATACGTTCGAAGGAGATGGGTTAATATTGGGTGCCAAGAGTAATCTTTTCAAGATGCTATTTTACAGTATTGCATTGAGTTAGTTGCTGAAGTTAAATGGAAACTTCTAGTGAGTGTGTGCATTTCAGTCACTTCCAAACTTCTCCTATTTGAGGCTTAGGATCGTGTCTAAACTCCACATCCAAATGTAACCAAGAAAAAGTGCAGTAAACTATGAAGAACGAAAGTCTACAGATGTCGCTTGGCCTTTAATGCTCTCGCAGTCTGTAAGTTACTAGTCATAAAACTGAATTGTACATTTTTCACATGTAAGAATAGAACCATGTAATCTTAGGACATTTTAAGGGCAAGTAGGTATTTGCACAGTAGTGAGCTGAATAGTAGCACTATACTTATTGTATCAAGGTTTCTGAAGAGCAAGGTAGAAACTCTAAACTTGGCATATGCAGGATTTATGTGTAGAAATGTTTGTTTTCCTCATTTTCTTACCAATGTGAACATAAGAAATAGGAGCAGGAGCAGGTCGTTCGGCCCCTCGCGCCTGCTCTGCCATTTAATGAGTCATGGCTGATCTGTTTTTGGCCTCAACTCCACTTTTCCGCCCACTCAATTCAATTCAATTCAAATTGCTTTATTGGCATGAGAAGGTACATCTTATGTTGCCAAAGCACAGAAAAACATGTATGATTGAACGCGTAAACGCAGATCTAGACATACAGTGTATAGACAGATATATCCCTGTATATATAAAAATACACACACATAATATGCATATAATCTTTTCTTAGATTTAATGGTTGTCCCTCTGCTTATGGCAAGCTGTAACATAGTTTGCCGCTAAAGTTACGCAATTTCTCGGTTCCCCTAATAGATATGGGAGTTTTTGGTGGTCATTCAAATTTTTGAATTCAGGGCATATTTTTATGAATTTTGGGTAGAAATTCCCCCTTATGTCCTGATAGTTTCCACAAATTGTGAGGAAGTGCATCTCTGTCTCCACCACTCCCTGACTGCAGTGAGAGCATATCCTGTCCTCTCTTGGCAGCCAGGTCTGCCTGTGTCTGCCTTTCTCGATGGCCAGGCTATGCTCACTAAGTCTGTACATAGTCAAGGTTTTTCTCAATTTGCTATCTTTTACCATGGTCAGGTATTCAGCCATGGTGTATTGTCTGTTTAGGGCGAAATAGCAATCGAGTTTGTTTTGGGTTTTTGTTATTTCTGTCCAATAGGTCAAATATTTTTCCTTTTGTTTAGTGACAATTGTGTTGGGTCGAATTCTCTGTGCTAGGATGTCACTGTCCTGGAGCTGATTATTATTGGTAGTGTTAGTAGTTACTTCACTGAGCCCCAGGACTAGTTGACTGAGGGGACTCTTCTCTATGATCATCTCTTGGCATTTCAGGGCTTCGTAATGATAGCAGTGGGGGTTGCTCATTTTTAGGTGTTTCCAAAATTTGATGGCTCTTTTTTGGATATTAATTAGTAGTGGATATTGGCCTAGTTCTGCCCTGCATGCATTGTTTGCGGTTTTCCTCTGAGTCCGGAGGATACTTTTACAGAATTCTGCATGTAGGATCTCAATTGCGTGTTTGTCCCATTTTGTAAATTCTTGTTGTGTTAGCAGACCCCACACCTCACTGCCATAGAGTGCAATTGGTTCAATTACTGATTTAAAAATTTTGAGCCAAATGCCAATTGGAATTTCTATTTGGATTGACTTTTTAATGGCATAGAAAGCCCTTTTTGCTTTCTCTTTCAGTTCATTCACAGCCAAATGAAAATTTCCCGTAGAACTGGTTTTTAAGCCTAGGTATGTGTAATTTGTAGTTTGTTCAATTTTAGTTGCTCCTAGTGTGAAGTTTATTCTGGGTCCCTGATGTCTGGATCTTTGCTGGAACAGAAGAACTTTGGTTTTTTGGGGGTTTATTGTCAGGGCCCAGGTCTGACAGAACGACTCTAGCAGATCCAGGTTCTGCTGTAGACCCTCCTTAGTTGGTGACAGCAGAACCAGGTCATCTGCATAGAGGAGGAATTTAACCTTGGAGTCATATAGGGCGAGGCCAGGTGCTGTAGATTGTTCAAGTAGTTTTGCCAATTCATTTATGTAAATATTAAAGAGTGTCGGTGAGATGGGCGAGCCCTGCGCCACGCCACGCCCCTGTGAGAAGTATGTTGTTTATTTGTCTCCAATTTTAACGGCACATTTATTGTTTGTATACATTGATTTAATTACATCATATGTTTTTCCCCCTACACTACTTTCAATAAGTTTTAAGAATAGACCGTCGTGCCAAATAGAATCGAAAGCCTTCTGGAAATCTATAAAGCAGGCAAAAATTTTGCTTTTGTTTTGAACATGTTTGTCAATTAGGATGTGTAGGGTGAAGATATGATCAGATGTTCTATAGTTTGGTAAGGATCCAATTTGGCTTTTACTCAAGACATTGTGCTCCTCAAGGAAGTTTCTAAGTCTTTGGTTTATGATACTACAGAATACCTTCCCCAGGTTACTGTTCACACAGATGCCTCGATAGTTATTTGGGTCAACTTTGTCTCCACTTTTGTATATGGGCGTTATGAGTCCTTTGTTCCAGATATCAGGGAAGTAACCAACACTCAGAACCAAGCTGAAGAGTTTTAGGATAGCCAATTTCATTTTATCGTCAGTGTGTTTAATCATCTCGCTTAGGATGCCATCTGCATCGCAAGCTTTTCTTGGTCGCAGGTCCTTGAATTTTTCAAATAGCTTTTTCAGTTATTGGGGAGTCTAATGGGTTTTGGTAATCTTTTATGGCCAGTTCGAGCTTTTCCAATTTTTTACATATTTGATCTTGCTCTGGGCTTAGTGTGTTTTTCTGGTATAATTTTTCAAAATGGTTTTCCCATGTGTCTCCATTTTGAATGGGCAATTCATCGTGTTGCTTTTTGTGTAATGTATTCCAGTTGTCACAGAAACAATTAGAATCAATGGAGCTGAGTTTATTCTTAATATACTGTTCTTTCTTGGTTCTGAGTGTGTTTTTGTATTGTGTTAGTGCCTGACAATAAGTAAGGCGCAATTCCTCTTTTTCTGGTTGTCTGTGTTTTTGGTTTGATATTTTTCTGAGTTTTTTCCTCATGTTATGACAGTCTGAATCAAACCATTTTTCGTGGTTTTGTGTTTACTCTTGCGAGATTTCAAGTGCAACATTGATGCCAAATTATCAAAAATATTATTTAGGTTATTCACTGCCCGGTTTACACCACCTTTATTGTGAGTGTATGTGTTTTCCAGAAAGGTGTTCAAGAGAGATTGAATTGATTGACTCCCCATAATCCTTGACTCCCCTGTTGCTCAAAAATCTGTCTATCTCAGCCTTGAATATATTCAATGACTCAGCTTCCACAGCTTTCTGGGGTAAAGAATTCCAAAGATTCATGACCCTCAGAGAAGAAATTCCTCCTCCTCTCCGTCTTAAATGGGCGACCCCTTATTCTGAGACTATGTCCCCTCGTTCTAGATTCTCGGATGAGGGGAAACACCCTCTCAGCATCTACCCTGTCCAAACCCCTCAGAATCTTACACATTTCAATAAGATCACCTCTCATTCTTCTAAACTCCAATGAGTATAGGCCCAACCTGCTCAACCTTTCTTCATAAGACAACCCTTCCATCCCAGGAATCAACCTAATGAACCTTCTCTGAACCGCCTTCAATGCAAGTATATGACTCCTTAAATAAGGGGACCAAAACTGTACGCAGTACTCTAGGTGTGGTCTCACCAGTGCCCTATACAGTTGTAGCAAGACATCCCTACTTTTATACTCTCTCCCCCTTGAAATAAAGGCCATCATTCCATTTGCCTTCCTAATTACTTGCTGCACCTGCATGTTGACTTTTTGTGTTTCATGTATGAGGACACCCAAATCCCTCTGTACCGCCGCATTCTTTAGGCTTTCTCCATTTAAATATTTTTCTTTTCTATTCTTCCTACCAAAGTGGATAACTTCACATTTTCCCACCTTATACTCCAACTGCCAAATTCTTGCCCACTCACTTAACCTTTCTATATCCCTTTGCAGATTGCATGTCCTCCTCACAACTTGCTTTCCCACCTATCTTTGTATTGTCTGCAAATTTGGCTACAATACACTCGCTTCCTTCACCCAAGTCATTAATATAGATTGAAAATAATTGAGGCCCCAACACTGATCACTGTGGCACCTCACTAGTTACAGATTGCCACCCTGAAAATGACCCATTTGTCCTGACTCTCTCTTCTGTGCTCCCCACCCCAACCTTGGAAGTGTTGACTCCTTGCTGGGCTTCAGTTTCATGGCTGCTGATTAACTTGTCCAAGAGCCCTATATTCATGCTTGAGCCTTGACCAGTGTGTGTGTGTGTGTCTCAGCAGGCCAATTGACTGCAGGGATTCATAACCAAGCCTGATCCGATTCTGACCTGACTCCGACACATTGTGCACTTCCAGCAGGGATTGCTGGAAAGCAAACAGGAATGAAAACCCTGGCCAATTTCCCCCTTAAGCCAAGGGCTTAAAAAAAAAAGGTCTTAATGAAAACAATTTTCAGGATGTGATTCTATCCTATTGTTATGTCATTAATATACTATTGTGCTACCAGTGTTTTGTGCTGGTATGTGTGCAGTGCCATATTCTAATATACAAAACGAGTCTCTTGGTATTTACAGGAAACTTTCGATTTACCGGCACCTAAAATAACCGGAAATCTCGGTTAACCGGCAAAATTCAGGAGTAGGTTCAGGTAAGTTTTATTACTTGCCTTCCTCGATCTGTTGCTGTGCAAGGGTGTGGCTGCAGCTGTTGCTAAGCTACTGAGATGCTTGGAACTTGTGGCCATTGTTCTGAACCTGTTGCTAAGCAACAGGGTTTGTTGCTTTATACGGAGCTCTCAGCTCTGTATCTTTTACTATAGCTTTCGGTTATCCGGAATTTTTGATGAACCGGCACCACGTCGGTGCCGGATAAAAATAAGTTTCCTGTATGTGCCTTGTAGCACAATACATTAGGGAGGTGGACTTTGGACTGGGCATTGCCAATTACATGTTTAGCATGAAATTGAACCACTGGAGCTGAGCTCAGTTAAATGGAGCCTTGCCCTGTAACAGTCCCAAAATGGCTGAAAGCTTTCTGCTTGCAAGGCACTCTGGAGAAGAGCACATTCTGTAAGAATCCACAGACAACCTGAATTAACTTCCCGGACTGAGCTGACATTTGTTGTTGCCATCAATTTATATTAACTAGCAAATGCTCTGTTATCCATTGGAAAGAGTTTAAAAACAAGACTTGGAGTGTCACGCACTCATTAATTGTGCTTTGCTGGTGCCAGTGAAGTGGATCTCTCAACTTTAAGTACATTTAAGACGAGTGCTATCGCAGCCATTTATCAGCAATATCCAAGTGTGTATCCCTTAGTAAAGTTGACAAACCATTGGCTTTTCTTGGTCGCACTGAAGACCAAAATGTTTTTTTTTGTCCGCACTGCAGAATTTCCTAATATGCTTTGGGCAACTGACTGTCTCCAGGACCCTTCCAAGCTACAAAAAAAACAAAATACTGCAGATGCTGGAAATTTGAAATTAAAACAGAAAATGCTGGAAATACTCAGCAGGTCAGGCTGCATCTGTGGAGAGAGAAACAGAGTTAATGTTTCAGGTGGATGACCTTTTGTCAGAACTGGAAAAAGTTAGAGAAGTAACTGGTTTTAACCAAGTACAGAGGCTGGGGAAGGGAGGAAAGAATTAAAGGGGAGGTCTGTGATAGGGTGGAAGGCAGGAGAGATTAAATGACAAAAGGGATGATGGTGCAAGGTGAAAGGAGATGGTAATGGGACAAGTAAAGAGACAAAAGATGGGTCTAGAGGAGGTGTTAATGGGAATATCAGGATCATCAGCAACAGCAGCCATCAGAAAAAATGGGGGCCGAGGTTATGATCTGAAATTGTTGAACTCAGTGAATCCAGAAGGCTGTAAAGTGCCTAATAATAGAAAGATGAGGTGCTGTTTCTCGAACTCACTTTGAGCTTCATTGGAACAGTGTAGGAGGCCGAGGTCAGAGTGGGAGGGGGTGGAGAATTAAAATGACAGGCGACTGGAAGCTCAGGGTCACGCTTGCGGACTGAACGGAGGTGTTCCGCAAAGTGGTCGCCCAATCTGCATTTGGTCTCTTCAATGTAGAGGAGACCGCATCGTGAACTGCAAATACAGTATACTAAATTGAAAGAAGTACAAGTAAATCGCTGTTTAGCCTGGAAGGCGTGTTTGAAACCCTGGACGGTGGGAAGGGAGGAGGTAAAAGGCAGGTGTTGCATCTCCTGCGCTTGCACAGGAATGTGATTGGATGTTGGGGTCGATCGAGGAGTGAACCAGGGTATCGCGGTGGGAACGGTCCCCTCGGAATGTTGAAAAGGGAGGGGAAGATGTGTTTGGTGGTCGGATCATGCTGGACGTGGTGGAAACGGCGAAGGATGATCCATTGAATGTAGAGGCTGGTGGGCTGGAAGGTGAGGACAAGGCGATGGGAGGGAGGGGAACGGCTGAGAGCAGAAGTACGGGAAATGGAGCAGACATGGTTGAGGGCCCTGTCAACCATGGTGGAGGGGAATCCTCGGTTGAGGAAATGGAAGACATATCAGAAGCACTGGTATGGAAGGTGGCATCGTCGGAAGAGATGTGACAGAGAAACTGGGAGAATGGAAGAGAGTGCTTCCAGGAAGTGGGGTGGGAGGAAGTGTATTCAAGGTAGCTGTGAGAGTCAGTGGGCTTATTAGTGTGATGCTTGTAATGTTGGGGCTTCATGTTTTTGGGGTAAAAGAGTCCAAAGCGGGTTTTGTTTTGTCAAATAATTTTACATGTCTTCCTTCTGTGGCTGGGAGTTGTGCAGTTTGCAAATTCTGAAACACAAATCTGACCTGGGGGATGTTTTACATTACAGTGATTGCTCCCTTCTAATAATAATCATTTACATAATGGCGTTGAACATCTCGTAGTTATACAGGTATTCGTATTCAGAGTATCTCCGGTGCCAACCACAATAGATCGATCTTGCTTCAAATATGAGTGACTATCTTATTGCAACTGATTATAAATAATGCACAAAGTTAATTTATTTCAGTACTACGAAAGGTTTTTATTGAATAGTCCTTGAATGCGTTGTTGTCTCCCAAATGCTTGCCCATCTTTCCCGCAACTCCGTGATTAAATTTTTTCAATCGGGTTTCCGACCCTACTAAAACACTGAAACGATCGTAATCAAAGTCACAAATGGCATCCTCTGTGATGGGATGAATATAACCATTCCAGATGGGTGTGCTGCATCAGTCAAGGCCTTGCACCAACTCACTTTGGATCTCATTGCCTCAACAAAATTTGGCACTATTTTCAATATTGTACATCTTTCAAAATAAAAATGTAGTTTATGCACCTCTGATGGTTCACTGAGTCTATCCAGTGAATAGCTGAGCCATTAAAACGAGGAAGGTCCCAGGTTTAATCGCTGTTTGGTGTTGAATTAGCTGATTGCAGTCAGGTTGGCATTAGGTCTGCTACAAGTGGCCTCTTAAGTCAAGGATTATGGAAGGGAAAATCAGCTGGGGTTCCTGCACACCTGATCACTGTAGAGTAACTCTCTTTTTTGTAGCGATCTGCATGTCTGGACTTTGGGTAAGCACAAAATCGGGCTTGGCTCTGATGGCTCCCACAATCAAACAGTCTGCCAACGACCAAGCCTCCTATATGATAAAAGGCTACTTGGGCAAGTGTCTAAAAAATGTCTGATGCTTGTGCGACTGTACCTTTTATAAGGAGTGAATGCCTTCAGGGGTCGAGGAGAGAAGGAAAATTGGTCCAAGAACATTATCTTAGGAAGTAATTTTCATTCAGGTGCAATGGAAAATGAGTAGTAATGAAACAAATGAGAAATTTCCCTCTGGCCTCTCTTTCTCTGTCTGATCCCTGCTGCCATGTACTTGAGGAACGTTAGGTGAGTGACAATAGTGCGAAGCAAAGAAGCTGCCTTCCAACAGTGTTCTGAGTGTCTTGGTGTAAGAGGAACTAGCAGGAATTGGAGTGAGAGGAAAACAGGAACCACGAAAGGGGAAGAATCCTGAGGTAAAAACAAAAAATGCTGGAAATACTCAGCAGGTCAGGCAGCATCTTTGGAGAGAGAAACAGAGTTAATGTTTCAGGTCGATGACCCTTCGTCGGAACTGGAAAAAGTTGGAGATGGAACAGGTTTTTAAGCAAGTGCAGGGGCAGCGGGAGGGGAGGAAAGCACGAAAGGCTGAAGGGATATTTACCAGTCCTCACCCCTTTAGGGCTACCCCGGATCAGGTGTATTTTTCAGACGTTCACTTTCAACTAAAGTTTGAGGTAGCTGAATCCTAAAGATGCTTAATTGGGTCTAAAGGTCTGGACTATCTCTCCCTAAAGGAAAGGAACAACCCGAGAATGTTACCGCCCTCCAGATAGTGCTTTTAATAAGTTTAGCTAGACTCTAACGTCCCGGATATTATGAGAGTTCAGAAAACTCCCTCAGAATTCTGTAACTCTTCACAGAGATTGAGTTCGTGAGTTATTGACACAGAAGACTTATGTGAGGCAATTCTAAAAATATATAGAGATTTATTAAAAAACCGACATGCAATTTACAGTTGGTGAACCAGTCAATCGCAGCGTTAACAGTTCTAAAAAGAGAAAAAATACTATCTTATTAACAGAGAATCTTATTTTTAAATCTTAACTTCGCTACAGTATTACAGTTCTTAAAGTTTTCTATACAGGATATCCATCAATATCAAATACCTTTGATCCCCGAGGTACAAAGAGTTGTAGACTACAGAGCCGCCTCTGAAGCCGAGAATCACTTTGCCTGATTAAAGCGAGTCTGAAATCCCATTTGAAACTTCAATATACCCTTTTTCAGTGGTATTTCCTTTAAGGTTTTCTGCTGATGCAAGTTAATTATCCCTATTAATCTTTCTGCCGACCTCTGCAATTCTTACTGCTACATCAGCCAGAATCTTGTCTCATCTATATAGTGACCCTAGAACATCTGGAGAACGGTGTGAAAGGCAGGTGTTCCTTATTTTATGTCATCTTTACGAGGGCAGATGTTCCTTATCTTATGTGCCATCTTTACGAAGTTTAAATTAGAACACCTTATCCAGGGTGAACCATTGTTTTTGTTCCCAAAGGTCAGCCTGTCGGAGACATGCACCGTCTGTTTCAATAAGGTTATTTATTCAGGGTCAACAACGGTCTTATCTCAATAGCCAGAATTCTTTCATAGCTATTCCATAGTTAGGTTTCTAAATTTCCAAACCCAGTTTGTCATGTTTTAATAGGGCCAGAATTCTTTCATAAGATAGTGTATTTTTCTGAATAGGTTATATGGCTTATTCCTTCACAAGGCAAGGTCTGTGATAGGATGGAAGGCAGGAGAGATTAAGAGACAGAAGGGATGATGGTGCAAGGCAAATGAGGTGATAATGGGACAAAGTTAAGAAACAAAAGATGACTCTAAATGAAGTGTAAATGGCAATGGCAGAATGATCGACAGCTGCCATGTGACAGAAGAGAAGAAAAAATGGAAAAAAAAGATAGGGGCCGAGGTTATTGAAATTGTTGAACTCGATATTAAGTCCAGAAGGCTGTAAAGTGCCTAATCGAAAGAGGAGGTGCTGTTCCTCGAGCTTACGTTAAGCTTCATTGGAACAGTGTAAGAGACTGAGGACAGAGAAGTGGGAGTGGAGCAGAGAATTAAAGTGATAGGTGACCAGAAGCTCGGGGTCACCCTAATAGACTGAACGGAGGTGTTCTGCAAAGCGGTCACCCAATCTGCGTTTGGTCTCCCCAATGTAGAATCCTGAGTTATCGGGTGGAAGGAGGAAGGAAGCGGGGCGGTGGGGGGGGGGGATTAAAAAGGCCCAAATGAAGCCTGTTTTTTTTGATGGGGAGGGCATTCATCTCCGTCAGAGCACATGCCATGCAGTTCACAATTTTTAATGTAATACATTAATAAAAGTTGGTACGAAACCTGTATGCATGAGTGGCACACCACAACTGTGAATATAGCAAATCTTAAACTTGTTCTGCTGCTAAAAAGATACAGCCTTTTGCCATCACAGTAAAACTGCAGCTTTCAGCTGGATGTTTAATAATTGAGCACACTAGGCCGCACGATTAGTGCTGGAGGGCACGAAAAGATGTGTTTCCGTTGATTAGATTTCATGGGGGGTAAATTACATTGTAGCTCTTTAAAACACATGCTCGTTCTTTCTTCACTCGCCGTTATGTTGCATGACAACCATCCAAAGACCCGAGGATGTTGTCAAAGTAATATGATTGGGGGGGGGCGGGGACAGTGCATTTGGTAGAACAGTGGGAAACGTGACAATTAAGCTGCTGAGGACATTCACGAATGGCCTTGTGGCCTTGATGCAAAGTGTGCATCGAGACAATGCTACTTGGCCCCATCAGGTCGTCTTCCAACAAGTCAGCTGCAATTTGTATCAATCACTGTGTGATCTTCCCAACTTGTGTAATCTCCCACGGGGAAATGACTAA
The DNA here is from genome assembly GCF_052327205.1 of Somniosus microcephalus. Classification (NCBI taxonomy): domain Eukaryota; kingdom Metazoa; phylum Chordata; class Chondrichthyes; order Squaliformes; family Somniosidae; genus Somniosus; species Somniosus microcephalus. Next base: position 36,676,881 of record NC_141009.1, read on the forward strand.
CCACAGGGGAGAGTTTCAGCAGATTCAAATCTGAAATGTTTTGTGTGACCATGTAGGTGATTGAACAAGAACTTCAGGATGTCAATTTAGCCATACAATGTAGATTGCTGAACCCAGACCATTGCACTCCACATATAACATTCCCATGGTCTCACTCCATCATGCTCCATAAAGTATTCAATTAGCCGTGTCTCCACTTATCTTTATAACCTTTCACTTTAACCTGATATTCGTCCAACTCTTTTGGAAGGAGTATATTTCAGACAGTGTTAAACGGGCTCGTTAATGGTGTCTGCTTCCTATATTCTTTGAATCTCTAATGTCATGTGGCTTATTAATTTTGTACGTACTTTCTTCAGAATGGGAACAATAGCATGTGTGATGCAATGTTAAATTGAATATCATACTTGTAAGTGAAAATCTAGGATTGCTTGGTTAAAGTGTTACTCAGTGAAAGGTGCAGTACTCTGCCAGATGGTTCACTAAGCTGCAATGATTTGTATCAAGTGCGTCTCTATTTTTTGATGCATTCAGTCGTTCTTTTATTGTTCTGCATTCACTCGAAGAATGAATCACAGGAAACTACTTTTGCAACAAAAGCTGTCCAGGTAGAATCCCCTATTTAAAAAAAAAAAAAAGTTATTACACTAAATTGTAACTTTAATTCACTTATAATGGACAACATGAATAGGTGAAGGGGAAAAACACTTATGTAATGAAACCATTGAATACACCAAAAAATGTAACTCAATGCTATCATCTGTACAAAAATAATCAGATCAAGCTATGCACTAAAACACCTGTCAAAATATGAATTTATGTAGGAAATAATCTAACATTTAGACATCCATCTGCACCTTTTCCATACCTATTACCTTAAGTTCTTTATGATTTTTACTTCTCTGATGAGTTGACTCCTCTTCCTAGAGCAGCGTGCAGTTCAGAGGAACCAGAATCATTCAAAGATATATATGAAGAGACATTTCTGATTAGGTCACCGATGCATTGGGAGTTGTGTGAAGGTGGGTTGCTGTTATATAGCCTTGATAATCTGCCATATTCCTTTCCTCATTGCACTTCCTGTGAGGAACTATTGCCAAAAACGTGGGCAAAACTCTGCCTTTGAGGAGCCGGAAGCTCTTGCCAAAATGGATTCCAGTTTCTTTACAGATGTCTCTCCAGGTCTTGTGGGTGGGACACCTATTTGACAATACATCATTTTCATTGGGATTATCTGGATAATCTGCAAGTTTCTGTGGTGAATGAGACAATATTTTGATATTTCATGAAGTAGATCGATTTGCCGCAGAACTTTTGCCTCAAGTGGGCTCCTGAATTCTATTACCAGCAAGAAAGAATATTGAATAAAAGAATATTGTGTTCGCATGTGTGAAGCATTGAATTGATGTTGGCTTAAGGAACTTTCTCTATTTACCTTGACTGCAGAAGCCAGTCCAGCTCTGTGGGTGAATTAAACAATGGTTTCCTTGGCCCCTTTTGTAGCCCTTCACCCTTATTGGGATATTAGATTGTTGTCTTTCCTTTATGGCTGTATTGCACTTGCACATGCCAACCGTGTGAGGATCTCACTTGCCAATTTCTCTCGGTTAGGTGAAGCTTACCAGTTTGTTCCCTGTTGATGGCTGTTTGGGCAGTTTGGGTATTTGTTCCTATATTCCCAACAGTTTTCTGGGCTGTTTCTGATTCAATTTTTGAAGAGCTGCTGAAAAGATTGCTTTAGAAATAAACTTGGGAACTTGAGCAGTTCGCACAATTTGTTATAAGGAGAAGCCACGAAGCAAACGGAATCTCCTTGGTGTCACCACCTGTCAATTACAAATTGCTACCTTGAACTAGCAACTCAGGGTTGTTCCTTCTCCCTGGCTTGATATCTGTTGATTACAAGTGAGAAAATGGGGGAAATATCTCTTAACTTGCATCAAAACTGCCTTTTGTTTCTAGCAGATAGGATAGCCCAGATGGTTAAATGACAGACTTTTGGGCCAGAAGGTTGTAGGTGTCATGTCTTAGAATCTGGGGAGACTACAGGAAGTAAGCCACGAATGAGAGTCCCGAAGGCTGTATTGCCCGCCAGGATTAAGGATATCTCCTCGCGGCTGGAGAAGAACTGGAGGGGGGCGAATCCAGTTGTTGTGGTCCATGTTGGAACCAACGACATAGGTAGAACTAAATGAGGTTCTGCTGAGGGAGTTTGAGGAGCTAGGGTCAAAATGAATAAACAGAACCACAAAGGTAATAATCTCTGGATTACTACCTGAGCCACGTGCAAATTGGCATAGATGTCAAGCAGATCAGACAGTTAAATGCGTGGCTCAGAGTGGTGTGGGAATAAGGGGTTTCAATTCATGGGGCACTGGCACCAGTACTGGGGAAAGAGGGAGCTGTTCCGTCGGAACGGGCTCCACTTAAACCAGGCTGGGACCAGCGTCTTGGCGAATTGAATAACTAGGGCTTTAAACCAAAAAAGAGGGGGGAGGGGTCAGGTGAGGGGAAATTTAGAAATCTAAAGAGAAAGGTCAAGATAATTGAGCAGTGTAGCGATTTGGGTAAAAGAATAAGCAGTGTTTGACAGGAAGGGACAGAGTTTAATGGTAGCAGTGCATTAGCGAATAAGGTCAAAGCAGGGAATAATGGTAAAAAATTTAAATTAAAGGCTCTTTATCTGAATGCACGAAACATTCATAACAAGATGGACAAACTAGTGGCACAAATAGAGATACATGGGTTTGATCTAATAGCCATTACAGGGACATGGTTGTGAAGGGATAATTACAAGTCCTAGCCCTTCCCGGGCTACCCCAGATCTGGCGTATTCCCCAGACGTTCACCTTCAACTTAAGTTAGAGATAGACGAATTCTATAAGACGCTTATATGGGTCTAAAGGTTCAGGCTATCTCTCCCTAAAGGAAAGGAACGACTGAAGATGTTACCGTCCTCCAGATAGTATTTTTAATAAGTTTAACTAGACTGTATCCTTCTGGATATTATGAAGGTCCGGAATACCCCCCAGAATTCTGCAACTCCTTTCAAAAGAGTGTACAGAAATTGGGTTCGCGAGTTTATACAGAATTACTCTGAGACAATTCTAAAAATATATAGTTTTATTTAAGAGCCGACATTCTGTTAACAGCTGTTGATTCTGTCGCAACATTAACAATTCAAAATACAGATAGCTTACATTTCTTATTTCTCAGAGATCCTTATTCTCAAATCTTTACTTTGTTACATTTCTACATTTCTTATTTATTTCTAAATCCAGAACATCCGCCAAAATCAATTACTTTGATTATCCGAGACTCAAAGTTTAAAAACTTACAGATGGTGCCTGTAAAGTTGAGAAACACTTGGCCCATTCAGCGAGTTCTGACTTTCTGTTTGGAAAGCTCTTATTTTTATAGAAACATAGAAGATAGGAGCAGGAGTAGGCCATTCAGCCCCTCGAGCCTGCTCCGCCATTCAATGCGATCATGGCTGATCATCCAAATTCAGTACCCGGTCCCTGATTTCTCCCCATACCCCTTGATCCCTTTAGCCTTAAGAAATATATCCAACTCCTTCTTGAATATATTTAATGAATTGGCCTCTGTTGCCTTCTGTGGTAGAGAATTCCACAGGTTCACCACTCTCTGGGTGAAGAAATTCCTCCTCATTTCCGTTCTAAATGGCCTACCCCTTATCCTTAAACTGTGACCCCTGGTTCTGGACTCTCCAACCATTGGGAACATCCTTCCTGCACCTAGTCTGTCTAGTCCTGTCAGAATTTTATAAGTTTCAATGAGATCCCCTCTCATTCTTCTAAACTCCAGCGAGTACAAGCCCAATCTCTCCTCATACATCATTCTTGCCATCCCAGGTATCAGCCTGGTGAATCTTCGCTGAACTTCTTCCATGGCAAGAACATCCTTCCTCAGATAAGGCGACCAAAATAGCACACAATACTCAAGGTGTGGTCTCACCAAGGCCTTGTACAACTGCAGCAAGACATCCTTGTTCCTGTACTCAAACCCTCTCGCTACCCTTTTTGCAGTGGTTTATTCTTTGATGTTCTCTGCTGATGTAAGCTAATTGTCTTATTAATTCTCTCTTTTGAATGCTTTCTATCTTACTGTCAATTCAATTATTGCATAATTATGTCTCTACCTTTAGGTGTTTCAAAAACCATCATAAAAACAATATGACCGCTATGGTTTCTGTTTGATGCCATTCTTAAAAAATTCTTTCATTCAATTCTTAATATTGGCTTAACTGGTTTTTAGCAGACGTTGAGTCTCCTTACTGCTCCAAGTTCAATACAAACACAATGTAATTGCTTGGTGCATCTATTGAAGTCATATCTTCAAAGTGTTCTTGTTGGTATCATATTTATACTATGTATATGTTAAAGACATTTTGACCAGAGTGTTTCATGCATTTCTAGCTATCTCAATTGGTTGCATATTTAATCGTGTTTCCTGTCTTCCAAGTTTAACATAAAAACTATTTGACCAGCAGGTGTTTCTTTTACTTGATGTCATCTTTTCAAAGGCACATGCCTCTTTTAATGTTTGTGTTTCTGTTCAACATGTTAGCTTATAACACCTTAAACTGGATCTTCTCATTGTGTTATTCCCAAACTCCAGACCTTTCGGAAGCACCAAACTGCCATTTCAGTAGGGTAATTGTTTTAGTATATTTAACTAATTCCCATTACAAAGCTTGTTTGGTTTTTACAACTTTGTTAAACAACTGATCTTTATCTCAGAAGCCTGTTTTCTGTTTACAGCCTGTGTCTCCAAGGCTTTAGATTTTTAAACCCAGTATATCATGTATTAATTAATATCAGAATTCTGTTCATATTATGGTGTATCTTTCTGAAATATGGCTTATTCCCTCACAGTTGCAAGGTGGCCAAGGTTGGGAACTAAATGTTCCAGGGTACTTGATGTTTTGAAAAGACAGGCAGAATGGAAAAGGAGTGGGAGTAGCCCTGATAATAAAGGATGACATAAGGGCAGGAGCGAGAAAGGATCTCAGCTCAGAAGATCAGGAAGTAGAATCAGTATGGGTGGAGATAAAGAATAACAAGGGGCAGAAAGCACTGGTAGGAGTAGTATATAGCACCCCTAACAGTAGCTATACCATTGGGCAGAATATTGAATCAAGAAATAGTAGGATCTTGCAACAAAGGTAATGCAATAATCTTGGGGGACTTTAATCTTCATATAGACTGGATAAATCAAATTGGCAAAGGTAGTCTGGAGGATGAGTTCATGGAATGCATTTGGGACAGTTTCCTGGAACAATATGTCATGGAACCAACCACGAACAGGCTATTTTAGATCTTGTATTGTGTAATGAGACAGGGTTAATTAGCAATCTCATAGTAAAGGATTCTCTGGGGCAGAGTCATCATAATATGATCGAATTTCACACAATTTTGAGAGTGACTTGCCTAAGTCCGAAACTAGAGTCTTAAACTTAAATAAAGCCAATTACATAAGTATGAGGAGTGAGTTGGCTAAGGCAGATTGGAAAAATAGATTAAAAGGTATGGTGGTAGATAAGCAATGGCTAGCATTTAAAGAATATTTCATAATTCTCAACAAAATTCCATTCCATTGAGGAGCAAAAAATCCACGGGAAAAGTGATCCAACCGTGGCTAACTAAAGACGTTAAGGATAGCATTAGATTGAAAGAAGAAGCTTATAATGCTGCAAAGAATAATAAGTCTGAGGATTGGGAGAGTTTCAGAAACTAGCAAAGGTTGACCAAAAAATTGATAAAAAGGGAAAAAATAGAATGAGAGAAAACTAGCAAGAAATATAAAAGCAGATTGTAAGAGTTTCTACAAGTATGTAAAAAGGAAAAGAGTAGCAAAAGTAAAAGTTGGTCCCTTAGAGGCTGAGACAGGAGAAATTATTATGGGGAATAAGGAAATGGCAGAAACATTAAACATATATTTTGTACCTGTCTTCACAGTAGAAGACACCAAAAACTTAGCAAAAATGGTAGGGGACCAAGGGTCCAATGAGGGTGAGGAACTTAACGTAATTAATATAAGTAGAGAAAAAGTACTAGAGAAACTAATTGGACTAAAAGCCGACAAATCCCCTGGACCTGACGGCCTACATCCAGGGGTTCTACAAGAGCTGGCTGAAGAGATAGTGGATGCATTGGTTTTGATCTTCCAAAATTCCCTAGATTCTGGAATGGTCCCAGCGGATTGGAAAGGCATAAATTTAACACTGCTATTCAAGAAAGGAGGGAGAGAAAAAATAGGGAACTACAGGTCAGTTAGCCTAACATCAGTCATCGGGAAAATGCTGGAATCTATTAAGGAAGTGGTAACAAGTCACTTAAAAAATTATAACATGATCAGGCAGAGTCAACATGGTTTTATGAAAGCGAAATCGTGTTTGACAAATTTATTAGTTTTTTTTGAGAATGTAACTAGCAGGGTAGATAAAGGGGAACCAGTGGATGTTGTATATTTGGATTTTCAAAAGGCATTCGATAAGGTGCCACATAAAAAGTTATTACACAAGATTAGGGCTCATGGGGTTGGGGGTAATATAGTAGCATAGGTAGAGGACTGGTTAACGGACAGAAAACAGAGAGTAGGGATAAACGGATCTTATTCAGGTTGGCAGGCTGTAACCAGTGGAGTGCCGTAAGGATCAATGTTGGGTCCTCAGCTATTTACAAACTATATTAATGACCTAGATGAAGGGACCCGGGGTAATGTATCCAAGTTTGCTGATGATACAAAGCTAGGTGGGCCAGTAAGCTGTGAGGAGAACAGGGATATAGATAGATTAAGTGAATGGGCAGTAAGGTGGCAGCGGAATGAATATAATGTAGGGAAATGTGAGGTTATTAACTTTGGTAGGAAGAATAGAAAAACAGAATCTTTTTTAAATGGTGAGAATCTTCCAAATGTTTGTGTTCAGAGAGATTTAGGTGTCCTCGTGCAAGAAACACAGAAAGCTGGCATGCAGGTACAGGAAGCAATAAGGAAGGCAAATGGCATGTTGGACTTTATTGCAAGGGTGTTGGAGTGGAAGGGGAAGGAAGTCTTGCTACAATTGTACAGGGCCTTGGTGAGATCACACCTGGAGTACTGTGCATAGTTTTGGTCTCCTTATCTAAGGAAGGATATACTTGCCTTGGAGGTGGTGCAACGAAGGTTCACTAGATTGATTCCTGGGATGAGAGGGCTGTCCTATGATGAGAGATTGTGTAGAATGGGCCTATACTCTCTGGAGTTTAGAAGAATGAGAGGTGATCTCATTGAAACATAACAAGATTCTGAAGGAGATTGACAGGGTAGATGCTGAGAGGTATTTTCCCCTGGCTGAAGTGTCTCGATCTCGGGGGCATAGTCTCAGGATAAGGGATAGGCCATTTAAGACTGAGATGAGGAAGAATTTCTTCACTCAGAGGGTTGTGAATCTTTGGAATTCTCTGCCCCAGAGGGCTTGAATGCTGAGTCTTTGAGTATATTCAAGGCTGAGATAGATAGATTTTTGGGATATGGAGATCAGGCGGGAAAGTGGAGTTGAGGTCGATGATCAGCCATGATCTTATTGAATGGCGGAGCAGGCTCGAGGGGCCATATGGCCTACTCCTGCTCCTATTTCTTATGTTCTTGAGCCTTACCAGTCACATTGTTGCAGTGTCTCCTGGCTATCAGCGATGGAAATGAGGAATAGTGCTTGACCCAATCGCCATCTCCTATTAATAAAGACTGGCTTCAGTCTCTCTCTCCCTTTTGTTCACAGGTACCCACCACTAACTAGGGAAAATCTTAATTATTCCAGTTGCCTGACTATTGATTCTAAGTAGTTTCACATCTAACTACACCAAGTGACAAAGTGAGAATTCAGCAACAAGCACGAATGCAACATGTGCAAAAGAACAATTATAGTGGAAGGCAGATTTCTGGACTACAAAGACCCAGATTCAGCAAAAGATCATTGGTACACGATGCATGGATAGGAGGAAGAAAATACTCTTGAAACCAATGGGAAAAGGAATGAGCTGAAGAACTGTCCTTAGTTTAGGAGAATAGGACAGTGAATTACTGGAACCTGTTAGAATAGGAACAGTAAAATGGATGGTACTTGGTAAAGTTAGCAAGGGTAATGGGATGGTTGTCTATTAAACACAAATTAATAATGCTTTTTTGAAAGGAAGGAAACTTCTCATTTATGATAAAAGATGTTGATTAAAATATCTAATCAATTTGATTTTACACATTTTAATAACATTTCATAAGTGTTCAAATATATCTGAATGATGTCTATTCATAAAATGAGCATTTTAACTAATGGCCCAGAAATTCGGGTCGGGGCCTTCCCGCGGGTGCAAGCCCCCGATCTGCACTTACCTTGTGCGCCGGCCGTTGAGCTGTGAGCTCCCGTGGAATTCCGATCCGGGGCCTAGTCCAGCTGCCGGCGCGCAGTGCTTGCGTATCCCAGGGGCGCAGTTAGTTCGATGCGTCCCCTGGGATCACGTGGGCCATGGGCAGCCAATCGGAGTAGGGAATGCTCCATTCATAAGTCTGACAGGAAGTGCTGTCAAGACTTATAAATACTACGGCCCCAAAATAGCACTAAACCTTCAAATAAATTTAAAAAGAAAAATCACATTTTTTAAATAAACTAAAAAATTAAATTAAATAACTATTTTAAACAATTTAAATTTTTGAAAAAAATAATTTTATATTCTAACGGGGCTAAAAATAAACTTACCTTGCTTTAAAGTATTTAAAAATAATAAACCTGTGGGGAAAAAATGTTTTAATTTTAATTAATTCACCACTTACCTTGTAAAAAGCAGGCCTTATGCCTGCTTTTACATTTCTAAATTCTGCAGGCTTACGTTCCCGGAGAAACCTGTTTTAAAAAAAAACCCTAAGTTTGATGCACACGCGCAGCCTCCCCCGCGCACGCGTTCGGCCTCTGAACCTCTTCGTTGAGAGGAACGGAAGTGTCGGTTTCCCGCGCATGCGCAGTGCATGCAGGAAACCGGCACTTTCATCAGGCCTACGGGTGAGTACCCCGTGCGTACTCACCCGTGGAAACCCGAATTTCTGGGCCAGTATTCATTTACCTAGTTTCATGAAGCAATTTGCTTGACAAAACCATAGCCATTTCCAGGCAAATCTTTGTTGTTTTTTGTATCATGCATGGCATTCAAAATAGGTTTCTAGGCTTCACAATTGCTGATTAAAATTCAAATCATATGTTGCATAGGAATTTTGCCAAAATATCTAATAGCTATACTGAAACATTCAGTGTAGCCACACCCTAAAAAATGAGAGTTTTAAGGTTATCCCCTGATAATTAACATTTTAGCTGTAAAAATATTAGACAAGCATTGCTGCAGAACGTTGTTCATTGTCTAAGAGAGAAATTTCATTTCAAGCATGCTAAGGAATTCTTCTCATTTGAATGCAGTAGACTTGCTGCAGCTAGTACCAGATGTTATAAATCATGGAACCTCTGTTGGGTGGTCGAGCGACTGAGGAGAGCACTGTAAATCATTCCCTTTGAAATGTATGGTTGTATTTTCTTTCTTTTCTAAATGGATTAATGTTCTTGTGCTAATGGAACAAATCTAATTGTTTAGACAGCGAAAGAATTCAATTGCATTACCTTTGTAGAGAGAATGCAGCACGCTGATATTTCCCATATGTTCGCATCGAGTCATTTGGAATGGCAGGCTTGGTCGATATCAGATGAATCCTCACTTAATAGTGCTCTATATCTTGATTATACTTTTTTGATATATACCATCCGTTATTCTCCTGTATTTTGTATCTATTTTCCCAGTATGTTTCCGTAGATGTGCACATAGACGTGAGAAGATTCCAAGATAAAAGAATACATCTTTGTTGTAATGATTAGGATGCAGTGAGACATCCAATGAAAAATCCCACAAATTCTTATACTTAGCGAATGTTGCATAATGTGCTGCCCAAGTTGTGCAATTTTACATAAACTGTCAAAAGTACAAGAAAAATGAAAATACACAATACAATAGCGCTTAGTGTTGACTGTCTATCATTCTCTTTACTTCTCTACACATATTCTTTTGTATACTGTTGTCCATTTTTCCCCATGCCTGCCTTCAATTATTTTTGTGCTCTTCATATTGTTGGGAGTTTTCCCCAATTTATACATTTATACAGATACAGATGTTTTTTTAAATGTCACTCTTTCTATGTTTGAGGTCCATGGTGATGCCAGTGTGATTCTGAGGACTGAATGTACTTCCTGGCATGGTCTGTGATACACAGAGCTCACACAAGACAAAAGATACAACACAAATGGCACACAGGAATGGGAAACACTAGCTGACATTTTAACGTTTTGTTGATTGTGACTCATTTTGATGGAATGGCTCCCAAAGCTGAGTGGAAATTAAATTGTGGAAATTGGCCACGTATCCCATTCAACATGGGAATCTGCGAATAGTTTAGGAGCACTGGTCATACTGCTTTACTTCAGTATAAAGGTAGAGAACAGTATCATTTTGAATAATGTGCTGACTGTAGATAAACGTGTATCTGAACCACGCGTGATTATGATCAAGGTAGAACTCAGTTAATTTCCTTTCCACTGCCATTGTGCAGAATCCCTGATCTAGACATAGTGCTAATATACAATACTGGTATAAGCATAAATATTCTGTTTTATTATTTATGTTTTCCCTCTTCTGCACATTGAGGATTGCTGGTTCAGCACATGACAGTTATCTTCTGGATGTGAACAATTTAGGAAATATTTCATGATTTGATTCAGATTCAGTTGCACATGAATGATTTAAATAGTTGAGCTACAAACTGCTACCCTATTTAATCCTTTTGAGTGCTGAAGATGAGTTCACATGTCTGGGTGCTGCAGGCTGATCGTATGTTTGATGACTCTGTCCCATAACTCTTCTGAGCCTGAAGAAAGATAGAAAGAACTTTCATTTGTATAGCGCCTTTCACGTCCTCGGGACATTCCAAAGCAGCTTGCAGCCTACGGATTACTTTTGAGATGTAGTCGCTGTTGTTCTGTCGAAAAATGGAGTAGCCAATTTGTGCACAGCAAGGTCCCACAAGCAGCTAAGAAGTAAATGACCAGTTGATCGGTCTTAATGGTGTTTGAATAGTCCCTTGGGATCTATTGCATTCATCTAAGCAGGCAGACGGAACCTTGGTTTGATATCATCCAAAAGACAGCACCTTTGGAAAATATAACGCGCTCTCGGTACTGCCGGCCTAGGTTATGTGCTTAACTCCTGGAGAGGGGCTTGATCCCATGACTCTTTGACTGAGGTGAGCGTGCGCCCACTGAGCCAAGCTGACACTTTAGCCGAGTCTTTTGTTTGGAAATCTATCATTCAAAAGCAGGTTTTCAGACAATCAAACTTGTGCTCACCGTTAAAGGGCAAGAGCTGGAAGAAAGACAAAAAAAAAGATAACTGGCGAGGTTTAAAGCTTATTTTTTTCAGGAAGAACATTTTAAGATCGATCGTATCAGCCAGAGATACCTAGGAGAAATGCAAAATTGAAGCTTAAAAAATAAGACTAGGGCTGAGAGATACTTGAAGGAAAAGGGCAACAAAAAAAAAGCCAAGCACAGAAAATGCACGGTGGCATAGTGGTTAGCACTGTTGCCTCCCAGCGCCAGGGACCCAGGTTCAAATCCGGCCTCGGGTGACTGTGTGGAGTTTGCACATTCTCCCCGTGTCTGCGTGGGTTTCCTCCGGGTGCTCCGGTTTCCTCCCACAGTCCAAAGATGTGCAGGTTAGGTTGATTTGGCTATGATAAATTGACCCTTAGTGTTAGGGGATTAAATACGTGGGGTTACGGGGATAGGGTGGGATATGTGTCGGTGCAGGCTCGATGGGCCGAAATGGCCTCTATCTGCACTGTAGATTCTGTGAAAATGTTCTGTAACATTTTCCTTTCAATGTTTTAGTAGTTTAGCATTAATATTTACAATAATAAAGCAATTGCTGAGATTTTTAGCATCACGGTACATAAACTTTCAACACCACTTGAACCAGGGAGACAGGAGATTGCCAAGCTCTGCCAGCACCCCTAAGCGGCATTATTACCACCCGAAGGGGTTTGCAGACAGGCTCGGCTCTTAATGAGTCAGCAATAAGCAGCTTGGAAAACGCCACTGCTGAGCGCCATTTTCGCAGCCTTGTCTGCTGCAGTGGGAGCTGGCCACAATATCTGCGATGATATAAATCTTCTCATTTATGTTTTATTTGTAGTTGATCTCAAAACAAAAATTAAAAAAAACCCAGATGGGATCAGCAATGCGATGAGAGCACAGCCCTTCTAATATATTGAAGGCAATCGCAGCCCTTTAGCAGCAAATCAAAAAACAAAATCAGATTAATGTTTTCATTGTTTATTGGCAGCATTATATTAATTAACTAACAGCTATTCTGTGAATTTCTCTGATGCTGTCAAAGCAACTTTGGAAGCTCTTTACCCAATAAATTGATGTTAGAACAGAAATGGTTAGCATATTTGTATCATCCTTTGATATTTGAAATGCCTGAAAGGCTGTTGGAAGCAGATTCAATAGTAACTTTCAAAGGGACTTGGATAAATACTTGAAAAGGAAAAAAAAATCAGTGCTACGGGGAAAGAGTAAGGGAGTGGGACTAATTGGACAGCTCATGAGCTGGCACAGGCACGATGGGCCGAATGGCCTCCTTCAGTGCCATATGATTCTCTGATAAAGGAGGCATTGTCCTGCTTATTTTAAATCTGATAATATCGCCAATGGTAATTTCTCAGCTCTTATGAGCAGTTAATACTCTTAATGAAAAGCTCAAAGGGTTTAGAATAACACAAACTGATAGCTCACTGATGAACAGAATGCCATCAATTGTGTTGCATTGCGTTGCATGCAGAAGCCACCCAGCTTGTCGCATTGTCTCCACTCGTGTGACAGTGTTTCCACCACTTCCTGCAAGTTTACCGAACCGCAATGTGCCACATTTCTCAGTAAAATATGGGCGTGGTACATTACCCAGACTACTCGTGGATCACAGGACAATGTTTCATAATGGAGGGCTGCAATTTGATTATGTTACAGCTCACCTTTTCGAAGGAGTCCTGGCAAAAAGAAGCCAAGGTGTAAATAGGGAGGAGGGGAAAATGTCGCATAATGTGTAGAGGCAAACTGTGCTGCTAAAAGTTGTGTTGCTGGATAACGGAGCCTCACCGTTGAGAACATTGGATAGACGTTTATATGAACACAAATATTAACGCTTAGCATGCCACAGATGAGTTTATTCAACAGATGGTGAAGGCTTCCTTTAGGCCAGAGAATCAGGTTTTCAGTCGAGCATTGGACAATTTTTACCCAAACAAATGGCAGGTTTTTTTTTAATAAAAAAGTTACTCCCAGCTCCAAATGGACCGTGGGAGCAGGGAGGTGGATCAGAAAAAGGTAAGTTCAAGATTTTCAAGTTTAAAAAAAATAAAAAGTCATAATACTAAATGTGTTGTTAAATGAGTTGGAAAATGAATAAAGTTAAAAGTAGGATAAAAAAAAGGTCCGAGTGAAAAAAGTAAAAGTAAGCAAAGCACATATTGGGCCGGATATTCCGATCCCTACGGGTGGGTACACGCTGTGTACCCACCCTTCGGGACATTGGAAATGCCGGTTTCAGGCATGCACAGCGCATGTGCTGGAAACGGGCATTTCCGATCCATCAAGAAAGCTCTTGACAGATCCTCCGGCTGCCCGGGAGAAGGGCCTCTGCGGGCGGATAGTTCCGCTTTTTGGAGACCCTCCGCCCGCAGAAAACCCTTACAATTCTTACGCCTGGTAAAAGCAGGCGTAAGGCCTGCTTTTACCAGGATAAGAGTCGAAAAAAAGTTTAAATTTTTTTTTTTTCCCACTGATTTATCATTTACAAATACTTTAAAGAAAAGTAAGTTTATTTTTACCCCGTTAAAAACTTCAATTATTTTTTTCAAAAATTTAAATTTTTGTTTAAAGTAGTTAATTTATGTAATTTCAAGTCATTTTAAAAATGTGATGTTTTAAAATAAAAAAAAAATGTATTTGAAGTTTTACTATGTTTTTGGGGGTGATCTCCATTCATATATTTGACAGGTCTTCCTGTCAAATGTATGAAGGGAGATTCCCTTCTGTGATTGGTTTCCCATGGCCCACGTGATCCCAGGGACGCTGCGAACTACCTGCGCCTCTGGGATACGTGGGCCCTACGCACCGGCAGTTTGGAGAGGCCCAGCAGCGGAACTGTGCGCCTCCCGGGAGCCCTCGGATAAGGGCGCAGATTTTTCCAGATCGCAGACCTCCGCCCGCAGGAGGCCTGCGATCGGAATATCTGGGCCATTAAATGTAAATTGATATAAAATTGTGCTTTAAGTACATATTTGGTTGTTTGTGGTTATGGTAATAAAGCTATTGATATTTGATCAGAGTATTAATATTTTCATTGCTGCAATCCAGGAGCTCAAATCTTACAAAAATGGCTGACCCAAGAAGATAGGTACTTTACATCGGATATACGGCACAGAAACAGGCCATTTGGCCCAAACAGTCCGTGCCGGCGTTTATGCTCCACTCGAGCCTCCTCCCGTCTTTCCTCATCTAAATCTATCAACATAACCCTCTATTCCCTTTTCCCTCATATGCTTGTCCAGCCTCCCCTTAAATATATCTATACTATTCACTTCAACCACTCCCTGTGGTAGCGAGTTCCACATTTTCACCACTCTTTGGGTAAATAATTTTTTCTGAATTCCCTATTGGACTTCTTGGTGACTATCTTATATTGACGGCCTCTAGTTATGCTCTTTCCCACAAGTGGAAACATTCTCTCTCTATCCACTTGTAGGGGGTTTTGGTTTGGGGTTTGTGTCTGGTCAGTGTAGGGGTTTTTGGTTTGGGGTTTGTGTCTGGTCAGTTGTGTGTCTGAGCTGCTCCAGCCCCGTGCGGTTCGAATTGCTTCCCCTTTGGTTCTGACCACCGGACTTATTTACAACTAGCGATATAGACAAACGAGATCAGTGGTTCGGTGCAAAGAAAACCAATGTTTATTAAAATAGAGAACAATTACTATACAGAGAAAATCACTATGGATGCAGCACAATTACACTTAACGGGGGAGGAGAAACGGACACATCGAGGGAAAATGACCAAAATGACACTTTAGCAATTCCCCTTAACTCCCACCCTTTACACCTATCTAGATTATCTTGTGATGGGCCAGAAAATTGATGCTCACCAGTCTAGGATGTTGAAACGCCTACTCCGTGCCCTGTTGCCTGCTGATGTCTTAGGTTTTCACCGCCCAAAGCAGAGATACCCCAGTAATTTAAACGTAACTGCGGGTATTCTACTTCCCTGGACGAGCTCTTCGTCGACAGTCCTCTTGCTGGGTTGATGGTAAGGCAGGACACCGGAGCCGAGGCAAGAGAGAGAGAGATGGTCTCCCAAGGGACTAGTTATACCCTTCCCGGTAGCCCTTATCTCCCGCCAGATCAGCTCATTTCTTTTGTCTAATCTGGACGTATTGAAACTCATACAAAAGGTACCGATCTGGCCCCATCGACCTGGATGGCCGGTTAATCGGTTTTAAACGCCTCATCAGTGTTCCCCTTTGTCCAACTGGTTTCGTGATGGGGCCATTCCAGTCTGAATGCCCCGTTGATCGTTTGTAAACAGTGCTGATGTTCTCTAACAAAGGTCTGAATGCAGCTAAGCTTGTCCCATTACATATTGAATAGGCCTTGCCTGCTCTTGATTGTTTGTGTAAACAACCTTGATGGGTTTTAATCAGAGGCCCGAATGCCACTGGGTTTGCGTCTCATGCATAAATGCAGAAGGTCTGTCTGCATTCGAGTTTCTGGAAAGTTCCTTCTCACAGTAATCGGAATACAAGTTTGTCAGTCCAAACTAAAACTTACAGGCCTTGGCCATGAGGCTGACCGCAGCCATCTTGTGCCCTGGATTTTAAGATCAGTCCAACCAGGGTTTCTTTAATAAACCAAAAGTAAATCTTCGGGGGAGACATGAAATTTATGAATTCTTTCACACTCTATCAAAATTTTTCATAATTTTGAAGACATCTATATTAGATTATCCCTCAGCCTTTTTTCAAGAGAAAAGCGACCCAGCCTGTTCATCCTTTCCTGATATGTATGTATACCCTCGCATTTCTGGTATCATCCTTGTAAATCTTCTCTGCACCCTCTCCAGTGCTTCTATCCTTTTTATTAATATATACATCGCTCAATAAGCTGGCCCTCTTGAGTGTTGAAAGTGATCCAGGCGAAACATATTGCATCCGGTTTGGCGTAAATTCTGGGGTGTGCCCGTAGTGACCTCTGCTGATGACCTTGCTGGAATTTACGACATTAGCGGAGGTCAACTAAGTTGCATATTCCGGGCAGGTACTTTTGCAGCTGAGGCTCCCGTCTGGCAGGGTAACCACAGAGCATCGGCCTGCAGCAACGGGTTAAAGGAGAGGGCTGAACCAATTGAGGTGGGGGGCGTCGGAGAGCATTAATAAAGGGGCAGAGGATCATCAGCAAGGAACAGGGAAGAGCAATTCTAGCAAAGCTGAAGTCTCAAAACTGCCAACTACCGTAATGTTTTAATATTGCTACACTTGCTTCTGGTGCTCCTTTTAAGTGACGTGGTCCTGGCTGTTGCCTGCTTTGTACAGTGTTTGGTTCCAGCACTCACCAGCGGGTGCTGCACCGAACAATACCAAAATGGTATTAAGGTCCAAACCACATCATATGAGCCTGATATTCATAGTTTAATGAGGGTGGCCACCTAAATTTAGGTCTGCTCAGAAATTGCATCAGGCAGGAAGTTCTCGATTTTTGTAATTTCAGTCACTACCGCTAAGGTCACGCTAAAAATGGAATGGTTGAGAAACCAAAATCGGGGCCTGCAAATCTTAACTAAAAGATATTGGGCCAGATTTTGCTGGAAAAAAAAATGGCATCTGAACGATGCACGCCGTTATTAATGTGCAAATTGGCCAGCAACTTGTAGCGAGGAACAGATCCCCCGTGAATTGCGAATCGGCCCAAGTTGCTGGGCGATTTGCGCCACTCTGCCGTGAGCTTCGCGAAAACATAATTTCCATGCTTAACCTCCGTGATTTTCATGAAGTTTCTGGATTTGTACGTTAATTGCCCATTAAACTCGGCACAGAAAGTTAAGTCTCGTAATTATCAATGTACCTGTGTAACAACATGATATTTGACAATCGACCTCTCTTGTCCAGAAAGTAAGCAATTATAAGTATGGAGTCTCATTCTTTCAGGCTGTGAATTGTTTTAGGAGATTTTAAAAATGTCAAATTTAAAAAAACATATATATAATTCTTACTTTTCCTTTCTGTTTTTTCTCTCTCTCAATCCAATCTTTCTTTTCCTCTCTCTTTCTCTTTCTGTACCTGATTTGACATTGAATTCACCCACTCTAATTCACCCTCCTTCTCAGTCCTTCCTCTGTTTATTTCTCAATCCTTTAATTTGATTGGTTAAGGAGATATGCTGTTGATCCCATCATTCACCAAGGTCCAAGATGCCATGTTGCCCTCGTTATCAGTTCGCACTTCCAGCAACTTTGTAGGCAAAAGATTTTAAATCCTAAATGAGCAATTGTAAGTCAACTAACTGGGCATGCTGCAAGATGCCCCACTCCACGAAAATCCGGCCCAGTATCTCTACCATCCTTGCTAACTCATTAATGAGGCCATGTTTTGAAATATTTGAGCCTTAGGAGCTGATTGATGCATAGTCAAGAAGAGTGAGGAATATAATTCTGAGGCACAAAATGCTGTTAAGAGGATACACTGGCAGAATTGGACTTGTTCCCTTTTAAGGAAAAAAGATGAAGATGCAGTATGTTCCTGGATTCTAAAATGAAGCAGGATTCTTAACTTGAAGGTCTGGGAAGTCACACTTCCAATAAATTTTTCACACACGGCCTAGATATGTGGAATAGCCACTCAACAAAGATGGTGACTGTAGTTATTTTGAGAAAATGATGAAACTGAGCCTTGACACAGAGCATAAATGATGGAGTGCATGGTCTTTCTTCACTCCAACATTCTTACTTCTTTGATGAACTCTTTGGCAATAGCCAGACAACATTGGTTATGAAGGCCTTTCAAAGCCACAGAGACTTCGGCGAGTAAACTCTGTGGGAGACTCTTGCTGCAGTCATGTCACGATGACTGAAATGTCATCTGTGGATTTAGGTTGATTGAAGTTGATTGTAATGTTCCTATAAATTTTCCTTAAAAGACTGAGCTGAAGAACATCGAGGCTGCAGAGATTATCCTGGCTCATCTGAAGCAGTGGGCACAAAATGCTCTTTTGATTTGACACTTCGGGTTCACAGTTTCATCAGCTAGCTTGTTTTTTTGGCAGTATAATAAAAAGAGATTAAAAAGCTATGATATACTTGATTGTTGCAACACTCTGCTCCTGTTAAATTATGCCCAGACATATGAAGAAACTAATCCTGTTTAATAGCAGAATATCCCTCATGAGCAGTTTTGGCACTACCCCACAAAATATATATTGCACTTTTCCATGGTTTTCTCTTGACTGTATTGTGGTGTGGCCATGTAGATGAGAGGTATTAGCTATAGTCTGTGCTGCGTTAATCAGCCTCACTCAGCATGCTACAACAGGCCTTGCTTTTCTGGGCTAGGAAGAGGAAAATTGTCCAGATGAGCCTCTGGCATTCACTGCCCAACAACCCCCATCCACTTGCATTTATTTAGTGCTCTTACTGTAGAAAAATGCCCCAAGGGCCTTCACAGAGGAGTAACATGAGAAAAATAGATGCTGAGTCAAAGAATGAGGTATGTGGAGAGGTGGGTTTTAACGAGTGTCATAAAGGATCAGCGGCAGAGGGGTTTAGGGAAGCAAGTCAGACAGCCACCACCAATGGTAGGGCCAAGGAAGATGCGGCCGTACAAGGCCAGAATCGGAGGACCGGAGAGTTCTGTGGAGGGGGGCGAGGTTGCAGGGCTGGAGGAGGGAACAGAGATGGGGAGAGGCGAAGCCATGAATGGATTTTAAATTGGGGCGGGGGGGGGGGCGGGAGGGAATTGGGGGACTGGAAACCAAGGAAGGTCAGGAGTGATGGCTGAGCGGAACGTGATACATGATAGGTTATGGGCAGCAGAGTTTTGGATGAGCTGACAATTACAGAGCATGCAGGCTCTGAGCCCAGGCAGAACTGCACTGGGATAGTTGAGCCTGGAGCTGACACATGCATGGATGAGAGTTTCTGCAACAGACGGACAGAGGTGGGGATGGGCGATGTTGCGGACGTGGAAGTAGATGGTCTTTGTGATGGAAAGGATATGAGGACCAGCCAGTTGACATAAGCACTAGAGAGCTGTCACTGCCTGCGGAATCCTACCCTGTGAATCATAACCAATTTGGTTTAAGTGTTATGTCTTAAAACTGTGAGCAACTAGGAAGCTCTGAATGGACACTTAGTGGGACATAGTATCAAAACTCCTTTATATCCCTTCTGGGAGCTGTGTTCAAATCCAGCCAGATTAATAAAACAGAAGGGACCTTACTCTGAGTCCCAATTGAAGTGAGTTTTAATTAATTTTCTTAAGCAATGATTGGGCTGTTGGATCAGTGTATTAAAGCAGTGAGCAATATGAACCAGGAATGCCACAGAATCGCTGTTCTTTGATAAGTTAGCTGACCTGAGTAGAGGCACCACAAATGGCCTCCGTCAAATTGGTTTTACAGAGACCTATTTTGCCGAAGGTTCCTATTACTGTTTACTGTTGCAACTCAAAGTCTGACGGTCCACCAATGCTCTGATTATGCTTAAACATGAAGACTGACCCTAGTGGGTAAGATGCTGGAAGGCAGTGTTAGTAAAGGAGTCTATCTCAGTGCCAGAATGTCCTTGGGGGTTGCATTAAGACAGAATCCATATGGAAGGAATTAAGAAATGCATTTGGTACAATTCTTGGTATATGTTACAGGTCACTAAACAATGAAGAAGAGATAGAGAGGGTAGACAGTTCAGAAAGATATACAAGAACAACAGGACATTAATATAGGCGATTTTAACAATGTCAATCAAGAGAGGCTGGAATAAAGGTAATGCATGTGGCAAAGAAGTACTTTTTTTTTTGCAAATTTAATGGCTCTGTTGCTTAGCTGCCTAGACCGGTTCAGAGAGACATGTTTTGGACTCAGTAAAATGCATTAATTTTCTTTCTTTTCCACAATTAACTTTTTTTTGAATCATACTGTATGTGATGGGGGCTTCTTGAAACCCACTGTTGGTGCTTCCTCATGACTGACTGAGAAGAGGTACAGTATAAGCAGGGTTTGTATGGTTCTGACAGGTTTCTGTTCAATAAAGATGGAATGAATATCTTGCTGATGCAGCAAAAAGTTGAAGTGAGAACTGTGTGTGCTACAGTATTGAAGAATGCTTAATTTTAACACATCTGCAGTTCAGGTACTCCATTGATGTGATGCACTGAACTAAAGTACGCAAAATGAAAAAAAAAATGCAATTACTAATCTTGCACATCCTGTGGCTAATTATTAACGTATATAACAACAACGACTTGTATTTATATAGCGCCTTTAACACAGTAAAACGTCCCAAGATGCTTCACAGGAGTATTATATGACACAAAATTTGACTCCGACCAACATAAGGAGAAATTAGGGCAGGTGACCAAAAGCTTGGTCAAAGAGGTAGGTTTTAAGGAGCGTCTTAAAAGAGGAAAGAGGTAGTGAGGCGGAGAGGTTTAGGCAAGGAATTGCAGAGCTTCGGACCTAGGCAACAGAAGGCATGGCCATCAATGAATAATCAGGGATGCTCAAGAGGGCAGAATTAGAGGAGCGCAGATATCTCCGGGGGGTTGTGGGGCTGAATGACATTACAGAGATAGGGAGGGACGAGGCCATGGACGGATTTGAAAACAAGGATGAGAATTAACCGGGAGCCAATGTAGGTCAGCGAGCAAAGGGGCTTTTTGATGTGTGGTCACTTAAGCATTATCTCCTGTTTGAGACGGATATGTGGCCTAAGGCAGTGGTGATGCTGAAGATGATTTTTCTTTCTTAAGTGACACTTGTCATTTAAATCAATGGAAGAAGGAATCTGGTGGCACATACTGTTTCCAGAGGGCATACAACCTGCTCCCAGGTCTCGGAGTCAGCGTTATACAGCACAGAAAGAGGCCCTTCGGCCCATTGTGTCCGCGCCGGCCATCAAGCCCTGTCTATTCTAATCCCATTTTCCAGCACTTGGTCCGTAGCCTTGTATACTATGGCGTTTCAAGTGCTCATCTAAATGCTTCTTGAATGTTGTGAGGGTTCCTGCCTCTACCATCCTTTCAGGCAGAGAGTTCCAGATTCCAACCACCCTCTGGGTGAAAAAGTTTTTCCTCAAATCTCCTCTAAACCTCCTGCCTCTTACCTTGGAAACTATGCTCCCTGGTTATTGACCCCTCTACCAAGGGGAAAAGCTCCTTTCTATCTACGCCCCTCATAATTTTGTACACCTCAATCAGGTCCCCCCTCAGCCTTCTCTGCTCCCAAGGAAAACAACCCCAGCCTGTCCAGTCTCTCTTCATAGCTGAAGTGCTCCAGCCCAGGTAACATCCTGGTGAATCTCCTCTGCTCCCTCTCCAATGCAATCACATCCTTCCTTTAGTGTGGCGACCAGAACTGCACATAGTATTCCAGCTGTGGCCTAACTAGCATTTTGTACAGCTCCATCATAACCTCCCTGTTCTTGCCTTCATTAGCCAAGGCATAGAATATAAGTATCCCATATGCCTTTTTAACCACCTTATCTACCTGTCCTGCTGCCTTCAGGGATCTATGTACATGTACACCAAGGTCCTTCTGATCCTCTGTCCTCCCTAGGATCTTGGTGTACTTTAGAGTTGGTTGAGGTTAGCTCACTCTCCCAATATTTTTATTCCATCTTTCTCTCTTAGTACGGAAGCATCTGGCTTCTGTTTTTGTAGCTCCCCTGGTAGAACTATCTAAAACTTGGAACACACTGTGCAGGGAATCTGTGTCCCAGCACTACTGCAATACCCTGCCACCCACCTCACCCCCACCACCAAACCCCCTTCTCAATTTACTAATAAGCTTATGCAAGGATTGAAGCAGTTTGGTGATGTGTCGACCAAAGTTTTGATCCCATAAAATAATAGACTGATCATAATGCTCAGAATAACCTCTGGGGAAAATTCAAAAACATTTATTTCCTGATTTCACTTGAGCACCAAATTCCTATTTCAATCCTGAAGTGATCCATAGTGATGCTGAAGCTGCACATAATATAAGTTTGATGCTAATATATCTGGCACCACTTTGTGCAACAGTTGCCATCATGTTTGAGCATGCAGTGGAGAGCAATATCCGCAGGTAGCAACAGGCAACAGGAGGGGGCTTTAATAATAAATAAATGGGACTTGGTTGGCAGGCTCCGATCCTGTTTTTTTAAAATTATGTTGGAGTGATGCAGTGCCCTGTCTGTTACTTTTTGCACTGTTTTATTTGTGGTCTAAACTGTTTTGCCCTAAAGCCAGTTATAGAAATTGTTTCCAGCCATTGTAATCCCCCAGTACCGTTTAGAATGTCTGATTTAGGAAAGGAATGGAAAGCTGCAAGAATAAATAAATGAAGAAAGAACTTACATTTAAATAGCACAACCTCAGGACATCCCAAAATGCTGCACAGCCAATGCAGAGCTTTTTTTGAAGTATAGTCAATGTTGTAATGGAGGGAAATGTGGCCGCCAAATTGCACACAGCAAAGCGCTGCAAACATCAATGAGACCAATAAACAGGTAATACATTTTATTGATGTTGACTGAGGAACAAGTGCTAGCTCTTGTTTTGAACAGCATCACGGGATCTTTCCTCCCCACCCGAGACGGCAGAAGGAGCCTTGGTTTAATGTCCCATCCAAAAGAGCACCTCAGAGTGCAGCACACTCTCGGTATTGCACTGGTGTGTCGGCCTAGATTATGCGCTCAAATCTCTCGACTGGGGCTTGAACTCATGACAGTCTGACTCAAAAGAAAGAGTACTGCCACTGAGCCAAGGCTCACACAAAGTAATAGAATATCAAGTATTCTGTGGAAGATTATAGGCAAGGTTTTCCTGTGCAACACGTGTAGCAACGAGGTAGTGATCTTACTAAATTAATTTTTGATTTTTCAACACCTCAAACACAGAGAAAACCTTTCCCCTATGTTTCTACTCATGTTGGGACCATGAGAATGTTACCTATGGAATGTGATTGGTGAAAGTTGATTATCATAGCTTGTACATTTCCCTTGATAATTTTCAGCAGTGAGGGAGAAATGTTGCAGACTTTTATTGTTTAAAAAGTAATAATTGTGGTTTCATAGCTGCCTGGGGAGATTAAATAAATTGGAAAGAGCACAGAAGTGGAAATTGTGTTTGAGCTGCTGGAAGGTGGTGTTGATGGGCTAAATGGCCTTCGCTGTCTCTGCATTTATCCCCTCTGTGAGGCCCCATAGTGTTGGTTTGCTGCTTCCAGTGCTAGATGAACAATTACTTTCCTGGTGGGGTTAGGAATGACCTTTTCTCTATCGGGGCCAGGTGCTGAAACACTCGGCCACTGTAAATTTACCTGGAGATTAAAATGACCCCTAATATCGCAAGTCATCTCACTCGCTTGTCTCCTTTACATTTTTAACTCCTTTGACTTCAGCTGTTTATGTCCATGAAATATAAAGTAACATCTCTTTAATGACTGACTACTTCCAATGAACTACCTAATGCTGCTTTTGAAATGAGGTGCAGGAGGCAGAAGTTTTGTCTGTTTGTCACCTGTGACATTGTAAATATATCTCCCCTGTAATTTCGAGCACAATCATGAATCCATTCTTTGAGAATGGATGACAATTTGACGAGAAATAATGAACGTTGGAAGTCTTCTCTTTGTGTGCGCGATGTCACTAACACATTGTGTCCAGCTGATATCTCCATCTCTCGGGTTTTCACACTTAAGTTTCCAAGATAACTTCATAAAAATAGTCACGAGAAAGCACAATTGTTTTAATTGTTTCACTCACGTCTGCATCCTGGGGTGAGTGTGTACTGCTTGAGAGCTTTACCCATGTAACCATGAAAAGAAATCTGACATTTTAAAAAGTGATAAAACTTTCATTTAAAAAGAAAAATGGCATCTCAAGATTGTTCTATAGCAGTGCTGACTGGAGACTCCCAGTCTGAGCAGTGCTTGAAGATATTCCACAGATACAAGCTGATATACAGGAGAGTTCTACAGGCTTAAACATTTCCTAAAGGAGATTCCAGAGTGAGACACTTTGAGAGAACAAGTTAATGCAGTATTGTTATCGGTCCTTTCAACACTCGAGTTCAGAAACCTCTGCCTTTTGATTCATCATCTAAGTCTCCTGGTAGCTTTTCAACAGCCATGTTTGAACAGTGCCATTTTTATAGGTTAGATAGCAGATTTTATTTTTAAAGGCATTAATGAACAAGGTTTTGAAGAGTGCAAATAAAAAGAAAAACTGCAAATGTAAATCTGAAATAATTTTGAATACTGGAAATACACCAGGTCAGTCAGCATCTGTAAAAAGACAGATGAATGTTTTGGGTGTGTACTCTCCACCAGATCTAAATAACTTTTAGCTTTTGGTTCTAATGATATAGATTCGAAACATTAACCTGTCTTTTATCTTTACACAGAATGATCATTCTGTGCATTTCCAGCATCTTTCTGTTTGTGTTGGAATTGAGGAGCCTGACATTATGCAGTAGGGTAGCATTGCCACGAATTTACTGAATGGTGGTGCTGTTTGGTAACAATGTACATTTGTATAGCACCACCTCATGTAGGAAAATGTCTCCAGCTACCTAAAGTGAGGAGAAAGAGGACACTGAGCAGGGTTGAGGGGCATTGTGGGAGGAGTCAATGGACACAATCAAAGTAATAGGCTTTTAATAGCTTTTGAAGGAAATAGGAAGTGGTAAGATGGAGGGATTTAGGGAGAGAGGTCCAGAGGGCAAAGCAAATACTGACTAAAAGGTCAGCCACCCAAGGAAGAGTAAAAGGAATGGGAAACAAACAATCAGCCAGCACTTGTGGTTAGAGGAGATTACTTAAGTAGTAAGGAGCGAGTGTGGAGGGATTTTCAAATCAGGACAAGGACTGTGAAATCAATACACTAGAACAGGGAATCAGTGAAGCTTGGCATTGACCCAGGTAATGGGAGTGTACGGTGCAATCTAGTCTGCAAAAGGACTCGGGCCACTGAGTATTCGATTAACTGGAATTTGGAAATGGTGGCAGGGGGTGGGTTCGGTGTGGAGGGCATTTAACAAGTCAATCCTTGACATGCTGAGGCCGTAGATTGGAGTTGCATTGGTAAAGGGAGAGAGGTAGTGACAGGAATGGGTAATACTCCTGAGGTGGGCAAATGGAGTCTTCGAAACTAACCGTATATGTGTACAAAGGTAAGCTGGGGCTCAGATTGGATATTGAGGTTACGTAACACCTGATCCAGTCTCTTTTTCTTTCTTTCTCGCTCTCTCTCTCTCTCTCTCTCAGACCTGCTTCTGTTTGCTGAGGTTTGAATCTGATAATTATGCACCATTGTCAAAAGCTGAATTTTTCCTCTCAATTTGCACCTAACTATTATGTGTTTGTGTTCACAATTAGACAGGAAATAGCTAAGGCTCAAATTGCCTTGTCCCCACTGGAATAATTAAATCAGATCAGCAGATGGCATTAGATTATTTTACTGAACTATCAGTACTGACTGCTCCTGCCCAGTAAGGACTCCAGACCAGTGCCGGCCCAGCAGACAGCCTTGTGTTTCTTGTAGACTTGTCTACGCTGATATTTTTGCATTCACTCTGATCCTTCAAATGAACTGTCAATGGAAAGTATGACATAATTACATAAATAAAAGTTTCAAATATTGTTCGTCTCTTTATGATCCTGTCCCGTTGTGAGATGCTGAAATCCAAGGGTTTAATCTATTGCAACAAGCAAATACTGTAGTGTATCAGCTGGAAACCAACTGTAAACATATTTACATAAACAATCCCCAAATTATTTTGATAGCATATGAAATTTTAAAAGCTGTAACTTTGATTTTTATTGCAGTAAAATGCAAAATGTGAGATCTGCAAATCACTGAACATATTTTTATGTTGGTTTGAGTTCCCAACTGACAATTATCTAGCCACAGCTGTAGATTGTTTCTGAAGATGCTAATTAGTTCTTGTTCAGTTGATACCCACTCACCCGGCTCATTTTTGATGCCATACGTTGTACAATGTCACTTTTATTTCTCTAACAATGTGTCCACTAAATGGGATCGTGGCGTGAAACAATTAGGTAAGCAGTGTTCTTGTCAAGGAAGTTGCCAGCAGTGGTCTGAAATACAGTCCACAGCTGAAACTTCTTGTTGATTTTTGAGCTTTATTTTGGAGCGTTTTACTCGTGCGGTCATCGGCTGGCTGACTATTAGTGCGCTGTTTTATCTTCCTCAAGGCTTTCTGCCTGATGGAATTGGTGTAGCTTCATAAATCTCTGCTGGAGGGGAAATTGTTGAAGCTATTGTTTGGCGGAAGAAAGCAGATCATTTCAGTAGAATCTAGCGGAGCTTGCACGGAGTGTTTAATTATCAGACATCAAACAGCCGAGCTCAGAAGTTACGAAAACATTTTCGTAATCGCTATTTTCCATTGGCAGATTTTCACTGAAATTTAAGTGGGAATAAACGAGCGGGGGTTCGTTGAACAGTCTCTCATCTAGGTGCCCTTTCTGTGTCCCAGTAAAACTGAATGAAGCATCAATAAAGTGGAGTGCACTCCTCATTTCTCTCTTGCCTCCAACAGTCAGTTTTACTGCAGCGAAAGGCAATACCAAATTCAACAAGAAGAATGTGGAAACTGCTATGAATAATGCAACTGTGCAGGCTAAAATTGAATTGATGAAAGGCTTGGCAATTCACATCATTGCAACCGTTCCTACTGATGATGATTGTCGGTAAAATGTGTTTAGGTTCAAACAAAAAATACTCGAGCTAAAAATAATTACCATCTTGCATCAAGATTTTTATGGTGTGGAAATAGCTTTTCGATTATTTAAGTGTCTCAAATTTACATCTTAATGAAAAGATGAAGGATGGTTACTTTTTTCTGCAACTAATAAAATTGCAGGTACACCTTTTAACCATATGATTTATGAAAGTGGGATTTTAATCGTGGATCACGAATTAGAAAAAAAAGTCTGCAAACTCTCATTGTTTATTAAAGGAGAAATTTAATTCCATTATTTACATTGGAGTTGGAGATCAGCTTATGATATCTCCCTCTTCGTGCTCCTTTTATCTCTAGATTAGGACTCTCTTTGACTTGCCGGTTAGACAGAAACACCTGTCTAGAAATAAACTTTCAACGGCTTTAAACATGCATTTTGTACAGCATAAAGTACAGTACTTGGCTGCAATCTGAGGCTGATTCATGTAAGGAAAACACTGTTTTGTGTCAATTGTACTCATTAAAAATTTACTCTTTGGCAAAGGTTGCCAGTTTGAGATCAGTCATCTGCCAGTCAAATGGGTTGCTGGACCATTAAGCTCTTGCAAATAGCAGCTGGTGTTTAAAAGCCAATTCTCCCTGTGGCTTAAATGTGTATAGGGCTGTAGGCGTCAGCAGGTTGAGAAATAAAAAGGTTGCATTATTGTCTCAATTTCTCAAATTTCAGGTTAAAATCTAAATCATGTACACCAACCTCTCTGTAGACTTTCTGAATTAAATTGCTAATTTATTGGCAAGTTTGGAGGAGTTTTATGTTCTGGCTTTATGCCCACGAGGAACTAGACTGAGACTAGCCAAGCTCATTTCACACAAGGGCAGCCGTTCCTTCATCATCGCTGGGTCAAAATCCTGGAACTCTCTCCCTAACA
This sequence comes from Somniosus microcephalus, assembly GCF_052327205.1. NCBI lineage: Eukaryota > Metazoa > Chordata > Chondrichthyes > Squaliformes > Somniosidae > Somniosus > Somniosus microcephalus. Next base: position 36,704,902 of record NC_141009.1, read on the forward strand.
TCACTGTGGGAGAACCTTCACCACATGGACTGCAGCGGTTCAAGAATGCGGCTCACCACCACCTTCTCAAGGGCACTTAGGGATGAACAATAAATGCTGGCCTTGCCAGCGACGGCCACATCCCATGAACGAATAAAAAAAAATCCTTTAAATAGTGTGGTGCTTTGAGGTGGGGGTGAAAAGAAAATGCTGAGAAGGAGGAAGGAAGGAGAGTTGCATCATTAATGGAGAGGTAGAGGGAGGGACAGTTTCAGCAAGAACTTTGGGGGGGGGGGTGTAGAAGGAAAGAGCCAGATAGAATTGAGAGTGAGGAGGAGTAAAGTGTCAGGTTGAGTTGTTGGGCGCGATGGCTAAGACTGTCACCATGAACTGGGGGAATGGATGGAAAGAAGAGTTTCTTTATGAACAGGGTGGGGAGTTTTGGTGGGTGGGGGGGAGGGAGCATTGGGTTAGAGTGCCTCTGTGAAATGTGGATGGGGGGCTGGTGCCATGTGGTGGATGTGAACTGGAGGTAGCTTTTGGGGGAAGTGATCATCTAGCTGAAAACCCCAAATCGTTTAAGGGTTTAATGTTTAGCAAAAAAACTCAATGAATTGTGAAGTATATAAGTGTGTGAAATTAACTGAAGTAAATGCATAATTGTAATGTAAAAATTCAAAAATTTCCAGGGAAACGTGTCAGGAGTCACTCAAAGTGCATCACCAATTGGTGCGGGGGGGTGGGGGGGGAGCGGAACAGCATTCAGAAGGACTGCACACAATTCTATATTTGCTGCCTACAGCTCTGACAGGCATGACCCCATAAGCAATAAGATTGGGTTTGAATCCTCTATTTGCTATTAGGCAAATCTTGCACAAGGCGTACACTTCCTGTCTACAAACTTTACTTTCCGTTGTTAGGCGTTTTGGTTAGACTTTTCTGTCAACACTTATTGTAAATTGATGTGTCAACATATCTCATTTAATGTTTCTATGTAACTGTCGCAATATAATTGTAAGCTTTGGCCATTAGGTAGTTCTATGGAACGTGTTCTGAAGTCTTTCTCCCAAATCGGTTGTCATCTTTTTTGTGTTGTGTCTATATACATATATATATGTTCCATCATTCAATTACTGGAAGGAAGAACTTTTAAAGTAGAAATAAAATTATTTCATTCCCAAATGGTAATTGAAGGGTCATTTTCGATAAAATTGAAAAAATGGTTGCCCCTTTTCAGATAAAAAAGAATGGAGTGCCCATATTTTAATTCCAAAATACTGGAACATACAGCAAATAAAATGTCAACAAGTTTTTTGGGAAGAGGGTATGCCTCTTTTTTAGTGCATCACCTTGATCACAACCTCAAGTCTGTTTTTGATGTAGCATCATTCTAATAAGGCAAAAATAAACTGCTGTACTTGTTAATTAAGAAACTTATATTCTGCTTAAAAATTCATATCGCAGGTGGAAAATACTCCGTAACCCCTTTAAAATATTACCTTTGGTGATGCATAATGAAGAGAAGTGTTTTACATGGATCAATAGTGAGGGATCCATAAATTACTCATGTAATATCAATCAGAGGTTGCGGTATATAAAAGGTTCGTATTGTAGCGAAAATTATAGCATTTAAAAAAATGATTCCCATAAACGGTTAAGCAAAAAGTGCAGAAAAACTGCTCCCAGACTTTTCCCCAATGTTGCTCTGAAAGCAGCTATGCGGGAATATGTTGGAAAACCCAGCGTTTGCACCGATTCACTCAGCACCTTCCCATGAAAAGTACGGCAGCTTGGCATATGAAGAATCGTAGGCGTGTGGCCCTTCCTTGCCATTGTGGCACAGCACATTGACATTCAAACAAACCGAATCCTTACATGCCAGTTGCTTTATCAAGGGGGCCTTCCTGCAGGAGCCACGAGAAAGATCACTTTCTTTATCTTTTCTTGGTAGCTGCAGTTCCTTTCTAAGTGTTATTTCCCTATAAACATCTGTTTTAGCTGCTATTAAGTGAGGATTGAGGACATGTTGATAATGTGACCCTTGGTGCTGAATTAAACCTTCGAGCTTTGATCAGTGTTTGTATCTGAGTAGTCAGTGTGCCTGATCAGTACTGTTAAACCAGAGGAGAGAACTGTAACTATTGAAATCTGAAGACTATTTTCTCCTTGTTTCGGCAGCCTCCACTAAATAATGCAAATGATTGATTAAGCAATCCACAGTAGCTGTACAATATAGTAAATAATAATAGACTTTAATATGAAAGAATATTGAATAATGGTCTCACAGCATATATATTTATTGGACCAAACTTGCTCCCAATTCAGCTGTATTTTATGATAGCAAGCAAGTATTATGGTGATACAGCACAAAAAAGCCTAAGTGATTAGATATTGGTTGAAAGAAAAGACAGGAGGAATAGTTTAGCAGGAAATACTGAGTAATGTGATGATGCTTTAAGATTCCATTTACAGCAGAAAACTGCATTCAAGTTGATGTGATTTGAATGCAGCTTCACAGCGTTATTACTCACCTCTGCCCTGAAGCTGCTCGATGGTACCAGGTGGTATCAAATCACTAGTTCAATGTATCAACTGTGGTTTTCCTTAGGCCAGAAACAGATGCGAGACATTTTTTTTTATTCGTTCATGGGATGTGGGCGTCGCTGGCAAGGCCAGCATTTATTGCCCATCCCTAATTGCCCGTGAGAAGGTGGTGGAGAGCCGCCTTCTTGGGCTGCTACAGTCCGTGTGGTGAAGGTACTCCCACAGTGCTGTTAGGTAGGGAGTTCCAGGATTTTGACCCATCCAGCGACGATGAAGGATCGGCGATATACTTTTATGTTCGGATGGTGTGTGACGTGGAGGGGAACTTGGAGGTGGTGGTGTTGCCATGCGCCTGCTGCCCTTGTCCTTCTAGGTGGAAGAGGTCGCGGGTTTGGGAGGTGCTGTTGAAGAAGCCTTGGCGAGTTGCTGCAGTGCATCTTGTAGATGGTACACACTGCAGCACGGTACGCTGGTGGTGGAGAGAGTGAATGTTTAAGGTGGTGGATGGGGTGCCAATCAAGCGGGCTGCTTTGTCATGGATGGTGTCGAGCTTCTTCAGTGTTGTTGGAGCTGCACTCATCCAGGCAAGTGGAGAGTATTCCATCACACTCCTGACTTGTACCTTGTAGATGGTGGAAAGGCTTTGGGGAGTCAGGAGGTGAGACACTCGCCGCAGAATACCCAGCCTCTGGCCTGCTCTTGTTGCCACAGTATTTATGTGGTTGGTCCAGTTAAGTTTCTGGTCAATGGTGACCCCCAGGATGTTGATGTTGGGGGACTCAGTGATGGTAATGCCATTGAATGTCAAGGGGCGGTGGTTAGACTCTCGCTTGTTGGAGATAATCATTACTTAGCACTTGTGTGGCGCGAATGTAACCTGCCACTTAGCCCAAGCCTGAATGTCGTACAGGTCTTGCATGCGGGCATGGACTGCTTCATTAGCTGAGGAGTTGGGAAAGACCGTGAACACTGCAGTCATCAGCAAACATCCCCACTTCTGACCTTATGATGGAGGGAAGGTTATTGATGAAGTAGCTGAAGATGGTTGAGCCTAGGACACTGCCCTGAGGAACTTCTGCAGTAATGTCCTGTGATGATTGACCTCCAACCACCACAACCATCTTCCTTTGTGCTATGTTTGACTCTAGCCAGTGGAGCGTTTTCCCCCCCATTCCCATTGACTTCAGTTTTACTAGGGCTCCTTGATGCCACACTCGGTCAAATGCTGCCTTGATGTCAAGGGCAGTCACTCTCACCTCACCTCTGGAATTCTGCTCTTTTGTCCATGTTTGGATCAAGGCTGTAATGAGGTCTGGAGCCGAGTGGTCTTGGCGGAACCCAAACTGGGCATCGGTGAGCAGGTTATTGGGGAGTAAGTGCTGCTTGATAGCACTGTCAATGACACCTTCCATCACTTTGCTGATGATTGAGAGTAGTTTGATGGGATGGTAATTGGCTGGATTGGATTTGTCCTGCTTTTTGTGGACAGGACGTACCTGGACAGTTTTCCACATTGTCGGATAGATGCCAGGGTTATAGCTCTATTGCAACAGCTTGGCTAGAGGCGTGGCTAGTTCTGGAGCACAAGTCTTCAGCACGACAGCTGGGATGTTGTCGGGGCCCACAGCCTTTGCTGTACCCAATGCGCTCAGCTGTTTCTTGATATCATGTGGAGGGAATCGAATTGGCTGAAGACTGGCTTCTGTGATGGTGGGGACCTCAGAAGGAGGCCGAGATGGCTCATCCACTCTGCACTTCTGGCTGAAGTTAGTTGCAAACACTCCAGCCTTGTCTTTTGCACTCACGTGCTGAGCTCCACCATCATTGAGGATGGGGATATTCATGGAGCCTCCCCCTCCCATTAGTAGTTTAATGGTCCACCACCATTCACAGCTGGATGTGGCAGCACTGCAGAGCTTTGATCTGATCCGTTGATTGTGGAATCGCTTAGCCCTGTCTATAACATGCTGCTTCTGCTTTTTAGCATGCATGTAGTCCTGTGTTGCTGCTTCCCCAGGTTGGCACCGCATTTTTAGGTACGCCTGGTGCTGCTCCTGGCATGCTCTTCTGCACTCCTTATTGAACCAGGGTTGGTCCCCTGGCTTGATGGTAATGGTAGGGTGAGGAATATGCTGGGCCATGAGGTTACAGATTGTGGTGAAATACAATTCTGCTGCTGCTGATGGCCCACAGCGGCTCATGGATGCCCAGCTTTGAGCTGCTAGGTCTGTTCTGAATCTATCTCATTTAGCACGGTGGTAGTGCCACACAACACGATGGGTGTTCAGTGTGAAGACGGGACTTCATCTCCACAATGACTGTGTGGTGGTCACTGCTACCAATGCTGTCATGGACAGATGCATCTGCGACAGGTAGATTGGTGAGGACGAGGTCAAGTAGGTTTTCCCCTTGTGTTGGTTCTCACCACCTGTTGCAGGCCCAGACTGGGAGCTATGTCCTTCAGGACTCGGCCAGCTCGGTCAGTAGTGGTCCCCCACCAGAGTACATTCTGTGCCCTTGCTACTCTCCGTGCTTCTTCCAAGTGGTGTTCAACATGGAGGAGTACTGATTCATCAGCTGAGGGAGGTCGGTAGGTGGTAATCAGCAGGAGGTTCCCTTGCCCATGCTTGACCTGAAGCCATGAGACTTCATGCTGTCTGGAGTTAATGTTGAGGGCTCCCAGGGCCACTCCTTCCTGACTGTACACCACTGTGCCCCCACCCCTGGTGGGTCTGTCCTGCCGGTGGGACAGGACATATATGGATTGATGGAGGCGTTTGGGACCTTGTCTGAAAGGTATGATTCTGTGAGTATGACTACATCAGGCTTTGGGACAGCTCTCCTAATTTTAACACAAGTCTCCAGATGTTGGTGAGGAGGACTTTGCAGGGTTGACTGGGCTGGGTGTGCCATTGTCGTGTCCGTAGACGGTGCCGAGGTCGATGCCGGGTGGTCCGTCCGGTTTCATCATTCTTAGTGTTTTTTGTAGTGGTTTTTACAACTGAGAGGCTTGCTGGGCCATTTCAGAGGGTAGTTAAGAGTCAACCACATTGCTGTGGGGCTGGAGTCACATGTAGGCCAGACCAGGTAAGGATGGCAGATTTCTTTCCCTAAAGGACATTAGTGAAAAAGATGGGTTCTGATGACGATCCTAGTTTTATGGTCACCATTACAGGTACTAGCTTTTCATTTATTTATTTAATTAACTGAATTTAAATTCCCCAGCTGCCGTGGTGGGATTTGAACTCACGTCTCTGGATCATTAGTCCTGGCCTCTGGATTACTAGTCCAGTAACATAACCACTATGCTACAGTTCCCGTATATTGCATTGCATTCTTGGCCAATTTTAAAATGACAGTATTTGTAATCTGGGCTGTTACCATTCACACCGAAATGATGGGGGTGATTTTCTCACTGGAGGCGAGACGGAGGCGGGTTTCGGTTTGGGTGGGTTTGAAAACCGCCTCCACTGATGGGTTTCAAAAATTAGAGATTTTCCCCTGATTGGCCACTTGATTTCAGAGGTGTGGGATGCCCTTGGTCAATTAATGTTTTGGGACTGAAACTCGCCTCTGTTGACAGTACTTTTCCAGTCTGATTTTATGGCTTCTTGCTCCCTTGGCTCATTCCACAGCATTTCTGCCTATCCTGTACCACCTGCAACATATTCCAAGGTAAGGGCCTCCCCGAGACTCTCGGATGAGGCGCTGCAAAAGTTGTTTTGGGATGGCAGCTAGCATGGAGGTGCTCTTCCACTCATCTGGAAGGAAGAGGCCTGCCAAAGAAACCTCTGTGGGTACAGCTGGCAAGGGATATAACCTCCAGATCTGTGTGCAGATTGGGAGAATGTTTGTGTACTGATGAAATGCCATCCCTGTTGGAAAGCATTAAAATTATTTGAAGCCAAAATGTTAGCGTTATGGCATCTGTTCTTTCGCCTTAGGCAGCTCCACATTGCGGCGTCCGCCGCACTTGCGTTGTCAGGTTGGTGGCCTGAGTGAAAGGAGACCAGAGAGTCATGTCCATTGTCAATGATGTCCTAGGACGGAGCCAAGGACATGTGCCAACTTGGGCAACCTATGCAAATCTGGCCAGGATAAGTTCATCCCTTGAATCCCGGGCAGCCACGTGCTCGCATGCTGCTGCTGGTTGATACACCGGCGCTCTGACCACCACCACCACCTCCTCCTCATCTGAGGTTCATGCAGAAAGAAAACAAATGTTTCCCATGCTGCTTGCAGATGCCTCTTTTGGGGAAGCACTCATTGCAAGCGGGGTGAGGGTCTTCCAAGGAGGTCCCACAGTTGATTGATTCTCCAACTTCGGAAGGCCTTCTTAAAGTGCTCAGAGACCTTTTTAAAGCCAAGGTCTGGCACCTGCAAGTTATCCTTGCTGCAATAAACAATGTCTTGTTAGATCTGCAGCAGTGAGGAGGCCACCCACGAGTCAACCCGCCAGGTTTACCTGACGTGGTTCAGGAGGTGCGTGGAGCATGCCGAAATCGTCGAAAAATCACGAGGGCCTCTCAAAGTAGGCTTAGAGAGGTCCTTAACGAGCATTTAATTAAGACAAGTACCGCTATGGCCAGCTGGAGGCGGGACCATTTCCCGACCTTCTCAAACTGGCACCGGCAAAATCCCTTGGAGGCGAGTTCCGAACCCGACCTCATTGAATCTGATTTTCCCGCCGCCTCCGACGGCAGAAAATCGCCCCCCAAAAGTCGACTAAGTTGAAGCCTCCAGCAGATGTGGGGATCCATACTTGAAGCAGCATGATTGCTATGATCTGGAATGCACTGCCTGAAAGGCTGGTGGAAGCAGATTCAACAGTGCCTTTTGAAAGGGAATTGGACAATACTTGAAAAAGAAAGATTTACAGGGCCATGGGGAAAGAGCAGGGGCGTGGGACTAACTGGACAGCTCTTTCGAAGAGCCGGCACAGGCACAATGGGCCAAATGCAAGATCCTATTATTTCCTCAGTACAGTCATGGGAATACATAGTTTTGATGGCACGCCGTCAAATTGGGATTCGGGTGTATGCGATTTCCATAAGACAGTCATAAATTTAGCCAACCCATGAATGAATAAAAGCAAAGGACTCCTTTGATGGCTCAATAAGTTTATCCAGTGAGTAGCTGAACAATACAATATGATCTCAAAGTTTGATCCCTGGTCTCACTTGAGATGGTGGCTTTCAAGTAGAGGCACTATAATTTCACTGCCTCATGGTGAAAGAGGAGAAAGACGACCACAATTCTCACTCTTGATCACTGGAAAGCGGATGTGTATGGATAGCGTGATGAAGTCCGAATTTGGCTCAGCTATGATAACCCTCACGATAGAATAGGCCCCCGATACTTCCCATCAAGGCTCACGCACAGATAGTGACCATGAGGGTAAGCTAGTGAAAAGTAACCAGAGTTTATAAACTGCCAAACAGCCAACATCTTCAGGAGAGGAAGGGAGAAGACTGCCCGTTTTATAAAAAAAAAAAAAAACCAAAAGATAAATGCTTCACCTTAACAATTGACTTCTTTTGACCGGCCTCAAGTAGGCTTTGTGGCATAGATGGCCCAAAATTGGGGTGAGGGGCAGGCAAACAAAAAGTGGAAAATTGCATGTAGGTGAACAGGCTCCCCACCCAGGGGAGGGAAATTGCCCTGCCTGGTTTCCATATGTTTCCAGTACCACCTATGTGTTTAACTCATGAGCCACTCCTTTGTCAGGGTAACTAGGGATGTTAACTGCAACATCAGAGGAGAATTCTGACTGTACCATTGTGAATATTATCATTTACCCCACCATCCCTGTGAACACTTATGAGATTCATGATTCAGTGTAATTTATGCTAAACTGCGGACTTTATTGTTATTGTGGATCTGTACTAATAATAACTCTGTTGGAGACCACTTAAACTCATTTCACACTGGAACCTCACGAACAGCAGGAAGAGGAGACACTTATCTCATCAATTCTTTGCTGGATTCAAACTCAAACCCACGTTCCCAAAGACAAAAGGACAGTACTCTAAATTGGGGGTGTTCTAGACGTGGGTTGCAGGCTGAATCTGACCCTGTTGGTTCCTTTTTTCTTTGCCTGCCACCTCTGCTCACCCTCAACTTCTCAAACTTCCCAGGCCTGAAGGATTGGAAAGAAGCTGCTCCCTGATTGGTGGTTTTAGACCAGTGACGGGAGGGGCCTTTTATCAGACCCCCCAGAAAGTGGGAGGTTTGAAGAGCTGAAGCATCTAAGTGGTCAAACTTGTGGCAGTGGAGGCAAAGCGAATAGCAGTGACGGAGCAGCTAGCAACAGTAGAGGATCACTGGTGGCAGATCAGACTGGGACCGAGGGTAGACGAGGACAGCAGCGGTCAATAGTCCAGACTGGACCAGACTGGGGAATGAAGAGCAAAAAGGCAAGTGCATTACAGGTAGCCAGACTAATTTTGCTGTGGAGTTTTTAATTTTTGTGTCTTGGTCTTAGATTTTTGTCTAATTATATATGGTCCACTTACTGGTTGTGACATGTGGATCTGATCCTCAACTCCAAAAGTTTGGGCAACGGGGCTGGGATCTTACCTGAAGAGGCGCGTTGCAGGTGGGACTGCTGCCTTTTGGGTTCTAGTCCCACCCCCAGCGATGTCTGACACGCAGACGCTACTTTGCGTTAATTGGTCTTGTTAAGCCCACCCTGCGGGCTTGCCGGCCAATTAAGAGAAAGCTGGTGTCAGATGACGTCAGTTGATTACACGTTATCTGCCAGTTTTCTTAAAGGGACCACCACCATTTCTTTTTGACAGATGATTTCTTCTCTGCGTTTGACAGCATTGAGGTGCTGCAAACACTGCCAGTCACTGTACAAAGGTGAGCCCTTGCACCCAGGCTCCCCAGTGACTCTCTCCTTAGGCTAAAACAGATGGCAGCTGCAGGTGAGTTTACAGAAGTGATCTGTCACTGGTGAGAGAGGTTCTTCCAATGAGGTGGGACTACACAAACACTTCAAAGCTTGTCACGTACAGAAAATTCTAAACACATTAAAAAAAACTTTCCCAACATTTTCTTACCTCTGCAACTCACCAGTGTCTCAGTGGATCCTTCACATCACTTCTGCAGCAGTCATCTATACACAAACATTACGGTAGACCCACAGCATGCCACACTTACCCTGGCGGGGTTTCCTGGCATTGGGAAGCCCGCAGTAGAAGTGTCAAAATTGGAAAAAGCCTCTTAACTGCCTGTTAACTACCTGTTAACAAGCAGTTAAGTGGTTATAATCCTCTTCCCGCCGCTGGGAGTCGGGTCCCTGCACAAATCGGAGACCCAACTCCCGGGAAGATTGATTGGAGGAGGGCTGGAAGCGGGTTCGGGACCCGCTGCCAATATTTTTGATTTTTGCCTGCAGTCCCACCTCCAAACTGAGCAATAGCAAAATCGCCCCCCCTAAACTCTAAATCACTGCACTGTCCAATCCCCTGGCTCTATGGTGATCTTGAATGTACTTGCACTGATTAGTATTTTTATGTTTGTGCACAAAGAGAAAATATTTTTTAATATGAACAGCTAGGAATCAGTGAGAAAACCGTGTTTCCATGGTGATAGAATCAAAATGTTGCCAAAGTCTTGCCTCAGTGAAAGTTTACCACATTTGCTTTCTCAAGCGTAGTCGGGAATTTACAGTTATTTCAATTTGAATACCGACAATAAAATTCAGATACCTTAGTTGCAAAAGCATTTGGTGGTATGAATAAAATTTTTTAACAGCCCTGCATGGGATTTAATATCAAATGAATAGGTTTTATTTTGCTCATTTGCTCAATTAAAAGTCCTACCTTCTCTTTTTTAAGAAATATTCCACATTTTTCATTCTTGGAATACATTCATCTTTTGTGTCCCATTGATGTATAATTAAGAATAAAACTGCATCCATACAGGTGGTGTTTTCAGCACTGGTCGTGATCAGTGGTTTATCTCAGACACACCAACAACATTCATGTGCGTTTTCTCTTCAGTTCTTTGTTTATACCTAAGCATGATTACCAGCTACATCTCACTTCAGAACTCTTCCTGTCTGCTTTTTAAAAAAATTCTTTTTAACGTCTCCTGTGCCAGATTTCTCCTCACTCTGAATACGTCTGCCTCCTTATCACTGATTGTCGTTTCTCTCTTGGTTTTATAGTACTTCCTTTTTTCCTAGCTTGTTTGCTTCTCTTTCTAGCCACTGCCTCAGCTTCTCTCTCTCTCTCTCTCTCTCTCTCCTTCCAGAGTTCTCTCTGCCATTATCCTTGCTGTCTTTATCCTGGCCTATTTCTTCTTGCTACTCTTTCTGTCTTCAATGTGGAACTCCCTGGCAGTCTGCACAAATGGACACGGAGAGTCTTGTGTTTCATGGAGCTTTGTGTGGAACGCATCACTGACACAACAAGCACAAATTATCTCAGCTCTGAGAAAAGATGATTTTATATAAGTAAATGTGTTCATGTTTGTGACAAACGCTTCTCTGATGATCTTGAGTTGTACAGCACTGCATCATTCAGTTTATTGTCCCTCGAGCATCACCTTGTGACTTGCATTCAGTATCAGTTTGGTTAGAATTTTTTTTTTTAATTATATTTTCCAACTTTGATGGTTCCCTTGCACCTCGTACCATTCTCTTGCTGAAAAACAGTCAGACAACCTGCTTTTCAGTTTCCGCTCATTCTGGTCTTGAACTGGGAGATGTGCAACTGTGGCCCACGATGGCCCAGTTATTCCCATGTCCTTACTTGGACAGACCTTGGTGGCTCAGCCAAGCTTGGAAACTGAAGCCTAATTTTTAAATGAATAAATGGTGTCATAAAGGAATGATTATTTAACTAGCCCTTGTTCTACGTAATAATTACCAGGCTAGCATCAGCAGTTAATAGAACATAACAGTTCTATTAAGTACCATAGCACTCAACAGGGGTAAATTTAACTTTTGGTGTTGATGTAAAACAGGCGATATTGAATGGGCCGCCTGATGTATTCACCGCCAAATTTTCCTTTCCGTCGAGAGGAAAATCGGGCGTGGTGTCTAGTTAGTGGGCGACAAATCAGATATCATACACTATCACCAAAGGTTAAAGTTACCCCCAACAAAGCATAACATCTATCTATCTTTATGTTTATTTATCTATGTTTTACACCTAGTCAGTATTAAACAAACTTCAGATTTCAAAGATTTCAAAAGTTTAAAAAAACCCACTATTTTCTCACCTTGGTAACCTGATACCTCCTCTGTAGCAGGAGCTGGTATTTACAAGCAGCTGTCAATGTAATGAAATGTTCCCCAACAATTAGCCCATAATTGACCCCACAAGGTTCCCATTTAGACCACTTCTCACTGGGAATACTCCACACCCCAAATAATCCCTGAACATGGGTGATCAGCTAGTGACGAGATAATTCTCATGGAAAAACATTGAGAATTACTGGTGAGAATTAACAGTTTGGGAGTTTGTAATAAATGTAATTTGTGTATAAATAATTTATATGTTAAAAGTATTGCACAGTTAAGTGCTTCAATTTTTGGTCACACTTTAGAAGCATTTGACATTGTAAATAGCGATGTCAGCAGTTCCCATTCAAATTTGCCATGTCAACGGTCACAATGTAGGTTCAGGCTGTGGCCACCCGATAACTCTGTGGAATTAGTTTCTGAAGACTCTCAGAACTCTGTCACCATCTGGAAATCAAGTATTTTCTTTCAATAAATGTGCAGTGCCATGGGCAATTTACAACTTTATATCTGAACTTGTCAAGTGATCTCAAACCTACTTTTGTGCTTCAAGCTGTAGGGTAGTGTTCAAAGTATTAAACTTTACAATTGATTGAATGCTGAAAATATTACAAATATATATAATTAAACAAAAACCACTAAAAAATTAACATAAATTTTTAGGACATAGAAGTTACTAACTTTTGGAACAGTTTGCCTATTGGGAAACTCTTGTAAAATTAATGCCTTAAATTTCAAACATTGCCTATGTCTGAGTATGAGTATCTGAGTGAGTAAAACCTGCTTCCAATAAACAGTAAAACATGATGTACAAGCTCAGTTTTTGTTACAACAGACTCTTATATGAAGTGTGCTATAGTGAGAAGTACCATTGAGGGGTTCTTTATACAGCACAACACTCGTGGGCAAGCCATGAAGTACAGTATATGTTCATATTACATCAAAGATGCTGAAATCTTCAGTGTACTATGGTTAAAGACTACACAACTGTACCTCTCTTCGACCTGCCATGGCAGGAGTTCTACACTCTGGTTTCCAGTCTGAGGGTGATAGCTGCAATTTGGGTTCCAGCTGGGCAAAACTTTGTTTGTGCTGCTTGCCTCCTGCCTGGGTTGGAACATTAACTGTTAAGAAGAGAGTTCTGTCCATGCCTGGATACATGCATGTGTAGATCTGTCTTGTTCTCAAAACATTTAAATTAAGGTTCGGTTGGCTTACGGTGCACACATTCAGGGTTTCCAACAGACCCCGCAGTACTTTGTAAACCAGGGATTTAACATCTCACTGGATTTACACTCTATATGGCATGACATTTTTGCAGTGGGACCGCCCCTTCAAGAGAGTCTCGCTTCACTTCACTGTGAGGGTAGGTCAAGTCCTGACTCAGGATTTATACTGACAGTGTAGCGTTGGTGCAAAGCTGAAATCTCTTACAACTAATGCTAAATTTGCAGTAGTTTGTCCCCCCTAATTGTCTTTTAAATCTGACTGCTTCTTGTTAAAATATCAAAACACTGATCAGTATGGGCTGCAGAGTGTCTCATTTGTCAGTGAATTCATTGTTTGGTTTAATAAGGATGATAATTATAGTCTAAGAGTAAGTTGATTGCACAAATGCTTCAGGTCAAAACTGACAAATGTTAACACTTCAAGCTAATGGTTTTGACCCTAATCTCATAGGTCGTACTAGGATCCTTTAAAAAAAAAAGTTGTAAGTCTTAGCGTGAAAAGCTCCTTTCCCAAAAAAGCAAGTACAATCCAAAGGTTTTGCATTTTCTCAACACAGATTCTATATGTTGTTACTGTAATCCTATTTTTAATGTTGATCTAATACAAGTGATTTACAGTTCTGTAAGGCATACTTTCACTTCTGGTTTATTTATTTTTTCATATTTCCTCTGTAAATACTTCACATGATGTACATTCTGCACCAATCATATAATTGGAGTTTATTTCCTCCTGTCATCAAATATTAAACATGGCTATCACCAGCTAATCAGCGTTTTTAAAAAATTTCCTCGCGTCTCTGTGGAGAAAATTTAGCTTGAAATTTAGGGAAAACACTATATTGATGTGCTCACTGAACCCAGTGCAGCCACAGCTTAGTGAGGATCATCTTTGTCAGTTCAGTGACTGTTGCCTTGAAGATAACATGACTTGGAAGCATTTGTTGAATCATGTACATTTTCACTTGGAAATCCGCAAGTACAAGAGTGGTGACAGTGAAACCTGCCTTATGTTTTTTTCCCCCTTTGGCTCCTGTACTTGTACGACGTAATCCAGACCGCTTCTATTGGCCGAGTATGTATGGCATTAAATGATTTCTATGTTGAGAGATTGGGTGAGAAAACAATATTTTCATTTCTTTTTTAATTTTAAAGAGTGTTCTGCAATTCCCAACTTTTATTTCTTGAATTTCCCTCCCATCTTGCTTGTCCTTCTTCCTTTCCTCTCCAGTGGTCTGAACACTGGGATATATACACCCTGACAAGAATATTCATCAAGGGCACCAGATGAATCCTTAAGTCTTCACCTTAACTCTTTGTCAACGAACCGTCTGTAGGGTTTTCCACTCTATTTATGCCTAGGAGTTAATGGCGGCTAAATCTGGCTTGCCAGTTGGTCTTAAATTAACGAGGTCAGATGATATTGGCAATTATGCTACCAGCCTGCCATCCACACAAGCTTACTGGGTGAATGAATTAACTCTTTCTCGCCAGTTATCGAAGATGAAGTCAGACAACAGTTATGAACTAAGAATTGTGTATTAACCTTGGAACCATAGTTAGCAGCGTTAAACTTAAATATTGAGCATAAAAATAATTTGTAGATAGTTAATTGACAAAATAAGTAAGAGGTTACAAAGGTAACATAAAATTCAACATTAATTGCTTGCTGATTATAAATGTACTGTTGAGGTCAGAGTCTGACATTGATATATATTGGTGAGATCAGACTCCTTAGATAGCTGGTAAAACCACACTTGACAGTCAGGCTTTTGAAGAGATTAGAGTCTGCATGCCTGATTTTGTCCTTATTTGACGTCCACAAGTGAGACGGGCATGGAGGCCAGTTGTAGCCCTCCTAGCTGAGACAAGCTAATTTAGCAAATACAGCGTATTGAACCTGGGACCTACCTGGTCGTATGGCTCAGCTGCTCATTGAATAAGCTCACTGAACCATTGGGAGCCAACTTGTCAGCTTCAGGGCTGGTTGGAAGTCCAGATTATACTGGTGGAATTAAAAGCACTCCCCCTCTCTATGCTGGATGTAAAAATATTTTTGGCCGACCTCAGTTTAGTTTCAGGTAGATACATGCTCACAATACTGAGCTGCAGGTAATTTGAAAGTCGTCTCACTTAGAAATGCTGGTGTGGAAATACTACTCTGGTACAGTTTGAAGTACTTTTCTGGGAGTTGGATTTCAGACACATAGAAACATAGAAGATAGGAGCAGGAGTAGGCCATTCGGCCCTTCGAGCCTGCTCCGCCATTCGATGAGATCATGGCTGATCATCCAAATTCAGTGCCCTGTCCCTGCCTTCTCCCCATATCCCTTGATCCCTTTAGCCTTAAGAAATATATCCAACTCTTTCTTGAATATGCTTAATGAACTGGCCTCCATTGCCCTCTGTGGCAGAGAATTCCACAGGTTCACCACTCTCTGGGTGAAGAAATTCCTCCTCATTTCAGTCCTAAATGGCTTACCCCTTATCCTTAGACTGTGACCCCTGGTTCTGGACTACCCGGCCATCAGAGACATCCTTCCTGCATCTAGTCTGTCCAGGCCTGACAGAATTTTATAGGTTTTGATGAGATCCCCTCTCAATCTTCTAAACTCCAGTGAGTATAAGCCCAATCAACACAATCTCTCCTCGTACGTCATTCCTGCCATCCCAGGTATCAGCCTGGTAAATCTTCGCTGCACTCCTTCTATAGCAAGAACGTCCTTCCTCAGGTAAGGCGACCAAAACTGCACACAATACTCAAGGTGTGGTCTCACCAAGGCCCTGTATAACTGCAGCAAGACATCCTTGTTCTTGTACTCGAACCCTCTTGCTACGAAGGCCAACATACCATTTGCCGCCTTAACCGCCTGCTGCACCTGCATGCTTACCTACAGCGACTGGTGCACAAGAACACCCAGGTCTCTGCACTTACCCTTCTCCCAATCTATTGCCATTCAAATAATAATCTGCCTTCCTGTTTTTGCCACCAAAGTGGATAACCTCACATTTATCCACATTATAGTGCATTTGCCATGTTTCTGCCCAATCACCCAACCTGTCCAAATCATACTGGAGTTTCACGACATGCTCCTCACAGCATACCCTCCCACCCAGCTTTGTGTCATCTGCAAATTTGGAGATATTACATCCAATTCCCTCGTCCAGATCATTAATATATATTGTGAACAGCTGGGGTCCTAGGACCGATCCTTGCGGTACCCCACTAGTCACTGCCTGCCACTCGGAAAACGACCCGTTTATTCCAACTCTTTGCTTTCTGTCCGCCAACCAGTTCTCTATCCAAGTCAATACCTTGCCCCCAATCCCATGTGCCTTAATTTTGCATGCTAATCTCTTATGCGGGACCTTATCGAAAGCCTTCTGAAAGTCCAAATACACCACATCCACTGGTTCTCCGTTATCTATTTTACCAGTTACATCCTCAAAAAATTCCAGTAGATTAGTCAAGCATGATTTACCTTTTGTAAATCCATGTTGACTTTGTCCGATCCTGTCACTGCTTTCCAAGTGCTCTGCTATTACATCTTTTATGATGGACTCTAGCATTTTCCCCACTACCGATGTCAAGCTTACCGGTCTATAATTCCCCGCCTTTTCTCTACCACCTTTTTTGAATAGTGGGGTAACATTAGCTACCTGCCAATCCATGGGTACCGTTCCAGAGTCTATCGAGTTCTGGAAGATGACCAGCAATGCAACGCCTATTTCTAGGGTCACTTCCTTAAGTACCCTGGGATGTAGATTATCAGGCCCTGGGGATTTATCGGCCTTCAGTCCCATCAATTTTCCTAACACCATTTCCCTACAAATACTGATTTCTTTCAGTTCCACCCTTTCATCAGACCCTATGTTCCCCGGCATCTCTGGGAGGTTATTTGTGTCCTCCTTTGTGAAGACAGAACCAAAATATGTATTTAGTTGGTCTGCCATTTCTTTGTTCCCCATTATAAATTCCCCCGATTCTGACTGCAAGGGACCTACGTTTGACTTCACCAATCTTTTTCTCTTCACATATCTATAAAAGCTTTTACAGTCAGTTTTTATGTTCCCTGCAAGCTTACTCTCATTCTATTTTCCCTTTCTTAATTAATCCCTTTGTCCTCCTTTGTTGAATCCTAAACTGCTCCCAATCCTCAGGATTATTGCTTTTTCTGGCCAATTTATATGCCCTCTCCTTGGACCTTATGCTATCCCTAATTTCCCTTGTTAGCCACGGTTGGGTCACCTTTTTTGTTTTATTTTTATGCCAAACTGGGATGAACAAATTCTGTAGTTCATCCATTCGGTCTTTGAATGTTTGCCATTGCCTATCCACCGTCAACCCTTTGAGTGCCATTCCCCATTCAATCCTACCCAACTCGCTCCTCAGACCATCGTAGTTTCCTTTATTTAAATTGAAGACCCTAGTCTCTGAGTCAACTACTTCATTCTCCATCTTAATGAAGAATTCGATCATATTATGATCGCTCCGACCCAAGGGGCCTCGTACAACAAGATTGCTAATTAATCCTTTCTCATTACATAATATCCAGTCTAAGATGGCCTGATCTCTAGTTGGTTCCTCGACATATTGGTCCAGGAAACCATCCCGTAAACACTCCAGGAATTCCTCCTCCACAGTATTGTTACTAATTTGGTTGGCCCAATCTATATGTAGATTAAAGTCACCCATGATGACTGCTGTGCCCTTATTGCACGCTTCTTTAATTTCCCTTTTAATGCCATCCCCAACCTCCGCCTTACTGTTGGGAGGTCTATATACCACTCCCACGAACGTTTTTTTCCCCTTAGTATTTCTCAATTCTACCCATACAGATTCCACCTCATCAGAGCTAATATCCTTCATTACAATTGTGTTAATCCCTTCTTTAACCAGTAATGCTACCCCACCTCCCTTTCCTTTTTGCCTATCTTCCCTGAATATCGAATACCCCTGGGCTTCCCGCGGGTGTAAGCCCCCGACCTGCACTTAACTTGCGCGCCAGCCGTTGAGCTGTGAGCCCCCGTGGAATTCCGATCCGGGGCCTGGTCCAACTGTTGGCGTGCAGTGCTTGCGTATCCCAGGGGCGCAGTTAGTTCGATGCGTCCCCTGGGATCACGTGGGCCATGGGCAGCCAATCGGAGCAGGGAATGCTCCATTTATAAGTCTGACAGGAAGTGCTATCAAGACTTATAAATACTACGGCCCCAAATTAGCACTAAATCTTCAAATAAATTTTTTTTTTTAAATCACGTTTTTTATATAAAAACTATAAATTACATGACAGAACTATTTTAAACAATTTAAATTTTTGA
This sequence comes from Somniosus microcephalus, assembly GCF_052327205.1. Lineage (NCBI taxonomy): Eukaryota > Metazoa > Chordata > Chondrichthyes > Squaliformes > Somniosidae > Somniosus > Somniosus microcephalus. The sequence goes on from NC_141009.1 coordinate 36,723,226, forward strand.
AAAAATAATTTTATTTTCTAACGGGGCTAAAAATAAACTTACCTTGCTTGAAAGTATTTAAAAATAATAAACCTGTGGAAAAAAAAATGTTTTAATTTTAATGAATTCACCACTTACCTTGTAAAAAGCAGGCCTTACGCCTGCTTTTTACATTTCTAAATTCTGCAGGCTTACCTTCCCAGGAAAACCTGTAAAAAAGACCGAAGTTCAATGCGCATGCGCAGCCTCCCCCGCGCACGCGTTCGACCTCTGAACCTCTTCGTTCAGAGGAACAGAAGTGCCGGTTTCCCGCGCATGCGCAGTGCATGCAGGAAACCGGCACTTCCATTGGGCCTACGGGTGAGCACCCCGTGCGTACTCACGCGTTGGGACCCGAATTTCTGGGCCATTAAAAATATCTATCTCTACATCGCTGCTATTGAAGTCTGACCTGATACTCTCCATAAACAACACACTACGTTCTCCCAGTCACTGGAGCATTTTTATCATAGTCCATATATACTCGTGTATTCCAGATTGGGGTGCAGTTAAAATTTGTGTACTGTATCTTTAGGGTATGCTGTTTCTCTAACAAAACTCACCATCACTACAAATGAAATCACAAGGCAAATGCTTATTTGGTCACATTTGCAACAGTTCTTCAAGATTAATCATTTTTGTTTTCAGTCCTAAACAAGCTGGATTTACCAGAACATCTATATCCGAATGCATGCTGTTGTATTTATTTTCATAAAATTGAATTTAACTGCTTTGCGATAGCTTAGGCACTTCATAGTGATAGTATTGAAAGGCGTTATTGTAAACAAAATCAAGGGTTCCTCCGAAAGGCTCCACTTTGGAATCGCTGGTCTCTGCGTTGAGTTTGCTGATTTCTCTTGGAGTGCTTTTGTTGGCCTCAGTGCCCCTGAGCCAGCAAGGGGAAAAATCACTCCGGGTACCCGCTCCCGCTGGAACGTGTGCATGAGCGTACATCGGGTGAGACGAGGATCAGGGTCAACCTTCGCCTTGGAGCTTGCCAACACTCTGTTTTCGGGTGACAGGTGGCGGATTGCCCGCAGGAGACTGGGTCCATTTTGAGGGCCGGGCCTCATCAACGCGCGGGTGGAAGCAGAATGGCCCGGGGCACTCCATTAGCTCCGGGCCACCGCAGTATCGGGCGGCCTGGCAGGCTTCCAGGTCTGGACAAAGGTGGCGGGGGGGGGGGGGGCATGGTGGGGTCGGTTCTTGGCAGCGGCTCAGATTGTTTTATAAATGAAAACTTATATTCTGGGCTCCTCTCTGGCTGGATTACCAGCTGAAGTTGAATGGAGTGCATACGGTGCACGCTCCGGCCAGGTGAGTCCTAAAATAGAAATTGGGGTCCTATACATGTCATAGGACCCAGATTTGCATATTTAAAGGGCCACTGCTAGACTTGGGTGGGCGCTCTCGCCTAGAAGTAGGCCCTTGGGACTATAGCATCGGCAGGATTGTAGAGGGGGTGCAGGGCACTGTAAGTCATACCTCCGTTTTTGGGGTGGTAGGCCTCAAAATCTCTCCCATTTTCTCGCTTCATGCCCTTTGTTCGATGACTGGTGACAATTTTATCATCAGTTATGGTACCATTGCAGGTTTATGGAATAATGTTGGTCATTTGCAGAAAACATTCTCGTATCAATCCTGATGCATCATATAGCATTTAAAAAAAACTCTCCTCATTTATGCAGTCTCTTGCCCTCCCCGTTTAAAATATCTGCGTATGCAATAACATAAAAAATAACGTCGAAAAGTATTGGCCCAGATTTTGCGTTAATAATGACGGTGAGGTTGTCGGCGCTCCCCATTATTATGGAGTAAATCGGACAGCAACTTCCGGAGTGCGCACATACACAGTTAAACGCGGAAATCTGGAAGTTGCGGGCCGAGTTGCTCTGCTCCTCCTCCGGCTGCGCTGCAGCAGAACCTCACCGATAGACTCGGCATTGAAGTATATGTAACGGCGTGAAGTTATTGTACTTACCCTCTATTTACTCACTAAACACACCAGAAAATGTCGGATTGTGCAATAGAAGTAACGGTGAGGCTAACAGCGCACACTGTTATAATGGGGTAAATCGGACAGCAACTTCTGGTGTCTGCACATGCATGTTTAAATACGGAAATCCGGTAGTTGCTTTCAGAGATTACCCCGCTCCTCCACAGTGTGCGAGATTACAGTCCTTGCTGATAGACTCAGCACTGAAATTAATGCGCCAACATAATTTTTTTTTACTTTTTCTGTCTATCTTTTTTATTTCTCAATCTTAATCCCATCTTTCTTTCCAATCTTTATTTTGCTTTCTGGATATGATTTAAATCTAATTTCTATTTCCTGGTTTATACTTCCTGGTTTAGACACACGCCATATAACTGAAATATATCGCCGTTCCTTCATTGTCGCTGGGTCAAAATCCTGGAACTACATAACAGTACTGTGGGAGTACCTTCACCACACGGACTGCAGCGATTCAAGAAGGTGGCTCACCACCACCTTCTCGAGGGCAATTAAGGATGGGCAGTAAATGCTGGCCTTGCCAGCGATGCCCACATCCCATAAATGAATTAAAAAAAAAAAAACTCCATGTCTTGGTGAGGATTCTTCAGTCTGATTGGTTGAAGAGCCTCGTTGTTTGCTGTCCTGCTCACAGACGCCACCGATCCGCTGTAGAGGGCGCTGCGCTGGATCAGATACCCCATTAGAGCAAGTCTGTGCTGTAAAGCCCCGCAAAAACTTTGTGGGCAGCTGTCAGCATAGTAAATGGCAAGCACTGTTCCTTCACCGCTGACCGCAAAATTTGGACCAAAATCTCTCATTAAAAAACTTAGTAGGAATGGCTTTAAAATGGAAAAGAAAATTTGCTGCCAGTCAGCACGTACAAACTATGTGGAATGGAATCAGATGTGCTGTATTAGCCCTGGCCTGCCCAGCGTCGGCACATAACATTAGAAATAGGAGCAGGAGCAGGCCCTTCGGCCCCTCGAGCCTACTCTGCCATTTAATGAGATTGTGGCTGATCCGATTTTGGCGCCTCTCTAAATATGCCAGACTGCTGTGTTCTCTGGAAGAACCCTTTAGAGGAGCATTATTTCTCAAAAATAAGAGTGAGACTGGACAAATGGTGTAGAACCCATAAGAGTAAACATGTTCTTTCCCTATAGTTAGCTTCCACCTTGGGTGGAAAAAACATTTTTCTTTTTGCATTGGAAATATTTCATATAAATAGAATTGGGTATCATGATCACCAGTGTTGATATATTTCCATTTAGTTTTGGCTGTCTTGTGCAAGCATTGATTTAAAATTTAAATAAAACCTCTCGGAACAATTTACTACCTGCAGGAGTGAGACTCCACAGTTTCAATTGTTCCCTTTCTGGGCCTCCGAGGATTGAGTAGCCTATCAGGACCATTAATCACCCAATTAACAGGGTCTTTACCCCGTGAAATAGCATCCCTAACTTTCCGTGGTGAGTACAATTCGTGTTTTCGGTGCAAATCCAGCAATTTCTTGACGCTCACGGGGAGGTAGACAGCAAGATCCAGTTTTCGCAAGGCTAAGGACGGAGCGGCACAAAATTGTTCAGCAATTTCTGACGATTCTCAGCTCACGGCATATCTCTTCTTCGCCACATATTGCTGTTTTTTTTTTAAACACTAATAACAACGAGCGTCATGAAGTCGCCATTATTTTCCAAGCAAATTCCGAGCCATCGTTGTAACTGAACATTGTATGTAAAAAAAATGATGAGGGGATGAAATACCCTTTTCACAAAAAAAGGCATGTTTTTCTCCCGAGCTAGTTACTCGCTAATGAAGTTGCATTATCATAAATTGCACATTTCAAAGCTACTAGTTCTCACCAGTTTGTGAATGGTTGTTAATTAGAGAAGACCATGCAATCGCCTATTTTTTCATGAGGTATTCCCTCCCATAAGACTATAATGAATTGAAAACAGAACTTGAAAGACAGCTGCAATTATCGTGACACTTGAAGAGGCGACATTAAGTGAGTCTGCTGTGTGAAGACTTGTCCAGGTCTGTTTAAGAAGTGCTGTCATTTCACCATATTGTAATATTTGAAATGTTACAAATGATTGTTTTAGCTGTTTGAGATTTTGTTTATCTCACACTTGGTTGGTATGAACACAGGAGCCTTGCCAGAAGCGGAATTCTGGTGGTCAAACAGATGGTTAATCGGTGGAAGTACAAGTGTGAGACAGCATCTTAATACACTGCTGAGCCATCTGTGTTGGTAAAAGTCTCATCAATGAACTTACACTGCCAGCTTCCCTGTGGGATATCGTAGGAGGAATCTGAGGAAATGAATGGTGGTGGTTTGGAGTCATAATGAGGTGAAGATTTTGAAAATGAAGCCGTGCTAATTTGATCACAAATAATGTTGACACGCCCACTTCACACCACGTTTGGAGTAAATTGAGGAAATAAATATTTTGAAAATTACAGCACTATGTGAATTATAGGGAGCACGCTCTCTAATTCTGCTGATAATCTTATAAGATGCATGAGTACTTTTAAATGCCTAAAAGTTTATGTAAGAATATCTTTAAATCATTAGATCATTTACTGCAAAATTAGTCTTTACATCTGACATACACTGTGGCTAACATTTCCCATAACTCATTTAAAAAAAAAAAAGGCCACAAATAATTATAGAAGGACTGGCTTTGTGACTTGAAATGTTGCATTTGTCATACATATTTTGTGCCCTCGTTCATGCCTGAGAAGCATTTTATAATTCTTGAATTATGGGAGTGTGGGTGTACCTTCACCACATGGCATCAGCGGTTCAAGAAGACGGCTCAAGACCACCTTCTCTGGGACAATTAGGGATGGGCAATAAATGCTGGCCTTGCCAGTGACGCCCACATTCCATGAATGAATAAAAATGAGTGGTGAGTACTGAAATAAAAGTATTGATGTAAATGGCTAATACGGCATCCTAAAATAGGCAATGGTATTTAGGTCATTGATTTCTGTTGGTAATTATTTTAACCCTGCTGCATAAATGAGAAGGATTACAATTCAGAAGGTACTTGGGAGAATAACAAAATATCCCAACATATAATGGGCTGGAAGTCCTCAGCCCTTCTGATGCACTCCCACAGCAACTCCAGCGTGAATGCATTGGTAGGGCTGGGCATTAGGCCAGGACCTAGATACGCCCATTTCCAGCCCAATGTCAGGTTTTCCACAAGCCTCTGCCCACCCCGAGGAGCATGGTAAGTTTAGTCTTGGATTGGTATCTGCAGTGTGTAAGGGGCAGATGGGAGTTATACTACCAGTTGCACATTGGTAAGAACCTCCTATTGACCCCAGAAAGTTGCAGGTGTTGCAGATACAACCTGGCATTTAGTCTGGGATGCGTTCCCCCTCCACTGCAGATTTTGGCTTCAATATCTTGTATAAGCAGTTTACCAGAAAGAAATTGATCTGTTATTACAGTTTCATTATACTGTATGAATGCGAGTCTAGAAAGTAAGTGAGTTGATTTTTCAACGTCCTTTAAATATAGAAATGAAATTGTATTCACCCAAAATATATGTTGCAAAGAGAGTTACTGTTCCAGATCATACTTCTCCTGTTCAAGTCTTTTACTGTCACCTACTATTTCATGAACTTTTGTAATACATTTTGTTTCCAACACATCATAAACCTTCAGTTCTACTCTGTTATGTGCATGGATTTTACCAACCCTCCAGCAATTGCTAGATTGCCGATTTTTTTCATATGCCCAGTCGCCCCTGGTCATAAGTGCTTTGAACACTGCAAATGCCGATGATGTACAGTCACTGATGTTGCTTTATAGGGGTGAGAATATGGGTACATCACAGGGAGCTCCTCACTTGTACAAATCTTTTTTATGAAACCTAGGTACTGATCCTAAATTGTAATTTTCTTTTGTTATCTTAATTTTTCTAGTGGTGTCTGCAGAAACAAAAGATATAGGTCATAAGTAGGGATGGACTGGCTCTCTGGAAAGGGCATGGAATTCTTTTGGATTCTCGGGGAAACCGGGAGGGATACACCTAACAGTGTTGTGAAACCATTCCTGGGGACACTCGGGAAAACTCCCGATTTTTTTCATATGCCCAGTCGCCCCTGGTCATAAGTGAAGGGTGCTCTGTTGCTCAGAATCACTTCACCTGCTTGAGTCCAGTCTGAAAGCAGTGGTAAATGGACATTATTTATCACTCCAATACAAGCAGTCAGGCCGACTGCGACCACCTCTACTGTTACTGATTCATAGCCTCTTGCTCATTACAGAATACAGTTAACAGCAGTTATGGAGAAATGAGTCCGAACATTTTTATCATCACAAAGATACAAGGGATGCATAATAGACCTCTGAGATTCACCAAACCAATTAAACGGCTGAGTGTTGACAGCTTAACTCACTGGGAATTTTTATTTCTGTAAACCACTACCTTACAGTGGATCTTTGTCGCCCACATTCACAGATTTCTGAGTTTATTTAAACTCCTTTTTTGTCAAAAGTGAGATAATGTTGGGCTGCAGTTATAGTATAGTTAAGTCTCGAATTGATATCTGTGGAGTGCAATGGGTGGATGGGAGTTAGACTACCAGTTGTGCATTGATAAGGATTACACTGAGTTCAGTCACGCAGGAGCTCTGCACATGCATGCTCTCTTCCCTAGGCGTTTTTAATATTCGGAGAGTGGAGGTTGGAACGTCTACTGCCTTCTAACATTTGAAACGTTGAAAATTAGGTTTATAAAGTTCTCGGATGGACCACCTGACTACTTATAAAATGCATCTTCACTCCTAGTAGAAAGTTGTGCCTGAAGGGGACTCAAACTGCTTTGATTTTAATGCTCTTGGAAAGCACATTGGGATTTGTCTCTTGAGTTACGTTGCCAGTTTTGCACTGTTGCACACCTGAAATTGTTTTGCTTCGATGCAAAAGTAGCAGTATAACTGAATGTGAATTCAGTGTGCAAGAGAAAGCAATGGAAATTTTTGTCACGCGCCATTGAAATCTCCAAAAAGATGATGCAACAAACATTAAATAATTGTGATTGACAGAAAACGGAGCAGTTTAAAAGACTGCTGTCACAATGTATGGCTGTGTGTATGTTTCATGGTACATCATGCGATTTCAGGTGCCAAAAGAAGTGAAATTCTTCCTGTCCATAACCTTGCCGAGAAAACTGTTTACGTCCCGACAGGATCTTGATTCTTCTTTGACCATCTTGTTGCTATAATCATTTTCTTCTTAGGCAGTCCGTCGGAACCGAGGATGACTTGCTTCCACACTAAAATGAGTTCTCAGGTGACTGATGAGTCCAATGTGGGACCTACAGTCTCTGTCACAGGTGGGGCAGACGGTGGTTGCCGGACTGTCACTGTTGGGGTTGTCCATTAGGGTTCTGACGTTCCAGGTCCCGAACTTCATTTTAAAGGGTGGAAGATGCCTGTGCGTGGATTCTTTTAACGTGGGGTGGCCGTTGCACACCAGCTACCACACGGGCTTGACAGAGCAAGGTCTTGGTCCAATGGCAAGGGGATCCAAGACAATTGGAGACCAGGCTCTGCTACATAGGCCTAGCACACACACACACAAACATACTCTTACTGTCCTCCTTCCTCCTTCCCACAGGTCCTCTCTGCCTGGGTTTCATAGGCTGCAGTGTGGTCCTCCCAACCCCGCTGCTGGTCCACACTGCGCCACTCCTGGGCCCGGTCCTCGCTTGTTAATGCGAAGAGAGTGCGAGCAAGCGAGTTGTCTGGGCTCTCTGCACCAAAGAGAGCGCATGGCCGGGAAAATGATGCACATGATCCTGGTGGCGTAACGTGACCCGAACTATCCCATGAAAAGCACAAACCTTTTCTCATCCTTGTTTTCAAATGCCTCCCTCGCCTCGCCTCGCCCCGCCCCTCCCTATCCCTGTAATCTCACTCACTAGAAGGAGATGCACAGCAGGACACACTCAATAGAAGGAGACACTCTATAAGGAGTTTGGGACTCAGGAGCGAGGACGAGGCCCAGGAGTGCGGTTGGGACCTAAAATGGAAGAATCGCTCACTCCGGTGCCTCGTTTCTAAAGCTATGCACATTTCTAGTTCCCTTTTGCCTCTCTGATTTCTGTATTCTTCCCAGTGCCTTCCCTCATCATTTCCTCTACAGGCATTGTACAGCTTGTATTTCTTATTTATTTCTCTTCATATTGTCTTATCCATTCATCTAAGATTATGTTTCTTTAACATGTACTTTCTAGTCCTTGGTAAGTACTTATCTTGCATGTTCAGTGATCTGTTCTGAACGGCATTTCATTAGCCACTGAAATTTCCTTCAGTACTACCCTGCAGTCAAATTGTTTAAGCTCTTCATGAAATGACCATCTTCATGAAATTGCCATCTTAAGAAAATGGGATAAAATGTAAATTCCCATCTGAAAAAGAAATCAGTGCAGTCCTTAAGAGAGGTTTTAATGTTCTTTCAATCAGTACAAATGAAACAAAATGCTAGGAGCTATTCGTCTGATGTCCTATGTAAATCTTCAGGTCACAAAATCCCAGGTACAGTTTGTCCAAAATAGGTTCTTTGGAACCGTTCAGTTTCTGTGTTGAGAGAGTAATCATCAGTTAGTGAAACTCATTAAATACTGAGCCAGGTGCAGTATCATAAGGATGCACACTGCCTATTTTTTGTTGGCTTTATGCTTGGCAAAGGAGGTAATGACAGCTTCGGTATTTCAAAGGTACTAAACTAGGTGCTTGTTTGAAGGTAATTTGAGTAGGATTATCCAGGGGGATGTTGTCTGAATCATGTTAATTAATGCACTTTGCTTGGGAAGAGAAAATGCTTAAGATTGACTTGTTACTAACCGTTGTATTGCTTTATCTTGCCTCTGGTACTCTGATGGATGGAGAGGGGGTGGTAAGGGAAGGAGCAGTGTCTCCTTTTATAGATGGATTGAATTGAAAAGCCTGCTTGACTAATGTTAGAAATCCTTCACGTCCATTATCCTGAAAATACTTTGGAGGTACAGAAATAAGTGTGAGTGCTACACGTTTTCTTGTACCTATTTATGAACAACAAAAGGTACTCTCTGATTTTTCAGTCAATAAAGGTTTGTAGTACTTTCTGCTCTTGAACTCTTAAGGAAGGAGAGAGAATTTCAATACCGCATTCACCAACTCAATCTTCAGCCAGAATAACACAACCAAGTACTGCTGTGTTGCATAGAAATCCAGCCTGTAACATTTCTTTGTATCTCTGCACTGTTGCTGTTCTTTGTGTTGCCATTCAAGTATTGTACAATCACAGTCGTGTGTGCCGGATACCACTACCTTCGGTGTTTTTTTTTTAAAGCTTTCCACAAGTCTTTGGCTCATAAGTAAAGCAAGGGATTTCTTTGTTTTGTTTAATTGTAATTTAAAAAAATGGCAATTCCAATCAGAGAAAATGCATTTAAAAGCGCTACAAATGGGTATTAAATTTCAAAGTCAAAATTGAAAGGTTTTTGTTGTGAGGTTCATGTTGGTACTTTCTTAGCCTCAGCCCATGCTGCTGTTGACTGACATGGTGGTAGGAAGTATGCTGTACTGGCCGCGCTAGACGTGCTCCTATCTAGTTATCCAGCAAGTTAAACACTTATTCAAAATAATTCCTCGTGAAGCCGTTTGCTGTTTGAAGCTTTACTTGAACAAATTTGTGAAACTGTAAACAAAGACAAAGTATGTTTTGTACATAAACTGAGTACTATACATTCGATATTACATAAGATATAACATATTTACAACAGTAGAATAGACTAATTGTATAACTAACTAACATTTGGACTAACTTCTGTAACTATTAAATATTAACCTTTTACTGCATAAACATAGTGTTATCAAAATACTGCTCTGACAACATTGCTATTATGCTAACAAACAAAGATACTCACAGATATTGCGCTTGGCCTAACATATGAGCTCAGATTACATTGGATTGTGAAACCCTCATGGAATTCTCCATTACTCAGTTGAGGTTCTTCCTGGAATTCTACTTCCTGGGTCACACAGGAAGAAAGATAGGAAGGTCAAATGATCTCTCACACAGGAAGAAAGGTAGAAAGGTCAAATGACCTGCTTCATACAAACACACTGCTAACACAATAACCGCCACCAGAGGGTGCTATCTGCATGTAAAAATGTCCATAATGTCCAGAACATATGCCAAGTTGGCCTGAGATGGCTTTCCCTCCAAATATCCCTTTCTTGCTATGGTGAAGCACCCAGCCTCAACTCAGTGGCAACATCCATGGCAAGCATCAGTTGACTTGGGGAGGATATATATTAGGGGAAAATGTGTTGGAACAAATAAATGGGCACCTCCAAAATACTGAATAGGCAACTGAAAGCAGCAGCAATTTGTCGTGCATCATGTGGAAGGATGACATTGAAGTGAGATGGTTTAAAACCCTGCAGGACTTCTCCTGCAGCCTCGCCAGATGCCCCGCTCCTGATTGGCTCCCTTCACACGATGTCCATCACCCGCTCTTCAGGTGAGGATAGCATGCGGGTGAATCGTGGTCCCTCTCCTCTGGCTGCTTGCTCCCTGTTGTTGCGTGTGAACTTGGCCTGCAAGAAAGAAAGAAGTGTGTCAGTGTTAGAGTCGTGAGATGTTTAGTCGTCCTGATGCATGGAAGATGACAGAAGAGGTGCAGGAAGTACTATTATGGGGAGTAGCAGGTGCAGAGTGCTGCAGCAGGAACAGGTGGAGTGAAGTGTGCTGCACTGATTGGACGAGAGTGCTGATAATTGGGGAGAGAAGGGTTATGAGTGAAGGGGCAAAAGGTACTGCAATGCTAAGCAGAGAGACGAGGGTTAGGAGACTTATTTTGGCTATTAAATCTTTTTCGGCATTGCAGCCATGTCCTGGGAGCGATACCTCTAGCACTCCCACGTTCTGCTACCTCTGACCACTTGTGCCGGGCAGCCCCATATTTCTTCATCAAATTGAGGCCTGAGGCTGAAGATTAAAAACTGTGACCATGCAGCAAGATGGGTTATGTTGGATGTCGTGCAATTGTGCTTGAATGACATAACTTATCTGTGGTGTGAAAAACACTAATATGCTCTCCACCATCACAGTAACAATGCACTGGAAAAGCTTCAACACTACTAATGGGGATGAGGGGAGTCAAAGTTTGCACATTGTTAAATTCAATTAACATTGTAAACTGTAGTCTTCGCAGAGCTGCAAAAATGGAAAGATTACAAGAAGCATTCAAACCTGATATGAATTGGTAAGGTCAGTCAAGAATCAAGTTTTTCCTTTAAGACTTCAGTTCTTCTCATTCTCAGCTGGTCTGTCTACATATTTACTAATGAAGAGAGAAAGAAGTACAACGATAAGTCAAGCCAGATCATTCTGATGTACTTCCGAGCAGATGCCTTGGACAACGTTTGCTCTTTTGGTGAGCCAGTGGAATATTGTGAAGAACAACCTGAAGAGTGCAGGAAGTAAACTATGGGGGTAGGGATGGGGAGAGGTAAGAAGAAAGATCATTTTGGACACTTTCAGAAGAGAAATGCCATTTTTATTGAAAGGATCTGAGATGTCTGAAAGTAAAGATGTGTCCTATAGTGAGCTAGTTAACAGTACAAGAGAATGCACATCGTGAAGATTCATTGTTTGTGGTAGGGGGCCTGGGTTTCAACCAATAAAATGGACATTGTTTGCTGGTTTTAGATCATCAGTGAGTTGAAATGTTGATGATTTGAGTTAGAATAAGGGTTGGAGGAAGCAGTCATCATTCTTTAGGCTAAAGCTCCTGTTGGGCAAAGTCGTTGTTGACGAGGTCTGTCGGGAAAAGGAATCTTGGTTACGTCTGTTACCTTTCCAGGGAAATGGTCAGTTTTAGTCAATCCTGAAGTAAATTACTTAGATTACTCGCAATGTAATTTAATATCAAAGGTGGTAACCAGGAGAGATATGCATCTGTTGAACAAATTATTTTTCTGCACAGCCGAGCCTAGAAATTACAGCTGCCGATATTCGTGGACAAGCTTTTAATGCATCAACATTCTGCTGTCGTCAAATAATGGAGGTGCTCACTGGTTCATTAAATGGATAAATTGTTGAGATACCGCGGCAAACGTGGGAGTCGAGACCAGAGCTAGTAAAACAGAACAGCTTTTTATTTCGGCCTCATGGCAAAACAGGAACTGGAAGAGCCCGTGCCTGACTTAAATACTCCCCAGACAGGAAGTGCTCCCGGCAGCCTGTCCCTGTGGGAAACAAGTTGCTGGAGGAAAGGGCCCCCGGTAGGGGGCGTCTGCTTAAACTGTCCGTACCGCCGTGAGCGGATTGTGTCCAGTGGTGGCGTGTCGCCACAGAGCTCCCCCCAGAATCCGCTTAGGAGGAGTGGACGAGTCGTGACGGTGGTCTGATGGTTCTGCCTCAGTGGCTCTGCGTGATCACCGGTCTAGTTGGCGGGGCCTGGCGGTTCGCCGCTGGCTTGCTGGCGGGACGGCCTCTAGTTGGAGGCCGGGCCACGGGGACCTGTTCCCCTGGTTCTGTGTGTGCTGGTTTGAGCCGGTCGATGGAGACTGTCTCGACCCTGTCGCCGAGTCGCAGCTTGAAGACCTTGTCCCCGGTTTGTAGTACTTCGTACGGTCCGTCATACGGGGGTCGCAGGGGTCCGCGGTGCACGTCGTGTCGCACGAAGACGAAGCGCGCCTGCTGTAAATTTGGCGGAACGTGAGGTGCGAGTTCGCCGTGTCAGTTGACCGGAAGTGGGGCGAACTGCTGAGCGGAAGAGAAAAAGTTGAGCCGCTGCTGGTCGGCCGACCAAGGCGTGGTAGCCTCCGGAAGGAATTCGCCTGGGACGCGCAGCGGTTGTCCGTAGACTAACTCCGCTGCCGAGGACTGGAGGTCTTCTTTGACCGCGGTGCGTAGGCCTAGTAGTACCCACGGTAGGCGGTCAGTCCAGGTACTGTCCTGCAGGCCGGCGTGGAGTGAGGCCTTGAGTGACTTGTGGAAGCGTTCACAAAGCCCGTTGGCCTGCGGGTGGTACGCCGTGGTTCGGTGGAGCGTCACACCGAGGTTGCGTGCTGTGGCCGTCCAGAGTTCGGAGGTGAACTGGGCGCCTCTGTCGGAGGTTATGTCGGCCGGCACGCCGAACCTCGCTACCCAGGTGTTAACGAACGCCCTGGCGATGTCGGCTGTGGTGGTGGAGGTCAGCGGCACTGCCTCAGGCCAGCGTGTGTAGCGGTCGACCATCGTGAGGAGATAAGTCTGGCCTTGCGATGGCGGCAGGGGCCCGACGATGTCGACGTGTACGTGGTCGAAGCGGCGGCTGGGTACCTCGAAGTCTCCCAGGGGTGCTTTCGTATGCCGTTGTACCTTAGCCCGTTGGCAGGAGGTGGCCCAAGTCCGAACATCTCTGCTGAGGCCGCGCCAGACGAAACGCTGGGAGAGGAGTTTGACGGACGCGCGGGAACCCGGGTGGGAGAGCCCGTGGAGCACGTCGAAGACGCGGCGGCGCCAGGTTTCAGGGACGACCGGCCTGGGTTGGCTGAGTGTGATGTCGCAAGTAACTGCCATGGCTTCGGGCCCGTGCGCGACCTTGGCTAGGCGTAGCCCTGGCAGGCTGGTAGCCACCGAGAGGAGGTCTGGGTCCGTGAGCTGGGCCGCTGCTAGTTGCGCGTAGTCGACCGCGAGGTGATTCGCGCAGATGGCGGGACGGGAAAGGCAGTCGGCGACAACGTTGTCTCTACCGGAGACGTGCTGGATGTCCGTGGTAAACTCGGACACGGCCGCGAGCTGGCGTTGCTGCCGAGCGGACCAGGGTTCGGTGTGCTTGGCCATCGCGTATGTGAGTGGCTTGTGGTCCACGTACGCGGTGAAGGGGCGGCCTTCCAGGAGGAACCTGAAATGGCGGACCGACAGGTGGAGTGCGAGAAGCTCGCGGTCGAAAGTGGAGTATTTGACCTCCGGGGGGCGCAGTTGGCGGCTGTAGAAGGCAAGTGGCTGCCACGCGCCATTAACCCACTGCTCGAACACGGCCCCGACCGCGTGGTCGGAGACGTCGGTGGTGAGCGCGACCCGGGCGTCTGGCCTCGGGTGCGCGAGCAGAGTGGCGTCGGCGAGCGCATTTTTGGTGGCATCGAAGGCGGCTGACGTGCCAGTGGTCCAGGCTACGGCCATCTTGCCGGATTTACCTCGGAGGGAGTTGTATAGGGGCTTCATGAGGGCTGCAGCTCTGGGGATGAACCTGTTGTAGAAGTTCACCATCCCGAGGAACTCCTGGAGGCCCTTGATGGTTGTGGGGCGGGGGAACTGCTGGACGGCCTGCACCTTGTTGGGCAGGGGGACGGCCCCAGCAGGGGTGATGTGGTGACCGAGAAAATCGATCTCGGTTAGGCCGAATTGGCACTTCGCCGGGCTGAGGATGAGCCCGTGTTGGGCTAGGTGCCCGAACAGGACGCGAAGGTGTTCGAGGTGTTCCTGTTTGGAGGAGCTGGCCACGAGAATGTCGTCTAGATAGACGAATAGGAAGTTCAGGTCCCGCAGGACCGAGTCCATAAGGCGCTGGAAAGCCTGGGCTGCATTCTTGAGGCCGAAGGGCATCCTCAGGAACTCGAACAGGCCGAATGGGGTGATGACGGCCGTTTTGGGGATGTCCGCGGGGGACTTGGTGGTAACCGCGCACCAGGTCGACTTTGGAAAAGACGGTTCGTCCGGCCAGTCGGGCCGAGAAGTCCTGGATGTGAGGCACTGGGTATCGGTCGGGGGTGGTGGCGTCGTTCAGGCGGTGGTAGTCCCCACAAGGGCGCCAGCCTCCAGGCTTAGGGGTGATGTGGAGGGGCGAGGCCCAGGGGCTGCTGGAGCGGCGGATGATGCCGAGTTGTTCCATGGTGGTGAACTCGGCCCGCGCGATTTCCAGCTTGGCTGGGTTGAGCCTTCGGGCGTGGGCAGAAACTGGAGGGCCGGTGGTGGGGATATAGTGCTCCACCCCGTGTTTGGCGGCTTTGGCCGAAAAGGTCGGGTTGGTGAGGGCGGGAAACTCGGCTAGGAGGGCCGAGTAGTCGTCCACGGCCCTGGCGAGGCAGTAGGTCGTCAGGCCGGCCGAACGGTCCGGGGTAAAGGCGCCGGGGATGGTGGCCATAGTGTTGGCGTCGACGAGGCGGTGCCTCGGAATGTCGACGAGGAGGCCGTGGGCGCGTAGGAAGTCGGCGCCAATGAGTGGGCAGAGGACCTCAGCGGTGAGGAACTCCCAGCGGTAGCGGCGGCCCGCAAGGTCGAGCCTGACCATGCGGGTGCCATATGTGTGGATGTCCGAGCCATTGGCGGCGGCCAGCGTGATACCTCGTGTGCCGCGTTGGATTTCGAGGGCGGAGGCGGGGGTGATGCTGTGCTGGGCCCCTGTGTCGCACAGAAATCGGCGGTTGGTTCTGTCGTCAGTGACGTACAGTAGAGGCCCCTTTTGCCTCACGGCCATCGCGGGGGCCGGTGCGGGGGGGGAATTGAAGGTACACGGTGGCGTGCAGCGTTGGGCCTTCGTGCCAAAACGGGTGTGGTAGTAACAGTGGCCCGGAGTGGTAGGGCGGGCCTGGTGGGCCGGGGAGACCGCGTGGTCGTTGCCGCGAGGTCGGGCGTGACGTCGCGCGCGGACTGTGCAGAGAGCAGCCGGTCGGCCTTTTCTGCTATGTCATTCAGGTCCGTGGAGCCGGACTCCACAATGAGCGGGCGGATGCTGGCGGGAAGCTGCCGAATGAAAAGCGTGCGAAAGAGGGCGCCGGGGGGCTTGTCGTCCGCGAGGGACAGCATGTGGGAAAGCAGGTCTGATGGTGAAGCGTCACCGAGACCGGGGAGGTCAAGGAGTTGGCAGTGGCGCTGGTAAGAGGACGTTTGAAATTTTTTAAGGAGCGCAGCCTTCAGATGTTCGTACTTGCCAGTCTGTGGTGGGTCCTGCAGCGCTGCCTAAACTTTGGGGACGGTAGCGTACGTGAGCGAGGAGACGAGGTAGTCGTACTTCGTGGTGTCGCCTGTGATGCCTTTCAGCCGGAATCTGGACTCGGCTTGAACGAACCAGGCTTCGGCCAAGTTTTCCCAAAAGTCTGGTAATTTAACCGTGACTGCGTTTGTATCCGCCATGCTAGCTTAGGATTCGTCCTGAGCGTCGGGGTCACCAGTGTTGAGATACCGCGGCAAACGTGGGAGTCGAGACCAGAGCTAGTAAAACAGAACCGCTTTTTATTTCAGCCTCATGGCAAAACAGGAACTGGAAGAGCCCGCGCCTGACTGAAATACTCCCCAGACAGGAAGTGCTCCCGGCAGCCTGTCCCTGTGGGAAACAAGTTGCTGGAGGAAAGGGCCCCCGGTAGGGGGCGTCTGCTTAAACTGTCCGTACCGCCGTGAGCGGATTGTGTCCAGTGGTGGCGTGTCGCCACAAAATAAACAAATGTTAAATGCACGTTTGCTAATATCACCAACAGTAATTCCTGGGCTCCTATCTGGCGTTATTAAATCTCTCTGCTTTTTGTTAGCCTTTAAACAAAGGTTATGCTGTCTTAATTTTTCTTTGGTTTCATTCTTTACCTTTGAAAGATAAATGTGACATGCTTTGAATTTGCTGCTTATTCAGCAGTTGTAGGTTGCAACGTCGACGCTGTAGTGTAAATACATAAATTTGTGGAATCTCTGGCTTCTGCCAACTCAATCAAATCAAACCTTCATAGGCAGAGACAGTGCAATACCTTCAGTATAATAGCTTCAGCACCTGCGCGGTCCATCAGCAACTCAAAATGTCAGTGCAACTGGGATTAGGGAGAAGTGCGTTTGACAAGAGCATATTCAGAAAACTGGAGTGTTGAGCTCATGTTTCTTCTCCCTTGACAGTATTGTGATATAAAAATATGCAGATTTAATGCACTGCTTTTAACCTCCTTAATACATAGCTGAAAATACATTGTGTGCTTCACAAATATTGTTTGTAGTTGTGTTTTGACAGCTATTTATACTGACATGACTGCTAAATGTGAGGCCTTGAATTTGTTCGGCAAATAAATGTTACTTTCCATCATCAATTAGGTGAAAATAATTATATTTAAAACAGGCACGGTACAACCTTTATATTGTGAAGATAGGATGGGTAGAATTTAGTGCCACAATATACAGTAGGCTTTTTCTCTTCCAGCTTAGCAGATGTAAGTGATATAAAATAAATAGTATATATTTGAACTAGAATTTAACTAGTTGAGAATTATTGAATTACAGGTGAACTAGAATGTGATCAATCAGAAAAGGTGGTGATGACCTTAGCATGATTTAAAATTCTGTCCTGAACATCATTATACCCTTGAGATTGACTTAAGACATTTAACAAAAATGTTGGATTATAGTGTACAATTGTATGAATCTAAAATAAATTCTTGAAATATTCCCACCAGTTTAGTGTTATCCAATTGCTTTTATCTTTTATGAAGTTGAAGTTGGATGTTGACCAATCAACTACAGATGGATAGTTGCCGATAATATTCAAGCTACCTATGCATGGAACCAATGCATAGTTCTGAAGTTGGAAGACTAGATTGCCAAAAGCTTGGCCAGTGTGTTCAAATATTAAGCTGAGAGCCTATCTACATTTTAAATTACCATTGCCTTTTTAAGAGTCTGTGCTTGTGTGATAGTATACAGTTGCCTTTAATAAGCTTATTCACGTGAGTGCGCAGTATATCCTGGAGAAGACAGGAACTGAAAATATGTGCTGTCACATGAGGCCAAATACATTCAGCTCCAATGTTCATGCTGTCTTTATTACCTTTTCACCTATGTCATGCAGTCTGTATGGTATTCAGCGTGCTGTCTACATAACTATCCAAATAAGACCTGAGGTTTTCAAAATATAATTCTTACTGACAATCAGTTGGTTGTGAATTTATCAAGGCCCAGCTTGAATTATTGTCTTCGAACTCATTGTTAAGTCTTGTATATATTTTGCTTACATTGTGAGTGACAGTGAGCTTGAAATGTAGAATTATTATCTATCAGCAGTAAAGATAACCTTGTTAGAATCCAACTAAGACTCGTCAGTCACAGTGAAATAGTCAGTGGAAACTTAGGTTTCACAGGTACAAGAAACATGCTGGAACTAAATGTATAAGAAACGCCTCCTGTTTTGAGCATCATACCTTTCAGTTGAGAAGTTAGCTGGGATTTTGTGTAACCTGTTCCCAATACAGGTAGACTATCCTTTATCCGAAAACCTCGGGACCAGCCGTGTTTCGGTTGTAGGAAAATTTCGGATTTCCAAAGGTGCGCGAAAACACTTCGGTTTTCAGAGGTAATTCGGTTTTCGGGAGTGCGGATAAAGGGTACACTATCCCTTATCCGAAAATAACGACTATAAATACTGTAGTTACAGGGATAAATACTGTAGTGCAGTTTATTTGTAAGGAAAACATTCAGTAAAACTTCAAACAGGTACAAACTAAGCTAAATACCTGTACATAAACATGCAATAAAGGTACATTACATCTGGCTTGAGGATCTTGGAGAAGAGGGTACATCAGTGTTGGCATCATTGTCATCAGGTTGGAGTTGGACATCTGAAGATGGGCCAGGAACAGGATTCTCAAGTGATGAAGCATGACTACGACAGACGGCCTTTTTAAAGACTTCTTCCAGTGTCATCTGTCTCATTAACATTGGTTTCTGTCTAAGCAGTCTCTCTTTAATTGAGTAAACTTGCATAATCTCTTGCTCACTGATAAATGCACGTTTTTCAAGGCCAGCAATTAACTGATCACACATTGTCACCATATCGTCTATGGGGATTTTTTCACCTGTGTTCACAATGTCATCATCATCATCACTACTGTCCTCATGCTTGTCTTTATTTAACACCATTTCAGCAATTTCCCCATCACTCAATGAATTCACAACAGGTGCATCATTGTCAATGTTCAGCACTTCTTCGATGTCAGCTTCCTCTAACGTATTTACACTTTCGGATGATAAACCTTTGGCGTAAGTGAGGAGGTTTGATATCATCATCTTCTCCTGACTGACAGGAAATCCTTCAAACTCGTCATCTGCAGGTCCATCTTCATGAAACATCGTTGAAGGCCAAAGTCTGTGCCAAGCATTTGTTAATGTTGGTTTGTCAACATCGTTCCAAGCATTAGCAACTGCATAAATGGCATCCTTAACATTGAATTCTTTCAGGAAGCTTTGGATTCCTTCGCCTCTGTTGATTGCATCAAGCATAGAGTTCAAAAAAACGTCTTTATACTTGCTCTTCATGGAGCGTAAAATTCCTTGGTCACAAGGCTGTATTAAAGATGTCACATTAGGGGGAAAGTTAATGCCGAAAACATAACTTTTCACAAGAAGTTCAGGAGGGGGATGTGCGGAGCAGTTGTCCAGGAACAATAAAATTTTGCAGTTTTCTTCCAGTCCAACTTGCCTGCAATGAGCTCGTGTCGCTGGTACGAAGTGGTTATTGAACCAGTGAGAAAATATTCCTCTGGTTACCCATGCTTTCCTGCTCGCATAATAATGCACAGGTAAATTGCATACACCTTTCAAACATCTCGGATGTTGGCTTTTTCCAATCACTACCAACTTTAACTTGTGTGTGCCTGCAGCATTGGCACACCCAAGAACAGTCAACCTGTCCTTAGCATCCTTAAAACCTGCTGGTGCACTCTCATCAGCCGTTGCTAATGTTTTTCTAGGAACGTAGCGCCAGAACAGAGCTGTTTCATCAGCATTGTAAATTTGTTCAGGACCGAGGTTTTCATCCGATATTATTTTTGCAAACTCATCTATGTAATTTTCAGCTGCTTCATGATCAGCAGAAGCTTTTTCACCACAGATTTTCAGATATTTTATACCATGACGCTTCTTAAATTTATGCAGCCAACCTTCTGAATATTCACACTCAACTTCAATGTTCAGTTCTTCATGGTATATTCTAGCTTGCTTCATGACCATCAAACCAGTCAGTGGCACACGTTCACCTCTGCGTTGTCGAATCCACTCAATCAGCACACGGTCAAGATCTTCATTTTTTGCCCTATGCAATGTTTTCCTAATTTTCATTAGTTTATGGTCATCACTGTCAGTGTAAAATTTCAACAACTTGTCTTTCTGTTTCTTTAAGTCATACACGGTGGTACTTCCCACACCATATTCTTCAGTAAGATGGCGCACAGACACACCACGATCAAGCTTCTGCAATAACTCAACTTTCTGCGATATCGATAATGAGTGATGCTTCCTTCTCTGCTTCTCACTGTTACCCATTGGGGATCTGCAGCTCTTTTTAGTATTTTCACAAATTGTTAAAAGCCAGCAAATATCTAAGAGAGCTGCAAATATCTCACAGAGCAGCATAACACCTGCGTGGGTCAAGCATCGGCAGCGTCGGGTCATGCTTTGCGCCACTTTCGGCTTTCAGAGGTTTTCTGGTTTCGGATGTACGGATAAAGGATGGTACACTATCTCTTATCCGAAATTGGGTGGGGTTCGGCGGGGGTGGGGTACGGCTCGGGGGTCGGTGGGGGTCGGGTTCAGTCGGGGTCGGCGGGGTTCGTGGTCGTGCGCATTTCGGTTTTCAGAAGTCATGCTTTGCTCCACTTTCGGCTTTCAGAGGTTTTCTGGTTTCGGATGTGCGGATAAAGGCTGGTACACTTACGCTGAGCGATTTCGGTTTTCAGAAGTGCGGAAAAATGCTACACTATCCCTTATCTGGCTAGGCCTGTAAGTCGTGCGCCACTCTGGTCATGTCGTGCGCACGACTTACGCTGACCGAAAAAACCTTCGGTTTTTAGAGGGTTTCGGTTTTCGGAAGTCCGGATAAAGGGTAGTCTACCTGTAGTGAAAATTGGGCTGTCGAAGCCCTTGATTATTTCCTGCTATATACTGCAATATAACATTTTTGGTAGGAGCTATGTGAGGCATGAAGACAATTGGCATAAGAGATCTCTCAAGTTTTTGATCGTTGTCCATCCGGGAGTAGTTTCCTATATTTATTAAAGATATATTTTACACGGCATTCCTGCTAAGGCTTAAAAACTGTATTGGGCCTCTGCTTGGAAGCAGCTAACTGCCTCCCAGATTGTACTGTACCAAAACAGACACTTGACCAATTAGCATAATTGTTAACATTTCAAATTTGTTACTTAAATTCTCCTGTCATTTTATGGTGTCTGAGTTTCTATTTAAAATTTGTGCTACTGGAAGAGCAAATTTTATAATAATGCCACATATGCCAAAAAGACTAGCTCCATTGCTGTCTCTTGTGTCAGGGCTATAGTTGCCGTGGGTTTTTTGAGTAGGAGAGACAGTAGTAAAATATTGAAAAGCTTATCTTGAATCTTAAACACTTTTAATTAGACATTTATACAATGCAGTTCTATTAGTGGTGTATTTGGTTCAATTGGGCACACTACATACAATCAATTGCTTACCAGGTATAGATATACATCTAGCTAACTATACTGCCATCCTTGGTTCAGCTGTGGTTTTTAACTTCAATACTGGCTTCAAAAAAGGACACTAAGTTTTCCTCCAATCTAGTTATGGTGTGGGCTGCTTTATCCTGGCCTTGATTGTAGGTCAGTCCACAGCCCTCATCCATGCCTTTGTTACCTCCTTGACTTGACTATTCCAACACACTCCTGGCTGGCCTCCCACATTCTACCCTACGTATACTTGAGATTGTCCAAAACTCAGTTGCCTGTCTCCTAACTCGCACCAAGTCCCGTTCGCCCATCACCCCTGTGCTCGCTGATCTACATTGGCTCCCGGTTAAGCAGCGCCTCGATTTCAAAATTCTCATCCTTATTTTCAAATCCCTCCATGGCCTTGCCCCTTCCTATCTCTGTAATTTCCTTCAGCCCCACAACCTCCCGAGATATCTGCGCTCCTCTAAGTCTGCCCTCTTGAGCATCCCTGATTATAATCGCTCAATCATCAGTGGCTGTGCCTTCTGTTACCTAGGCCCTAAGCTCTGGAATTCCCTGCCTAAACCGGTCCGCCTCACTACCTTACCCCTCTTTCCTCCTTTTAAGATGCTCCTTAAAACTTACCTCTTTGACCAAGCTTTTGGTCACCTGCCCTAATTTCTCCTTATGTGGCTCGGTGTCACATTTTTTGTCTTAAAATACTCCTGTGAAGCGCCTTTGGACGTTTTACTATGTTAAAGGCGCTATATAAATACAAGTTGTTGTTGTTGGATTTGATTTTGTCATTGTCCTAAGGATGTATGAGCAAAATATTCATATTGGTTTTATCTAGAGTTAAGAGAAGGTATTTCTCTTTGGCAAATTGAGATCAGCCTACTTGCATTACACTAACTCCAGCTATGGTTACAGACAGTTTAAACGGCACCTAAATATCTGGAATTCTCTAATAACCGGCAAAATTCTCACTCCGAAAACTACAGTATACAGTCGTTTATAAGTTTTGTTTTACTGTTAAGTAATTCAAGAGTTATGGATTACCCTCAACTGGCATTACTGTACTTAATCAAGCATCTTCCACCATCCATTTAACACAACATTCTGTAGGTGACTACCCAATTATACTGCACATTTCTTGATATTTTTGTTTGTTAAAAATAGCCTTGGTAGATATACCTCTCCGTTATCCGGAATTTTAATCAACCGGCACCATCCCGGTCCCATCGGTGCCGGATACCAAAGAGTTTCCTGTAGTTGATTAAGGTTGACTGTTTTCTGGGTTATTGCAAGTATATTAACACTGTTACATTGTCGTTTAAAAAGCTTTTGGAAGGAGATCACACCTTAGGGAAGTCATTAATGTAACAAAGGCATAGTATTGGTCCTAAGCCAGACTCATTTGAGACACCAATTTTACCAAGGCTTAGATCGAACCTTGTATTGTCGAATGCTATTCTTTGATGTCTATTGCCTAGGTTTGAATGAAATCACTGTACGGCCCAGGCAGATATTCGAAAATGCTTGGGTCTTATTACGCAGGCTGCTCTGATTCATTGAATCAAAAACCTCATTAAGGTCTCATTCAACAATCATACCTACATTTCCATTGTTAATGCTATTTTGAATCTGGTTTCTGAATTGAAGTGTAGCTGTGGAGGTGACTCACATGAAATCCTGACTCGTGAGCATTTGTTCATAGTACGTTAGCTCATCAGAGAGCTATTCATATAATTTTCAATGAATAAGGCAGGATAGACACTAACCTGCAATTTTCAGAATTTGTGGTAGAACGCTCACTGATTATTGAGGAACGTTGAGGGGGAATTAAACTATATATAGGGGATAGGTTATGACGATGCTTCATAAATCTTATCACTTTGCTGAAACCTTCAGTTAACATAAGAAAATGCAAAAACTTAAATAGAGTTTTAGAATTTGTGAGACTCCACATTGATTTTTGAAATTTTCTCGCTAATTTTTTCCCCCAACTAATGTGAATAATGTTTTTGTTGGTGAAGGGTATCAAGGGATATAGAACAAAGGCGGGTGAATCGATTTTACGTACGGATCAGCCATGATCTAATTGAATGGCGGATCAGGCTTGAGGGACTGAATGGCCTACTGCTGTTCCTATGTCCCTATTTTCCTAACCAATTGAAGTGCCTGCTATTGAAAATGGAGTACAAAGCTGCGGGCTAGATACAGGCTCATAACCATACTCTGGTCACGTCTTTGAGTACTTTAAAGGACTTCTTCTATTATTGGTGCCACTTTAAATTTTACGCGGAAAATATTCTCTTTGCATATCAAATGATGGGTTTTGTTCTTCAACTGATTGAATCCCTAGTGTTTTCTTTTCAAACTGAAGGAAATTACATGTTACCCATCCTAGAGATTGCATCATGTATGATCTGTGGCATTTGAGTCCTTTTGCTATTTTTCGCATTGTGGGGTATAATTATATGTTTAGAATAAACTTTGTGAAATAAAATCCTGGTTAAGGGGAATATATATGTTACTGCTCCACATTATCATCTTTTTAGGGCACAGATATAGAAAAACAGTCCATGTATTGTCAGAATATTGGCCTGAGAAACTGCTGCCATTTCCTGAACTAACGCTTGACTGTGGCAGACGGTATTAATTTGGCGAAAGCAGCTAACAAAATGGTTCTTTGTGAACATTTGTTAAGTGAGTTCTGCCCAGAAGAGTTCCGAAGGCCAGCGTTACTAACTCTGCGGACACGATTGTTTCTATTGCAAGCTAGAGTTATTATTCCAGATAATCCAAACTGCTGAAATCTTATTACACAAGTTACTGAATCAAATACCCTATTGGGGTCTTACTGTACAATGCCACCTACGTACTTGTGCAAACATGTACAAATTGGGCAAATTTGGTCTTTCGCCTGAAATATCCAAATTTGACCATCTTCAAATGACTGGCTTGTGTATGTCCATTTTCAGTTCAGACGTTTGGTTCCCCCCATCAGAGCCAACATAATAAATCTGAAATAACAACAGAAAATGCTGGAAAAACTCAGCAGGCCAGGCAACATCCGTGGAGAGAAATTAGAGTCGACGTTTCGGGTCTAACCCTCTAGATGCAGGAAGGATGTTCCCGATGGTCGGGGAGTCCAGAACCAGGGGTCACAGTCTAAGGATAAAGGGTAGGCCATTTAGGACAGAAATGAGGAGGAATTTCTTCACCCAGAGAGTGGTGAACCTGTGGAATTCTCTACCACAGAAGGCAGTAGAGGCCAATACATTAAATATATTCAAGAAGGAGTTGGATATATTTCTTAAGGCTAAAGGGATCAAGGGGTATGGGGAGAAAGCAGGGACCGGGTACTGAATTTGGATGATCAGCCATGATCGCATTGAATGGCGGAGCAGGCTCAAGGGGCCGAATGGCCTGCTCCTGCTCCTATCTTCTATGTTTCTATGTTTACTCGAACCCTCTCGCTACGAAGGCCAACATACCATTTGCCTTCTTAACCGCCTGCTGCACCTGCATGCTTAAAATCAGCGAATGGTGCACAAGGACACCCAGGTCTCATTGCACTTCCCCTCCTCCCAATCTATTGCCGTTCAGATAATCTGCCTTCCTGTTTTTGCCACCAAAGTGGATAACCTCGCATTTATCCACATTATACTGCATCTGCCATGCATCTGCCCAATCACGCAACCTGTCCACATCATACTGTAGTTTCTCGGCGTCCTCCTCACAGCACACACGCCCACCCAGCTTTGTGTCGTCTGCAAACTTGGAGATATTACATCTACAGTAGTTCCCTCGTCTAGATCATTTAATATATATATTGTGAATAGCTGGGGTCCTAGCACCGATCCCTGCGGTACCCCACTAGTCACTGCCTGCCACTTGGAAAAAGACCCGTTTATGCCAACTCTTTGCTTCCTGTCTGCCAACCAGTTCTCTATCCAAGTCAGTATCTTGCCCCCAATCCCATGTGCCATAACTTTACACGCTAATCTCTTATGCGGGACCTTATCGAAAGCCTTATGAAAGTCCAAATACACCACATCTGCTGGTTCTCCCTTATCTATTCTACCAGTTACATCCTCAAAAAATTCCAGTAGATTAGTCAAGCACGATTTACCTTTTGTAAATCCATGTTGACTTTGTCCAATCCTGTCACTGTTTTCCAAGTGCTCTGCTATTACATCTTTTAAAATGGACTCTAGCATTTTCCCCACTACCGATGTCAGGCTTACCGGTCTATAATTCCCCGTTTTCTTTCTACCACCTTTTTTGAATGGTGGGGTAACATTAGCTACCCTCCAATCCATGGGAACTGTTCCAGAGTCTATAGAATTTTGGAAGATGACCAGCAATGCATCTACTATTTCTAGGGCCACTTCCTTAAGTACCCTAGGATGTAGATTATCAGGCTCTGTTACAAGTGAAGGTTTGGGACTGGGAGCTGCTTAGAGACACGAGCCCAACAGACCTATGTTGTTCTGCTGGCGCTCGACATTGTTCTCTGGCTAGGAAAATGTAGCTCTGCAAGGGCATATTTATGCACCTATATCACCTCACTGGCAGACAAATACTGGGCAAACGTTAAAGCCAGCCAAGAGTTGACAAGGCCGTCGACTGGTTGGTAACATTAAAAAGATTAAAAATGACAGACATTAAAATGTTCACTTCACACCAACACACCTCACAGCAATGCTAGTCTTCTTCCTTGAGTTACCCATGTCTTCATACCAAAAATATACTCCACATGTTGCATTGTTGCAAAGCCAAATGTATTTTGCACCAATGCAAAATAGGTACAACTGGCCTAAAAGGCTAAGAAATATATAAAAACTATTTGCTGTACTCCATAAAACAAACATTGAAGAGAATTTTGGCTGTGGCCAAACATTCATCCAAATCTTGCTTGCCTCGCTTCAAGCTTAACCCTCGACTGGGGAAAGCCAACAGTGTGAACTTACTGTCGCTGACTCATTTGAGTTTAACCAAGATGTGTACTGTAGCTTTAAGATCTGTGTAAGAGTGGATGAGAGACTCACTAAATCTACATAGCGTACGAGAAAGGTCAAGCAAGATTGCCTACTGTCATCTGCCTTATTCAATGTCTTCACCAAGGTTGAAGTGTTTCTGCATGTATGCTGATGACACACAAATCTACCTGTCCACCCCCTCCCTTGACCTGCACCACTGCCTCTGTGCTGTCAGACAGCTTGTTTAACATCCATTTATGAATGAATCGCAATATTCTGCAACTAAATATTGGGAAAATCAAAGCCATTGTCTTGAATACTCCATCACAAACTCCGTACCATGGACATCAATTCCATCCCCCTCTCTGGCCCTCTGTAAACTTCAGCTCAGCCAAAACTCATAGGTTATCAATAGAACAGGTACTGCAGAATCTAGGTTTACTGTTATGTCAACATCTGTCTAGAACTGTGGCCCAGATTTTGTGGTCAGCGGCGAAGTGCTGGTGCTCGCCGCTGACCTCGAAGAAAGCTTCCCACAAACTTGTAGCGGGCTCTGTGGCATCGATTTTACTTTTCTCGACATTCATTTCATTCTGGCACCATCTGCAGGGGATGTGTGGCGTCCAACAACAGTGATGTCAAGCAGGCTAAGCAGCCAATCACATTGAAGAACTCTCAGACAGCAAACCAGGAAGTAACAAGCAGGTTTTATCATTCACTTTTTATAATATTGCCAAAAGCAAAATAATTATTGGGACATACACATGGGATTAAGATAGAGAATGAAATATCATAAACTCAAAAAAAAAAAAAAAATTATTTTTACTATTTTAAAAATTTATGGAATTATCATGGAATGGAGAAAATTAAAATCCACAAATATAAAATTAGATTTTCAGCAGTAATTATGACTTAGTACACCAGTAAAAAAATCAGTTACACCTCATTCAACAAGGCTCAACTTTTCCAAGGGTTTTTACAGCAAGAATAGAACGCAAGAAGTGGAAGGTCAAGTCAACTCAGTGATTTCTAATTGATTTACATCTGCAAGGACTGTAACAGCGCACCCTGTGGAGGAACAGGGCATCACTCTCAGAAACTTCAGGATTTCCGAGTTTAACTGCGCATGTGCAAACTGCAGAAGTTGCCGTCAGTTTTACACAATAATGAAGACGAACTCTGACAGTTTGGCCATCATTACAACTGCAAATTCTGGGCCTATATGTTTATAATAAATATACTGTACCTCTGCACTTCCATTCAATTGTTAAAGAATGTAGAGTTGACTATCCTGTCAATTCAAGTCAATCAATGAAACCCTCAGCAGCGGATGGTGACTGGCAAGCAGCGCTCTGTGCATGTGCAGAGCTCCCCCCCTCCTCACTTTACAGTGACATGAGTAGGCAGGCATTATATCTGCAGCTCCATGCTCTCACCTCTTTCAAAAAACATCAGTACTGCACTAGTCAGTCCAGTATAGCTACAACATTGAATGCAGTGTCTGACACGCAATACTCAGCAGAGCAACAATAGAATACGAGCCAAGGAAGTCTTGATCAAACTGTACAGTGGCTCTGGTCAGTCTACACCTTGAGTACTGTGTCCAGTTTTGGTCATTGCGATACAAGGGAGGCGTTTAAACACTAGAATCAGTGTAGAGAAGAGCCACAAACTGATCGCTAATGTCAGGGGTCTGAGTAATAAAGATGGGAGAAATTTGGGCTTGAAAGGAGAGATCTAAAAGGTGATCAAGTTTTCAAGATTGCTAACGATATGGAAAAAATAAATATAGAAAATTATTTTGAAGAAAATTACGTGAGGTCAAAGGGACACTGGTTCAAATTAGTAAAAAGCAAATTCAGAACTTATATCAATAAGTTCTCTTTCACATAAAGAGTGATCAATACATGGAATGGTCTCACAGAAGGAGCATTGGAGGTGAAAACCCTGGAATCATCCAAGAACCAATTGGATGTTGCAATGGGGGAACTTCAGGGTACTTCCGGAATGGATGAACTAAAATGGGCCAAATGGCCTCCCTCATCCATAATTATTTTTTATTTTGTGAATTAAATTAGTGGGATTTTCCTTTTATGGCAGCCTTGACTGAGGTGATCAATTATTATTTTTTATTCGTTTATGGGATGTGGGCGTCGCTGGCAAGGCCAGCATTTATTGCCCATCCCTTGTTGCCCTCGAAGGTGGTGATGAGCCGCCTTCTTGAACTGCTGCTGTCCATCTGGTGAAGGTACTCCCACAGTGCTGTTAGGTAGGGAGTTCCAGGATTTTGATCCAGCAATGATGAAGGAACGGCGATATACTTCCAATAAGGATGGTGTGTGACTTGGAGGGGGTGGTGTTCCCATGCACCTGCTGCCCTTGTCCTTCTAGGTGGAAGAGGTCGCAGGTTTGCGAGGTGCTGCCGAAGAAGCCTTGGCGAGTTGCTACAGTGCATCTTGTAGATGGTACATACTGCAGCCACGGTACGCTGGTGGTGGAGGGAGTGAATGTTTAAGGTGGTGGATGGGGTGCCAATCAAGCGGGCTGCTTTGTTCTAGATGGTGTCGAGCTTCTTGAGTGGTGTTGGAGCTGCACTCATTCAGGCAAGTGGACTGTATTCCATCACACTCCTTACCTGTGCCTTGTAGATGGTGGAAAGGCTTTGGGGAGTCAGGAGCTGAGACACTCGCCGCAGAATACCCAGCCTCCGACCTGCTCTTGTTGTCACATTACTGATATAAGGGTACTTCTGGAAAATGCATTGTCCTGCTCAGAGCTAAGCTGAGACTGCATAACTTATTTTAATTAGCCTTTTTATATTCAACAGAAAAAGACTTCTATCCCAGCTCTCAGGTCTATATTCAAATCCTAGCATTGGAAATGAAAGGACCCTGTTTTAACTCACTATGCCACCGAAACCATCAGAGCCCAAAATCATTATCATTTTAAATTGAGAACGCAAACATTCCAATAATCAACATATTTACTGAAAGGTTTGCCCTAATATTAGATAAATAAAAACATAAGTATGAAAACTAAGAGTGCCGAAAGGTCCATTCCTCAGTTCCAATAAAACATTAAACGGTCGGTTTCTCTGATGTGAAAAGTTGTGCATCCACATTACAGTCCATTATTTATAAGGTGTGTGTTTTCCTTTAGATGCAACTGCTTTGATTTTGTTCAAAGGGTTTGATATTTTCGTGCTAATATGTTCTGAGGTGGAGCAGAGGAAGTTTCTGTGAGTCTGAGAGATTAACTTACAGCTAAATGCAAGGAGTTCAAGCATTGAAACCTTCAGGAACCCACCCCCAGAAGACTGGTAGCTCGGCGACATGCCCAACTACTTCGCTCCAAAGCATGAGATGCAGAACCCCTGTCCACCACCATCACCGTTAGACCACAATGGACTCTGATGTATCCACTCTACGCTTCGATGACAACTACTGAAATTTTTTTTTTTTTTTTTTTTTAAATACGTCCAGTTTTATTATGATAGCAAAATGCTGCAGATGCTGGAATTCCAAAATAACAGAAAATGCTGGAAAAACTCAGCAGGCCAGGCAACATCCATGGAGAGAAATTAGAGTCGACGTTTCTCTAACCCTTTTTCAAAACTGGAAAGGAAATGAAATAGATCGAAAGGCAGGGCCTGGTGAATCTTCGCTGAACTCCTTCCATGGCAAGAACATCCTTCCTCAGATAAGGTGACCAAAACTGCACACAATACTCAAGATGTGGTCTCACCAAGGCCCTGTATAACTGCAGCAAGACATCCTTGTTCCTGTACTCAAACCCTCTCGCTACGAAGGCCAACATGCCATTTGCCGCCTTAACTGCCTGCTGCACCTGCATGCTTACCTTCAGCGACTGGTGCACAAGGACACCCAGGTCTCGTTGCACTTCCCCTTCTCCCAATCTATTGCCATTCAGATAATCTGCCTTCCTGTTTTTGCCACCAAAGTGGATAACCTCGCATTTATCCACATTATATTGCATCTGCCATGCTTTTGCCCGATCACCCAACCTGTCCAAATCATCCTGGAGTTTCTCGGCATCCTCCTCACAGCACACACGCCCACCCAGCTTTGTGTCGTCTACAAATTTGGAGATATTACATCTAGTTCCCTTGTCTAGATCATTAATATATATTGTGAATAGCTGGGGCCCAAGGACCGATCCCTGCGGTACCCCACTAGTCACTGCCTGCCACTTGGAAAAAGACTGGTTTATTCCAACTCTTTCTTTTCTGTCTGCCAACCAGTTCTCTGCCAACCAGTTCTCTATCCAAGTCAATACCTTGCCCTCAATCCCATGTGCCTTAACTTGACACGCTAATCTCTTATGCGGGACCTTATCGAAAGCCTTCTGAAAGTCCAAATACACCACATCCACTGGTTCTCCCTTATCTATTTTACCAGTTACATCCTCAAAAAATTCCAGTAGATTAGTCAAGCACGAATTACCTTTTGTAAATCCATGTTGACTTTGTCCGATCCTGTCACTGTTTTCCAAGTGCTCTGCTATTACATCTTTTATAATGGACTCTAGCATTTTCCCCACTACCGATGTCAGGCTTACCGGTCTGTAATACCCCATTTTCTCTCTACGACCTTTTTTGAATAGTGGGGTAACATTAGCTACCCTCCAATCCATGGGTACTGTTCCAGATTCCATCGAATGCTGGAAGATGATCAGTAAAGCATCAACTATTTCTATAACCACTTCCTTAAGTACCCTAGGTTGTAGATTATCAGGCCCTGGGGATTCATCGACCTTCAATCCCATCAATTTCCCTAACACCATTTCCCTACAAATACTGATTTCTTTCAGTTCCTCCCTTTCATCAGACCCTATGTTCCCCGACATCTCTGGGAGGTTATTTGTGTCCTCCTTTGTGAAGACAGAACCAAAATATGTATTTAATTGGTCTGCCATTTCTTTGTTCCCCATTATAAATTCCCCTGATTCTGACTGCAAGGAACCTATGCTTGACTTCACCAATCTTTTTCTCTTCACATATCTATAAAAGCTTTTACAGTCAGTTTTTATGTTCTCTGCTAGCTTACTCTCATATTCTATTTTCCCTTTCTTAATTAATCCCTTTGCCCTCCTTTGTTGAATCCTAAACTGTTCCCAATCCTCAGGTTTACTGCTTTTTCTGGCCAATTTATATGTCCTCTCCTTGGATCTTATGCTATCCCTAATTTCCCTTGTTACCCACGGTTGAGTCACCTTTTTTGTTTTGTTTTTATGCCAAACTGGAATGAACAAATTCTGTAGTTCATCCATGCGGTCTTTGAATGTTTGCCATTGCCTATCCACCGTCAACCCTTTGAGTGCCATTCCCCAATCAATCCTACCCAACTCGCGCCTCAGACCATCGTAGTTTCCTTTATTTAAATTTAGGACCCTAGTCTCTGAGTCGACTACTTCATTCTCCATCTTAATGAAGAATTCGATCATATTATGATCGCTCCGACCCAAGGGGCCTCGTACAACAAAATTGCTAATTAATCCTTTCTCGTTACATAATACCCAGTCTAAGATGGCCTGATCTCTGGTTGGTTCCTCGACATATTGGTCCAGGAAACCATCCCTTAAACAGTCCAGGAATTCCTCCTCCACAGTATTGTTACTAATTTGGTTAGCCCAATCTATATGTAGATTAAAGTCACCCATGATGGCTGCTGTGCCCTTATTGCACGCTTCTCTAATTTCCCTTTTAATGCCATCCCCAACCTCTGCATTACTGTTTGGAGGTCTACATACCACTCCGACTAACGTTTTCTGCCCCTTGGTATTTCTCAGTTCTACCCATACAGATTCCACATCATCAGAGCTAATATCCTTCCTTACAATTGTGTTAATCCCTTCTTTAACCAGCAATTCTACCCCACCTCCCTTTCCTTTTTGCCTATCTTTCCTGTATATTGAATACTGGATGTTGAGTTCCCAGCCTTGGCCACCCTGGAGCCATGTTTCCGTAATCCCAATCAAATCATATTTGTTTACCTCTATTTGCACAGCTAATTCATCCACCTTATTACAAATGCTCCTCGCATTAAGTCAGAAAGCCTTCAGGCTTGTTTTTTTGACGCTCTTACACCTATTAGAATTATTATTTACTGTGGCCATGTTTGATTTAAACTGTTGATTTCTCTGACTGCCACTTTTGTTTTTCTCCTTCCTATCTTTTGCTTTTATCCTTGTTTCCCTTTCCTCTGTCCCCTTGCTCAGGTTCCCAACCCCCTGCCATTTTAGTTTAAACCCTCCCCCAGAGCATGAGCAAACACTCCCCCTAGGACATCGGTCCCGGCCCTGCCCAGGTGCAAACCGTCTGGTTTGAACTCGTCCCACTTCCCCCAGAACCGGTTCCAGTGTCCCAGGAATATGAATCCCTCCCCCTTGCACCATTCCTCCAGCCACGTATTCATCTGAAATATCCTATTTCTACTCTGACTAGCACATGGTACTGGTAGCAATCCTGAGATGACTACCTTTTGAGGTCCTATTGCTAAATTTACCTCCTAACTCCCTATATTCCGCTTTTAGGACCTCATCCTGCTTTTTACCTATATCGTTGGTACCTATATGCACCGAGGCTGTTCACCCTCCCTGTTGCATCCGTGTATAATAAGACACAGACTGCGGAGAACGGTACAACAGGTGTTTACTCAACATGGCTCACACTGCAACTGATCTGTACAGATTACTACTCCGTGCTATATACAGGTGTGGTCACTGCCGGTACTGCAGTATACATGAGCTGTAAAACTTAGTTCCCCCCTTAAAGGTATATACATTACAATTCCTCCCCTTTTAGATTAGCAGTACCACTCATTTAACAATTAAATATCAAACTAATTACAATTAATTACATGGGGTTGACTTGTTCCTGTGACTCTAGGATCTGGTCAGCATGGCGTCTCACGATGCTCTCCCCAACGTCCACTGTGTACATTAGTGGGCCCTGCCGTGTACATATCGTTCCTGGCTGCCATTTTTCTGTTCGGTAGTCGAGGGCCAAGACTGGTTGCCCTACATTGAATGTCCTTGTTGGCTTCTCATGGATGTGCTGGAATTGCTTACTCTCAACATCTCTTCGTACGTTTGGTCTGAGCAAATCCAGGCGAGATCTTAACCTTTGGTTAAAGAACATCATGGCTGGGGCCTGGTTGGTGACTGCATGTGTCGAATTCCGGTAGGCGAACAGAAAATTGTCCACCTTGTGCTGCAGCGGAATGTTGTCATTGTACATAGCCTTTATTGCCTTCTTAAAGGTTTGTACGAATCTCTCAGCCAATCCATTTGTGGCTGGATGATACGGGGCAGATGTGTAATGCCTTACCCCATTCTTTTTCAAGAACCTCCGGAACTCTTCGGACACAAACTGTGGTCCGTTGTCGGAGCAAATCAGTTCTGGCAAGCCATTCCTGGCAAAAATGGTCCGTAGGACTGCAATAGTTTTCTCCGTGGTGGTGGAGGACATTTTGATGACCTCAGGCCATTTCGAGTGCGCATCCACGGCTATTAAAAACATTGAGTCCATGAATGGACCAGCAAAATCAATATGCACCCGTTGCCATGGAGATGAGGGCCACTCCCACGGGTGTAGAGGGGCCTGTGGTGGTGCATTTTGGACTTTCTGGCATCCTGAGCAGCTCTTGGTCAGGTCCTCGATTTGTTTATCGATTCCCGGCCACCACACAAGCCCTGGCTAGACTTTTCATTTTTACCCCTCCCAAATGACCCTCATGAAGCTCATTGAGCACTCTATCCCTTAACTTGGGTGGAATTACCACTCGGGATCCACACATCAAGGTCCCCTGGCACACTGACAGCTGTTCTCTCCTTGTCGAGAATGCTGGCAACAGTGAGTCGCCATGTCCTGGCCATCCCTTCACCGTCAAATCATATACCTGAGACAATGTCGGGTCATTTCGGGTTTCCTTTTCGATACAAGCGTTAGTTACCGGTAGGTATTCAACCATAGTCGAATGGAATATTTCGACAGGATCCACTGCTGGTGCTTCCTCCGCAGTAGGCAGTGGCAGGCGTGATAGCCCATCACCATTTCCATGCTGTTTCGTGCCTTTTAGTGTTCCGAGTCCTTGCTGGAACACTTCTTTCGTGTCAGTTAGGATCTTTGACAGTCGCCCAGGTGTGACGTCGTCATCCTTTTTGTCAGCCACAGTCAGTGCCTGTATGGAATGCCAATCCAGTTGTATTTTCCGGATCCATTCACGTCCCAGTAATGGTGGTCCTCCATCTTGCAATACATACAGGTCTAGTTTTGGTGTTTCCTTACCGTTATATATAACGGTCACCCTTATTTTTCCTTTGGGGTAGACTTTTTGCCCCGTGTACGTCTTCAAAATAATTTTTGTGTCTCTCAAGGGTATGTGTGAGAATAGCCGCACGTAGTCCCGTCGGTTTATGACTGTTAGGGCTGATCCTGTGTCCAATTCCATCTTTACCTGGACTCCTGCTATCTTGAGAGTGACCCAAATGGTTCGGTGATCCTCCGTTGCGATCACATTATGTAGTTTCAGACAACTCAGTTCCCTGCTTTCGGAGTCGTTATCACTCTTTTGTTCGTCTGAACTATTCTCCGTCATCTTATGTACCTTCTTGTACTTTCCTCTGGTAGGTTTCTTATTGCTGGTTTTCTTTCCCGACCTGCAGACTCGTGCTATGTGTCCTACTTTTCCACACTCTGCACACTTTGTCTTTGAACCAGCAATCATTCTGGTCGTGTGTTGTTCTGCCGCAGCGATAGCACTTCTCTGTTCCATATGACATTTCGTTCGTGCCATATTCTTGCGGTCTCTGTTGTATCTCTGCAGTGCCCCGTGCTGCTGCTTCATATGATACCGCAATGCTGAAAGCCTTTTCCAGCTTAAGGCCCTTTTCAGATAAAAGCCGTTTCTGGGTTCCTTCACTTTGAAGCCCACACACAAACTTGTCCCTTAAGGTATCTGCCAGTCCCGCTCCAAACTGGCAGTGTTTCGATAGTTTGCGCAATTCTGTTAAATAATCAGCATTGCTTTCATCCTTATGCTGGTTCCGTTTGTGAAACTTGAATCTTTCTGCTATCAGCAGCGGTGTGGGGTTTAAATGTTCCTTTAGTATCATTACTATGTCTTCAAAACTCTTTTCCATTGGCTTCGTTGGGGTTACTAGATTTCGTAATAAACCATACGTCTTTGCACCCATTAAATTTAGCAATACCGATGCTTTCTTGTCATCTGACACCTCATTTGCCTTGCAGTACACCTCTATTCGTTCGACATATGTAGTCCAATCTTCGACTTCATTGTCAAATGCGGTGATACTGCCACTCTTTGGCATTTTGGGTGTGGTTTAAAATGGCGTCTCCCGCGCTTTCCTTCCTCCCCCGCTGCTGCCAACGCCGCTCCCGGCGGTTCTCATGGCAATGGCGGCGCCCTGTAGGTTTCGCGCGCTTCTCCTGCGCTGCTGCCAACGCCGCTTTCGGCCGTCCTCGTGGCAATGGCGGCGCCTCGCTGGTTTCTGCGCGTCTCTCTCTCCCTCTCTCCGATGCTGCTCGGCCCCTGAACACCGGCTGCGCCCTGTGCGCTCTGCCCTCTCTCTTCCCCGTCGACGCTGCTCGGCCCTTTGCTGTGCCGCTCGGTCGGGCTCTAGCCCGCCGCTGTCCGGGAAGAGTCTGCGCACTACCTGTTGCCAGCCCGTTTCGCTGGACCACCTCGACTGGAAAGCCAAGCCTGGCTCTCGACAGCCTCCCCCGCAATTCTCGAGTCTCTGCTGGATGACTGGGCGGTTGCCCGTGGTCGACGCCCGAGTCTCTGGCCTTGACCTCCAATCCACTGATCTCCAGGAACGAATCCCCGGGAGGTGATGCAGAGTTGCAGGTAGGTTCGACCCTGCCTCGTCGCCAATTTTGCGTCCGTGTATAATAAGACACAGACTGCGGAGAACGGTACAACAGGTGTTTACTCAACGTGGCTCAGACTGCAACTGATCTGTACAGATTACTGCTCAGTGCTATATACAGGTGTGGTCACTGCCGGTACTGCAGTATACATGAGCTGTAAAACATAAGTACGACAGCACCTCATCTTCCGATTAGGCAGTCTGCAGCCTTCCGGTCTCGATATCGAGTTCAACAATTTCAGATCATAAGCTCGGCCCCCATTTCATTTTCACTTATATTTTTCCACTCCTTTCCCCCCCCCCCCCCTTTCCTTTTGTTTCTCTCTCACACCTGGCAGCTATCTTTTGCCCTGCCAGCACACTTTACACCTAATCACAGCCTATTACCATCTCGTCTAGCTTCTAATCTCTTTTACTTTTGGTTCTTTTATTCTTTTGTCCGATCGCAGCCCTGCCTTCGATCTAGTTCCTTTTCTCTCCAGTTTTGAAGAAGGGTCAAACCCGAAACGTCAACTCAAATTTCTCTCCACGGATGTTGCCTGACTTGCTGAGTTTTTCCAGCATTTTCTGTTGTTATAGCTGTAAAACATAGTTCCCCCCTTAAAGGTATATACATTACAATCCCCTTCCAAGATGTTCTGCAGCCGCTCTGAGACATCCTTGACCCTTGCACCAGGGAGGCAACACACCACCCTGGAGTCTTGTTTGCGGCAGCAGAAACGCCTATCTATTCCCCTTACAATAGAATCCCCTATTACTATAGCTCTACCCCTCTTTTTCCTCCTGTCCTGTGCAGCAGAACCACCCCTGGAGTACAGGAACAAGGATGCCTTGCTGCAGTTGTACAGGGCCTTGGTGAGACCACACCTTGAGTATTGTGTGCAGTTTTGGTCACCTTATCTTAGGAAGGATGTTCTTGCCATGGAGGGAGCGCAGCGAAGATTCACCAGACTGATACCTGGGATGGCAGGAATGACCGATGAGGAGAGATTGGGTCAATTGGGCTTATACTTGCTGGAGTTTAGAAGAATGAGAGGGGATCTCATTGAAACTTATAAATATCGACCAGGACTAGACAGACTAGATGCAGGAAGGATGTTCCCGATGGTCGGGGAGTCCAGAACCAGGGGTCACAGTCTAAGGATAAGGGGTAAGCCATTTAAGACAGAGATGAGGAGGAATTTCTTCACCCAGAGTGGTGAACCTGTGGAATTCTCTACCACAGAAGGCAGTTGAGGCCAATTCATTAAATATATTCAAGAAGGAGTTAGATATATTTCTTAAGGCTAAAGGGATCAAGGGATATGGGGAGAAGGCAGGGACAGGGTACTGAGTTTGGATGATCAGCCATGATCTCATTGAATGGCGGAGTAGACCCGAGGGGCCGAATGGCCTACTCCTGCACCTATCTTTTATGTTTCTATGTTTAACACACCATCCCCGTAGTTATTTCCACATAATATAAATGCTAGAATACATTTTTTAATACATTCAATAAGGTTCCACATAAGAAACTGTTAGTTAAAATTAACAAATTATTGACCTGGTTAGGAGAATGGTTAGGCGGTAAAAGTCAGAGAGTAGAGATAATGGGTACGTACTCAAATTGAAGGAAGTGACTATTGGTGTCCCACAAGGATCTGTGCTGGGGAATCAACTATTCACTATATTTATTAATGACTTGGATAACACAATAGAAAGCCACATAATCGAAGTTTCCTGATGACACAAAGATTAGTGGCATAGTAAATAGCATAGACGAGAGAATAAAATTACAAAAGGACATTGATAGATTAAGTGAGCGGGCAGAACTGTGGCAGATGAATTTCAGTGCAGACAATTGTGAGGTCATCCATTTTGGATCAAAAAAGGCCAGTCCAAGTATATTTTAAATGGCAATAAGCTAAGAACAGTGGAGGTCCAAAGAGATTTAAGGGTCCATGTACACAGATCACTAAGATGTAGTCGTCAGGTACAAAGAATAATCAAAAAGGCTAATGGAATGTTAGCTTTTATAACTAGAGGGCTAGAATATAAAAAGGAGGAAGTTTTGCCACAGCTATACAAAACCCTGGTTAGACCACATCTGGTGTACTGTGCACTGTTCTGGGCACCGCACTTTAGAAAGCTGCCCAGTGGCATAGTGGTTAGCACTGTTGCCTCACAGCGCCAGAGACCCGGGTTCGAATCCGGCCTCGGGCGACTGTCTGTGTGAAGTTTGCACATTCTCCCCGTGTTTGCGTGGGTTTTCTCCGGGTGCTCCGGTTTCCTCCCACAGTCCAAAGATGTGCGGGTTAGGTTGATTGGCTATGATAAATTGACCCTTAGTGTTAGGGGGATTAAATACATGGGGTTACAGGGATAGGGTGGGATATGTGTTGGTGTAGAGGTTACGGGGATTGGGTGGGATATGTGTCTGTGCAGGCTCGATGGGCCGACATGGCCTCTATCTGCACTGTGGGGTTTCTGTGATTCTGTGATATTGGCCTTGGAAGTAGTACAGTGCAGATTCACCAGAATGTTATCAGAGCTCCAAAGGTTAGATTACGGGGAGAGGTTACATAAACTATCCTTGGAATAGGGAAGGTTGGGGGTGATTGGATTAAGGTTTTTAAGATTTTGAAAGGAATTGATGAGGTAGATAGAGAGAAACTTTTTCTGCTGTTCGGGGACAAGTTCTTAAAATTAGAGTCAGACCATTCAGGAGAGAATTACATAGGATTGCATAGGAGATACAGCACAGAAATAGGCCATTCAGCGCAACCAGTCCATGCTGGTGTTTATGCTCCACTCGAGCCTCCTCCTGTCTTTCCTCATCTAACTCTATCAGTATAACCCTCTATTCCCTTCTCCCTCATATGCTTATCTAACCGCCCCTTAAATGCATCTATACTATTCGCTTCAACCATTCTCTGTGGTAGCGAGTTCCACATTCTCACCACTCTCTGGGTAAAGAAGTTACTTCTGAATTCCCTATTTGATTTCTTGGTGACTATCTTATATGGATGGCCTCTAGTTTTGCTCTTCCCCACAAGTAGAAACACTCTCTCTGTATCTACTCTCAAAACCTTTCATGATTTTAAAGACCTCTATTGGGTCACCCCTCAGCCTTCTCTTTTCAAGAGAAAAGAGACCCAGCCTGTTCATTCTTTCCTGATATGTACACCCTCACATTTCTGGTATCATCCTTTTTAAATCTTCTCTGCACCCTCTCCAGTGCCTCTATCCTTTTTTTTTAATGGCGACCAGAATTGTACGCAGTACTTCAAGTGTGGTCTAACCAAGGTTCGATACAGATTTAACATAACTTCCCTACTTTTCAATTCTATCCCTCTAGAAATAAACCTTAGTGCTTGGTTTGCTTTTTTATGGCCTTGTTAACCAAAATGTAATACAGTACCTTGTAGGAACAGAGGTTCCTATCAAAAAGACTGAGTTCGACTCAGGTAATTAAATTAATGAACTTTAATGAAACCAAACAAGTTTAAACTGGAAACTGCTAGAACACATCAATAACAGGTCTACTCTCCTTGAGGGCGAGGACTGATCCTCTGGTCAGAAGACTGACGTCATGACGTTCTTCCCGCCATTGGGGCATCACGTGACTAACGGCATGATGTCATCACGTTGAAACCGTGCGGTAAAGGTAACTAAGAATTAAAGGTACAGGCACAGACAGTAACTACATTGCTGTTGAAGGAATTATGTACAACCGCTCTGAGTCCTTTGGTGGTTCCGCCACAACCTCACATTTATCTCTGTTGAATTTCAATTGCCAATTATATGCCTATTCTGCAAGTTTATTAATGTCTTCTTTTAATTTGTTAGTCCTCCTCAGTATTGACTATTCCCCCCAAATTTGGTGTCGTCTGCAAATTTAGGAATTGTGTTTTTGATTCCAAAGTCTAAATTGTTAATATAAATTGTGAACAACAGTGGTTCCAGTACTTATCCTTGTGGAACACCACTACCCACCTTCTGCCACTGTGAATAGCTACCTTTTACCCATACTCTCTGCTTTCTGTCTTGAAGCCAGCTAATTATCCATTCTGCTACTTGTCCCCTGACTCCGCATTCCATGACCTTATTCATTCGTCTATTATGTGGCACGTTATCGAAGTCCTTTTGAAAATTTAGATAAATTACATCTACTACATTACTCGTCTACTCTCTCTGTTACCTCTTCAAAAAATTCAATTAGGTTGGTTAAGCAAGACTTTCCTTTTTGAAATCCATGCTGACTATTTATTATTTTTGTTTTCTAGATGTTCCTGCATTTTTTCCTTTAGTAGGTATTCCATTATTTTTCCTACCACCAATGTTAAGCTGACTGGTCTATAGTTACCTGAACATGTTCTATCTCCCTTAAACATAGGTATTATGTTAGCTATCTGCCAGTCCTCTGGCACTACACCTTTTTCTAAGGAATAACTAAATATGTATAGTAATGCCTGTGCTATCTCTTCGCTAGAATCTTTTAAAATGCACGGATGTAATCCATCCAGACCAGGGGTTTTATCCTCTTTGAGTTTCATTAGTTTAGTTAATATATCTCCTTGTTTTATTTTAAATGCAGTTATCTCATTACTAATCCCATCATCCAATGTCATGTCCACCTGTTCTATTTCCCTAGTAAATAATGAAGCAAAGTAATTATTTAATATCTCTGCCATCTCTCTATCATTGCCTGTGGTATTATCCTGTCCGTCTCTTAGTGGCCCTATTCCTATCCCGACCTTCCTTTTTTTTTTATTTACGTGCCTGTAAAATATTTTACTATTTTGTTTTATGTTCCTTGATAATTTAATTTCATAGTTCCTCTTTGCCTTGCTAATTGTTTTTTTTTTTTTACTACTCTCCTAATCTCTTCGTATTCTCTCTTGTCATGCTCTCCCTTGCTGCCCATGTACTTAATGTGTGCCTCTTTCCTTGCCCTCAATTTTGCCATTATGGCTTTATTCGTCCACAGTGTCTCATTAGTGTTTAGCTTGTTTTTGTTTTTTAAATGAACATATTTTTCCGGGACTCTGTTGAACACCATTTTAAATGTTTCCCATTGCTGTTCTACATCATTGTTTGCCAATATTGTTGCCCATTATTTTCCTAAATTCTATTCTCAGCCCCTCAAAATCAGCTTGATGCCCTGCTCCTCCATAGGGTCTGCTGTGTCCAGGGCCTTCTCCTCTCCCGCTCAGGTCCACTGTGTCCAGGGCCTTCTCCTCTCCCACTCAGGTCCGCTGTGTCCTGGGCCTTATCTGCTCCCGCTGTTTATGTTGCTGCCACCGCACCCACTCTGGTCCGTGATGTCCTGGGCCTTCTCCGCTCCCGCTCTTTATGTTGCTGCTGCCGGCTCCCGCTCAGATCCGCTGAAGTTTGGAAACACTTCTTCACACAAAGGATGGTAGCAGTGAGGAACACTGTCCCGTAAAAAGCAGTTGATACGAGCTCAATTAATAATTTTAAATTTGAAATCGATAGATTTTTGCTCGCCAAGGGTATTAAAGGATATGGAAGCAAGGCAGTGGATGGAATTAGGATACAGATCAACCACGATCTCATTGAATGGTGGAACAGGCTTGAGAGGCTGAATGGCTGACTTTTGTTCCTATTGAGATAGCAGCACGGCAGGCGAATATAGATAATATATAACGAGAGGAAAGTACTAGATGTTATAAAATAGCTTTGTGTTACATCAGAGATCATGACCTATATTTGGCTTT
Organism: Somniosus microcephalus; assembly: GCF_052327205.1. NCBI lineage: Eukaryota > Metazoa > Chordata > Chondrichthyes > Squaliformes > Somniosidae > Somniosus > Somniosus microcephalus. Next base: position 36,765,291 of record NC_141009.1, read on the forward strand.
TCTCATTGTAACATGAGTTACGTTAACTAAAAATAAACAAGTATGCGTTTCTGTCAAATAGCTTTACTTTAATGTGAGAAAAGAATGAACATAAAACTTGGGGGAAATATTCGGTTGATTAGCACCTCCCATTGGCGCCCGAAGAAGGCGCTAACTGGGCGTAAAGCAACTAGCGCCCGGGTGCGGTGATGTTTGCGCCGCTCGCGAAATTGACCAGACATTTTGCGGCGGCGCTAAACACTACTGCCATGATCTCCCGCGTTCGCAGATCGTGATGTCAGTCGAGCGTGCAACGCCCTGGTAGAGCCCCAGACAGGATATTGAGTTGCGCTCCCTGCCTTTCCGCCTGCCGCTAGCAACGACGGGTAGAGGAGAACGTGTTGCAGTCGGGAAGGGACGGGGGAGCGCTATTTAAAGGCGGCCGCTTCCTTCCTTTTTTTTGTCAGCGACATTTTTGCACCGCTCATTCTGAGAGAAGAGCAAGACTTCTGGAGAGATTCAACGCTGTGTGAGATGAAATAACTCGGTGTTCTGGCGTTTGTATTGTCTGTTGTTGTTGTACTTGCTAATGTCTGGAATGTTCTACCGGTGTAACCACTAATGCTCCTCCCTAGCCCCGCCCCTCTGGATCCTCCGGATTGGTGTGAGTCTTACTCATAAGGGCTGGGTCGGTGATGAATAATGGCTGCCTTGTGTTAACTCGATGCCATGTTCTTACTTAATAAAAGCCTTTAGTTTCAAGCTTTAACCTCTTGGATTCAGGCAGTTATTTGGCACATCACTGTGTGAAGGAGTTTTGGGTACTGAGCAGTACTTTGCAGGTTCATTTTGATTTGACCTTCCTTGCATCGATTTAGAAGAGACTATCGGGGCTGCACTCTGAGCTCTTTCCCTGGGTGTCTCCATTGTTCTTTCCAGCAGAGTTGATGTACAGGTCTCGCCAGGCCGAGATTCAATGCTGCAATGAGCAGGGTGTGGCTGGAGGGCAAGATCGACCCTCCCCTTTAAGAACTGGCCGGCGCCAGTGTGTCTGTGTTCCATTGCTGACTGACATCATATGAGCTTCGCCAGCACTCTGAGGTAGCGTCTCGCTCCTCTGCGTTAGCGCCATGAGAGGTGTGTAGCGCTTGATTTAGCGCTCAAATCACCTCCAAGGGCGATTAAAGCCAAGTTTGCAGTCGGAGGCGATAATTAGCACCAGGCGCTAAACTTTGCGCCCCAAACGGGGCGATACTGAATTTCTTTCCCGTAATGTTCATAAAAAATTTATGCTCAGGAGAGAGGAAGAAAAGCCCCCCTCTACAGGCCACTGCTTATGTAGATGCTTCAATAATATTTGGATTTAATAAGGACATAAAGATATTTATATGTATGATGTGACTGTTGTCTACAATAAATGTTAGCGATACCTAACACCAGATGGAAAAACTTTATAATTATAGTAAATGATCTGCCATTGAGATAGGCACGCAGAGTGCAAGTACTTTCTGCTGAAATGTGGAGAATTCCTTTCAACCACGGGCAGATAAGGTCTACCAAAACTTGCTTTGAAATTGTGGCCCAGTGCCATAGCATGCTAATGCACTCGAGTGCTGTGCCATAGACTGGAAAGATGTGTATTCAAGTTCCCAGGATTATTCATGTGATGAGCTATTGATCTCAGCTGCATTATTGGGGCTGGAGGTTAACAGATTTGTGTTTATAAAGCACCTTCCATGAGCACCGGACGTCCCTGTTGCGTTTGCAAGGATAACTCAACGACAGCATGGAGAAATCAACTCGTGTCGTTTTAATGCTCGATCCAACTAACCCCTACAGGCCAAGGCAGGCGAGTACCTATCACCAATGTCAGACATAATATAACGATAACAGCACTATCAAACTTCATGTGCTCGAGTAACTCTAATGCAGCACTGTAACCCAGTGTGCAGACATAACATTTCCTTCCCCCTTCACAGAATTTCAAACATGAAATGTAGTGACAAAGTCCTGTAGGTGGCCAGGGCGAGAACGTGTACGAGGTGGGGACTGGTGAAGAGCAGGCCGAGGTGGGGACTGGTGAGGAGCAAGCCGAGGTGGGGACTGGTGAGGTTGTGGCTGAGGCACAATATCTGCTTGAGGGTTGGCTGGCTGAGCCACATGTGCATCCCGCCACTCTGGGGGTAAGGCTTGGGGGTTAGATCCGTGTAATCCTGCATCAGGGGGTGCTGGCACCTTCCGAAGGTGGCTGGCATGCCACCGAGAGCCGTCAGTGAGGCAGAAAGTGGCTGGTCCAAGTTGGCAGCAGATTTGGAGAGGGGAGGACAAGAATGAGGCCATCTTATTGTTGCGGTGAGGCCTGCGGACTCTGACCCAATCAGAGACTGAGATGTTGGGCGCCTTGGCCCTCGTCGACTGTGTAATGATCAGTAACATGTCATTCTAGAATGGTACACTAGGTGGAGCTGTATGTTGCTGTATGTTTAGCTGTATATATAAGAGTGGACTACCCATGATGCACTAGGCTACCCAGAAGGCGGTATTCAAGATGGATGCTGTACAAGTCCACATGGCATGAATAAAGTGACTAGCTAGAAGCTAGCTGTTCATAATGAAAACGACTCGTTATTAATGAACATAACAGACTGGTCGAAGCGGAGTTTCATCTTCTCCTGCTGTCTGGCGACTGTGGCTTGAGCCCGTGGAGCAGGGCTCTAAGCTAGCGAGGGGCGGAGCCTGCCAAGGGGCAGCATGAGGGATGCGGGTGAGACCCCTGTAGTGGAATGCTGGGAGGCTCTGTAGTGCAGCAGTGTGTGGAGGAGGGCCTTGTCAAACGCACACTCCTGGGATAGGTGTGCTCTGAGGCCATTTTTCAGTGTCTGGTTAAAACGCTCCACCCCACCATTTGACTTGGGGTGGTAGTACGTGTGACGGATGCCCTTGCTCTCAAGGTAGGAGGAGAGTTCCAAAGAGACCATTTGGGGGCAATTGTCTGTGGTGATGGCTTTTGGATGCCCCCAGCGGGAGAAGAGGGAATCAAGGATATCGATGATGACCCGAGAGGTGATGGAGCCCACGGCAGTGACCTCTGGCCATTTTGAGTGCAGGTCATAGGTCACCACTAGGAACCGTTGATGGTGGGGGACACCATGGATCTCCCCGCAGACGTCCAGCTGCAGGTGCTCCCAGGGCTGAGGGGGCCAGGCAAGGGGTTGCAGGGGTGGAGGAGCTTGATGACCAGTCTTGCCACTTACAAGGCAGGCTGCACAGTCCTTGACCAGGGCCTTGATTTCCCTGTCGATACCCAGCCACCACACTAGGTCTCAGCATCATTGTTTGAGCTTCACTATGCCCAAGTGGCCCTCGTGCGCCATGGATAAAACACGCGCACGAAGGGCGCTTGGGACCACAGTGCAGAGCCCACGTGCAACACAGGAGTCATTCCGGCAGGAGAGCTCCTCTTGAACTCTGGAGTAGGCAAACAGTTCCTCGGGCACCTTGCGAGGCCAGCCATCTCTGATGAAGGTGCACAGCTGGGAGAGGGCCAGATCCTGTTCAGAGGCCTCTTTGAGCTCCTGGAGAGAGACAGTGGTTTGGAGAGGCGTGTGCAGCATCTGTATGATATCCTGTTCCACATGTTCAAAACCGACGAATGGGGCTGGGGCAGAGACAGTGCAGGAGAGCAGATCTGCAACAACATTGTCACATCCTGGTGTGAACTGGAGACTGAAATTGTATTGGCGGAGGTGGTCAGACCAGCGGTGTAGACGCAGTGGTCTGTGACCCGTGCCAGATGTCGACAGCAGGGCAGTGAGAGCCTGATGATCGGTTCGCAGGGTGAAGGCACGGCCATACGTGTACAGGTGCCACCGCTCACATGCCCAGACGCACGCCAGCGCCTCACGCTCGCCCACTGAGTACTTCTGTTCAGTGGGGCTAAGGGCTCGGGAGGCAAAGGCGATTGGTTTCTCCACTCCATTCTGTATCTGCGATAACACTGCCCCCACAGCTGCAGAATCGCAGACCTGCCGGTGTCCAAGAGAGAAAAACCCAGGTCAGTGAAAAGATCCAGTCCCATCAGGTTAGCTCCTTGGCGTGCCACATGAAAACAAAAATCTGGCATAACTTCTGTTCCATAGCGTACAGTGAGGTTGACTGAGCCCACTAGTTCAATTTTCGAATTACCATACCTGCAGAGGGCAGTGGAGGGCGCAGAGAGTGGCAGGGAGCTGAAAAAATGTTTGAATGTGTCCACATTCAGCAGTGAGACACTGGCACCGGTATCCAACAACAGAGGAATGCACACATCATTCAGGTTAATTGTGCATGACTTGAAAGCCACTACTGGCCCAGAGCTCACGTTGTGAATTATAGTGCTTGAGGACTGAGAGTGTTCATTTGTAGCAACAGGGGCAGAGCGGCAGACATTTGCAAAGTGATTTTGTTTTCCGCAATTGCGACAGGCTTGGCCGCACGCGTGGCAATTCTGCACTCTGGTAGCGTGTGAACAAGATCCACAGTTTCCACACTGTTGCCGCAGTAGCGCGCGTTGCTGCAGTCGCGCGAGCATTACAGTGTCAGAGCTGTCGGGGCCGAGGGCGCTGTCACTGGGGGTGTGTGTGGCTGAGCCGTGTGTGAGAGTTCAGAGTGGAAGGGGGCGCTGGACAAGTCGCTCACTGGATGTCTTGCTAGTTTCGCTGCACATTCGGCTGCAGACTCCACTTGAAAGGCAATGTTAACTGCCTGTGACAACAACAGGTTGTCGGACTCGAGTAACAGTCTTTCATGCACTCTCACGTTGTTGGTGCGCTCTATTAGTTGATCACGCACCATCTCGTCTTGTGGTGCACCGAAATTGCACGAGCTAGCTAACGCCCTTAAATTAGCCACGTAATGTTGCGTTTGCAAGGATAACTCAATGACAGCATGTAGAAATCATCTCGTGTCGTTTTAATGCTCGATTCAAATAACCCCTACAGGCCAAGGCAATCGAGTACCTATCACCAATGTCAGACATAATATAACGATAACAGCACTATCAAACTTCATGTGCTAGAGTAACTCTAATGCAGCACTGTAACCCAGTGTGCAGACATAACCGTCCCAAAGCTCTTTACAGCCGATGAAGTACTTTTTGAAGTGCAGTCACTGTTGTAATGTAGGAAACGCGACAGCCAATTTGCACACGGCAAGCTTCCACCCGCACACGGCAAGCTTCCACCCGCACACGGCAAGCTTCCACCCACAAACGGCAATGTGATGATGACCAGATAATCTGTTTTAGTGATGTTGATTGAGAGATAAATATTGGCCAAGACACCGGGGATAACTCCCCTGCTCTCCTCCAAAATAGTGCCATAGGATCTTTTACCTGATAGAATCGATGGGGCCTTGGTTTAATGTCTCACCTAAAAGACAGCACCTCTGACAGTGCAGCACTCCCTCTGTACTGCACTGGAGTGTCAGCCTAGATTTTTGTGCTCAAGTCTCTGGAGTGGGACTTGAACGCACAACCTCTGACTCTGAGGCGAGAGTGCTACCCACTGAACCTCGGCTGACGGTTGGAATGTGAGTTGTATCTAAGAGCCACGATGTGGTACTTTGAGGGGAGAAGGGGAGGGAGGAATTGGCAGACCCCTTCTGCTCCCATTCACTTTTGGCAGCAAGCTTAAGAGCAATGTTAGAGTGTCTGCCCGGGATCTTAGCTGGGAAATAATGGCCCAGTAATTCCTGTCACAACGCGTGAGTACGGACAGGGTACTCGGGCGTGTGCCAGGAGGAATTGCCGGTTTTCAGCACGCACAGCGCATGCGCTGAAAACCGGCATTTCCTGTCCTCTGACCCAAGGGGTTAAGAGGCTGAACGCATGCGCGGTATTGGGCAGCGCGTGCGACTTGGATTTCCTGTATTTTTACAGATTTGCGCATGTGTAAAGGGCTCCGGTTTTTACGCATTGAAAAACCACACGTAAGTACTTAGTTTTACAGGTAAGTGGTCTTTCAGTACAATTTAGAATTTTTTTTTCCCACAGGTTTATTATTTTTAAAGAATCTACAGTAAAGTAAGTTTAGTTTTAGACCCTATTTTTTAAAAATTTATTTTTTTCAAAAATTTGATGAATTGTTTAAAATAGTTTTTTAAAGTTATTAGTTAATTTAATTATTGGGATGCTTTTTAAAATTTTATTTAAAGTTTAAGTAGTGTTTTGGGGTGCCGTACTTTTCATGAGTTTGACAGCCTTTACTATCAAACTTATGAATGAAGTTTCCCCTCCCCTGATTGGCTGAACAGTGCTCACCTGATCCCAGCCGGCACATCGCACTAACTACGCCGCTGGGTCAGGTTAGCACAGCGCGCCGAGATCAGAACCGGGCCACTTACAGGAAATCCACTGCAGGCCAGGTTTCAGATGTCGGCGCGCCGGGTAAGTGCACATCGGGGGCTTGCACGCGCGGCAAGCCCCCGACACCAAGTTCTGGGCCAATACATCGCAGGAGAGGACTCAAGTGGGGGAGGGATTTGTTTGTTTGAAGTCTTGTGGAGCCGCTCACCTCAAAGTGAAGCCCTGCAATTGCATTTAATGTTGAAATTATCACATAAAAGGTTTTGCAAAGTGTGCGATACTGAGTTGCCACTATTGTGCAACAAGGCTGACTGCATTAAATCTGTAAAGAAAACCTCAGGCATTTTCCAGTCACATTCAGTGAAGTATCTATAATATTTCTATTTGTTTCTTTTTAATACATTGAAAGGTGCTTGTATCATTACTTGAACAAAATAATTATTTAGCAGTAAGACCATAGGAAATCCATTTGATGTGATGTTTTTAGTTTTCTTTTACATACGTTCATCGCCCTAACTGTGCATTGGTGCCCCAAAAATATTGGTGCTTGATTTATTGTGGGATGCTGAAGCAATGGCAGGCTGACCCTGAGAGGTGCAATGTTGTTTCATCTTCGCCTGCCAAAGCTCAGCAGAGAGGTCATTGTTAAGCCAATTATTTTTTTCCCCTGGGAAATGTCACCGCTCTTAACAAACACAGTACAGTTGTGCCTCTGCTCTAACCCTGCAGGGTGTCTACTTCCCCACATACAGGGTAATCAATCATTGATGGGTATTGTAACAACTGACTCAGCAATTGATGCGAATCAACAAAGTAGCAGCATTTATTTATGACTAATATGGGTTAGTCATAAACACTTGAGTGTCTGTAATTATCAGATTCAAGCACTTTGTAATTTATTGAAAAAGGTTTCTGGTAAGAGGACTGCACTGCAATGACGTAGTGCAACAATGAAAGATTTTGGTTAGCAAACATTCATTTATCAATTTTCTTGCTGCAATTTCCCATTCATTTATCAATTTTCTTGCTGCAATTTCCCCCCGTCCTCCTCCTCCTGAGGCTTTTGACTCCTTACTTGAAGTACGGTGAGTATCGGCTGCATATTCAGTCGATGGGGGGAGTGCTTGGTGGTGTTGGGAGGGTAATTACATCCAGGCTTGATCTGATTTTCATCCCGTTTCTTACACTACAACACTGACTACACTTCAAAAAGTAATTCATTGACTGTAAAGCGCAAGTCTTTCTGTCTGTCTTTGTCTCCCTGTCGGTCGGTCTCCCTGTCGGTCACTCTCTCTCTGACCCCCCCTCTCTCTGACCCCCCCTCTCTCTGACCCCCCCCTCTCTCTGACCCCCCCTCTCTCTGACCCCCACTCTTTTTTGGTTCTGAGTGTGTTTCTGTATTGTCAGACACTAACACAATACAGAAACACACTCAGAACCAAAAAAGAGCAATATATTAAGAATACACTCAGCTCCATGGAGGAATCCATTGATTCCAATTGTTTCTGGGAAAACTTGAAAACACTACACAAAAAACAACACGACGATTTGGCCATTCAAAATGGGGACACATGTATAATTTTTCAAAGTGGTTTACCCCAGAAAAACACACTAAGACCAGAGCAACACCAAATATGCAAAAAACTGGAAAAGCTAGAAATGGCCATAAAAGATAACCAAAACCCGCTGGACGCCATAATAACAGAAAAAGAACTTCTTGAAAAACTCAAGGACCTGCGACCAGGAAAAGCCTGCGGGACAGACGGCATACTAAACGAGATGGTTAAACACACAGACAACAAAATGAAACTGGCTATCCTAAAACTCTTCAACTTGGTTCTGAGTGTCGGTTATTTCCCTGATATCTGGAACAAAGGACTCATAACGCCCATATACAAAAGTGGGGACAAAATCGACCCAAACAACTATCGAGGCATCTGTGTAAACAGTAACCTGGGGAAGGTATTCTGTAGCATCATAAACAAAAGACTTATAAACTTCCTTGAGGAGCACAATGTCTTGAGTAAAAGCCAAATTGGATTCCTGCCAAACTATAGAACATCCGATCATATCTTCACCCTACAGACCCTAATTGACAAACACGTTCACCATAACAAAAGCAAAATCTACGCATGCTTTGTAGATTTCCAGAAGGCTTTCGACTCCATCTGGCATGACGGTTTATTCCTGAAACTTATCGAAAGTGGGGTAGGAGGGAAAACATATGATGTAATTAAATCAATGTATACAAACAACAAATGTGCAGTTAAAATTGGAGACAAACAAACAAAATACTTCCCACAGGGGCGGGGGGTGACGCAGGGCTCGCCAATCTCACCGACACTCTTTAATATTTACATAAATGGATTGGCAAAACTACTTGAACAATCTACAGCACCCGGCCTCACCCTATATGAATCCAAGGTTAAATTCCTCCTCTATGCAGACGACCTGGTTCTGCTGTCACCTACTAAAGAGGGGCTACAGCAAAACCTGGACCTGCTGGAGTCGTACTGCCAGACTTGGGCCCTGACAATAAATCCCCAAAAAACCAAAGTCCTTGTGTTCCAGCAAAGATCCAAACATCAGGGACCCAAAATAAATTTCACAGTAGGAACAACCAAAATTGAACAAACCACTAACTACACATACTTGGGCTTAAAAATCAGTTCTACGGGAAACTTCAAACTGGCTGTGAATGAACTGAAAGAGAAAGCAAGAAGGGCTTTCTATGCCATCAAAAAATCAATCCAAATAGAAATCCCAATTAGCATTTGGCTCAAAATTTTCAAATCAGTAATTGAACCAATTGCACTCTATGGCAGTGAGGTATGGGGACCGCTAACTCAACAAGAATTTGCAAAATGGGACAAACACCCAATTGAGATCCTACATGCAGAATTCTGTAAAAGTATCCTCCGGACTCAAAGGAAAACAGTAAACAATGCATGCAGGGCGGAACTAGGCCAATATCCATTAATAATCACTATCCAAAAAAGAGCCACCAAATTTTGGAATCACCTACAAATGAGCAATCCCCAATGCTATCACTACGACGCCCTGAAATGCCAAGAGCTGACCATAAAGAAGAATACCCTCAGTCAACTAGTCCTGGGACTCAGTGAAGTAACTACTAACAATACTAACAGTAACCAGCCCCAGGACAGTGACAGGGTAACACAAAGAATTCGACCCAACACAATCGTCACTGAGCAAAAGGAAAAATATCTGACATATTGGGCAGAAACAACAAAAACCCAAAGCAAACTCAATTGCTACTTGGCCCTAAACAGACAATACAACATAGCTGATTACCTGACCATGGTAAAGGATAACAAACTGAGAAGAACCTTGACAAGGTACAGACTTAGCGAACATAGCCTAGCGATCGAAAAAGGCAGACCAGGCTGCCAAGAGAGGACAGGATATGCTCTCACTGCAGTCAGGGAGTGGTGGAGACAGAGATGCGCTTCCTCACAGCTTGTGGAAAATATCAGGGCATCAGGGAGAATTTCTACCAAAAATTCTCACAAATATGCCCTGATTTCAGAAATCTGAATGACAACCAAAAACTCCCATTCCTACTGGGAGAGGAGAGAAGCTGTATAACAATGGCGGCACACTATGTTACAGCTTGCCATGAACAGAGGGACAACCAGTAAACTAAGAAAAGAATATATATAAACAATGCGAATGTATATTTATACACTCAGGGATATACCTGTTTATACAATGTATGAATAGAACTGCGTTTATGTGCTAAATCATAAATGTATTTTGATGCTTTGGCAACATAAGATGTAACTTATCATGCCAATAAAGCGATTTGAATTGAATTGAATTGAATTGACTGTAAAGCGCAAGTCTTTCTGTCTGTCTTTGTCTCCCTGTCGGTCGGTCTCCCTGTCGGTCACTCTCTCTCTGACCCCCCCTCTCTCTGACCCCCCCTCTCTCTGACCCCCCCTCTCTCTGACCCCCCCTCTCTCTGACCCCCCCTCTCTCTGACCCCCCCTCTCTCTGACCCCCCCTCTCTCTGACCCCCCCTCTCTCTGACCCCCCCTCTCTCTGACCCCCCCCTCTCTCTGACCCCCCCTCTCTCTGACCCCCCCCTCTCTCTGACCCCCCCCTCTCTCTGACCCCCCCCTCTCTCTGACCCCCCCTCTCTCTGACCCCCCCTCTCTCTGACCCCCCCTCTCTCTGACCCCCCCTCTCTCTGACCCCCCCTCTCTCTGACCCCCCCTCTCTCTGACCCCCCCTCTCTCTGACCCCCCCCTCTCTCTGACCCCCCCTCTCTCTGACCCCCCTCTCTCTCTGACCCCCCCCTCTCTCTGACCCCCCCTCTCTCTGACCCCCCCTCTCTCTGACCCCCCCCTCTCTCTGACCCCCCCCTCTCTCTGACCCCCCCTCTCTCTGACCCCCCCTCTCTCTGACCCCCCCTCTCTCTGACCCCCCTCTCTCTGACCCCCCCTCTCTCTGACCCCCCCCTCTCTCTGACCCCCCCTCTCTCTGACCCCCCCTCTCTCTGACCCCCCCTCTCTCTGACCCCCCCTCTCTCTGACCCCCCCTCTCTCTGACCCCCCCTCTCTCTGACCCCCCCTCTCTCTGACCCCCCCTCTCTCTGACCCCCCCTCTCTCTGACCCCCCCTCTCTCTGACCCCCCCTCTCTCTGACCCCCCCTCTCTCTGACCCCCCCCTCTCTCTGACCCCCCCTCTCTCTGACCCCCCCTCTCTCTGACCCCCCCTCTCTCTGACCCCCCCTCTCTCTGACCCCCCCTCTCTCTGACCCCCCCTCTCTCTGACCCCCCCTCTCTCTGACCCCCCCTCTCTCTGACCCCCCCTCTCTCTGACCCCCCCTCTCTCTGACCCCCCCTCTCTCTGACCCCCCTCTCTCTGACCCCCCTCTCTCTGACCCCCCCTCTCTCTGACCCCCCCTCTCTCTGACCCCCCCTCTCTCTGACCCCCCCTCTCTCTGACCCCCCCTCTCTCTGACCCCCCCTCTCTCTGACCCCCCCTCTCTCTGACCCCCCCTCTCTCTGATCCCCCCTCTCTCTGATCCCCCCTCTCTCTGACCCCCCCCTCTCTCTGACCCCCCCCTCTCTCTGACCCCCCCTCTCTCTGACCCCCCCCTCTCTCTGACCCCCCCCTCTCTCTGACCCCCCCTCTCTCTGACCCCCCCTCTCTCTGACCCCCCCTCTCTCTGACCCCCCCCTCTCTCTGACCCCCCCTCTCTCTGACCCCCCCTCTCTCTGACCCCCCCTCTCTCTGACCCCCCCTCTCTCTGACCCCCCCTCTCTCTGACCCCCCCTCTCTCTGACCCCCCCTCTCTCTGACCCCCCCTCTCTCTGACCCCCCCTCTCTCTGACCCCCCCTCTCTCTGACCCCCCCTCTCTCTGACCCCCCCTCTCTCTGACCCCCCCTCTCTCTGACCCCCCCTCTCTCTGACCCCCCCTCTCTCTGACCCCCCCTCTCTCTGACCCCCCCTCTCTCTGACCCCCCCTCTCTCTGACCCCCCCTCTCTCTGACCCCCCCTCTCTCTGACCCCCCCTCTCTCTGACCCCCCCTCTCTCTGACCCCCCCTCTCTCTGACCCCCCCTCTCTCTGACCCCCCCTCTCTCTGACCCCCCCCTCTCTGACCCCCCCCTCTCTGACCCCCCCCTCTCTGACCCCCCCCTCTCTGCCCCCCCCTCTCTGACCCCCCTCTCTCTGACCCCCCCTCTCTCTGACCCCCCCTCTCTCTGACCCCCCCTCTCTCTGACCCCCCCCTCTCTCTGACCCCCCCTCTCTCTGACCCCCCTCTCTCTGACCCCCCCTCTCTCTGACCCCCCCTCTCTCTGACCCCCCCCTCTCTGACCCCCCCCCCTCTCTCTGACCCCCCCTCTCTCTGACCCCCCCCTCTCTCTGACCCCCCCCTCTCTCTCTGCCCCTCCCCTCTCTCTGACCCCCCCCTCTCTCTCTGCCCCTCCTCTCTCTCTCTGTCTGTCTCATGTCCACGCACAAGTATGACCTGGAATGGTCACTGGATAGTGGCAAAGGATAGATCTTTGTCTGATTTTTCCCTCCCTAACTCAGTGGTCCTGAGGCCATTTGTAGCATTTCTCCTGTGTCCCCAGTTGAAGTTGACTAACTGTACAGAACAGAAATGGAATGTTCCTGGTCTGTATAGCTTAGCTACACAATGCCTTAACTTTGAGCCACCAGGAGTGCTTCCAATAGTATATAGATACATGATGTTGATGATTCTGTTGCCATCTTTTTTTTTCCTCCTCTTATGAAAGCACCCTTTGCTGGTTTATAGTTCCATGGGCAGTGGCGGTCTCCACTGAAATGGCCAATCTTCATAACTGAGCCTAGCTTTTCTAGCCTATTCCACCGTGAATGTTTTCACCGCCGAGCCCAATTCTATTATTACCTGATGTCTACTTGTGTACTTTCCAGTAGGAACCTTTGTGTGATGATCAGGATTGGGCACCCTGGCTGATTTTTCCTCTTCTCCTTAGTCCAAGGGTGCTGAAACCACCCTTTTACAGCTGCCCTTGTTGAGACCAGTTAACCAAGGATCCAATCTGGGACCTTCTACACCTTATGCCTGACTACCACATTGGGTAAATCATAAAAGAAAGAGTGTGCATTTATATAACGCCTTTCATGACCTTGGGATGTCCCAAAATGCTTTGCAGCCAATGACGCACTTTTGAAGTGCAGCAACTGTTGTAACGTAGGGAACCACAGCACGCAATTTGTGCACAGCAAGGTCCCACAAACAGCAATGAGATAAATGACCAGATAACATGTTTAAATTGAGAGATAAATGTTGGCCAGGACATCAGGAGAACTCCCCAGCTCTTCTTCGAATAGTAATAGTGCTGTGGGATCTTTTATGTCCACCTGCTCAGGCAGGACTTTGGTTTAACGTCTTATCCGAAAGATGGCAATTCTGACCGTACAGCGCTGACTAGTCGGTCTGGATTATATGCTCGCATTTCTGGAGTGGGGCTTGAACCCACAGATTTCTCACTGAGGTGAGAGTGCTCTCACTGTGCCACGGATGTAACCATTGCGTCATCAGGGAACTGTTTTCTACCATAAATCCTCACTTTAAAAACTTGGTATTAACTTCCTTAAGTTACACTACTGTGAAGAACTGTCAAAATCCTAATCTTATGTAACTGAGTGCAATATTGAGGTTTTCTAAAAGCCTAGATCCAGCGTTAGTTTTTTCCGTTGAATTCCATCTGTCTTTAAGCCTGTATGCAATATTTCTGTTAAGATGGTGGTTGAATTTTTGTAATGTGCAACATTTTATAGCATTGCCAGCATTTTATTATAAATAATTGTCTCAATAATTCAATTTGAAAGAAAATGCACCGTTTAATGTAATGTAATATACACCGAGACCATAAACCTCAACAATCCATTACATAATATGAATACTAAAAATTAGCAGTGTCCTAAGATGATATTAGTATCCTGTTGTGCAGGGCATGGTAAATAAAAACAGCACACAAAGAAAACAGATGATATCATTAAAAGATAACTGATATTGGGGAATAAATGCAAGGCTGTAATGTGATCTTCAGTTTACTTAACTTCATTGGCTGAGCCAGCATTTGGAAGCAAGTCCAGACAGGTTTCAGGTGTGACCTTTTGGTTCTGGCACCACAGCCACCAAAGAGGAAAATACTAACTGGAGAAAAAAGGACTCAATGGTCTTCCCGCCTTCAGAGAATTGAGAAAAATCAAAAACTATATACAGTACTCACGTTGAGGCTCGGTTGCACAAGTGTCTGGTACCTCATCTAGATGGGCATTCTTAACGTGACTGTAGATTGCAACTGCTTGACCTGCTGTTCAACCATGGGGAACAACATTGTGAAGTCTGACTCTTGTCTTTGCCTGGCGTCCACATGTATCCTTTCCAGTGGCGGTCACTGAACTGGGATCAGGACAAGGATGATATTTTCTTTCTCCCTAGTCCAAGAATGCCGAGACACATTGTAGCACCAGATAGGTTTTTGGGGTCATCAGGAAGGTTAGTCATGGGTCTGTCTTATGCAGTATACCCCTTTTCCGCTCCACCTCCTGGCACATGCATGTACCCATGCATGCACACACACACACACTCGCAGGTAGGAGCGCGCACATGCACTAACGCACTATATTCAGTACGTGAGTGTATTCTCAACAATGTTTTCCAAAAGCTCCAGAATGTTAGTTCTGCATTACTTCCATTTCCTCATGCAGTGTTGAATAGCCCTTTAAGTTCTGCTTTTCCAAGTGTTCATCTGCGAGGTGGCTCCAATAATTTCAAGCACTTTCCCTACAACTGAGAGGTTCCAGAGACATCCAAGAATCTTTTTTTTTTATATGATGGAGTTCAACTACTTCTGAACCTGACATGTCCTGCATTGTATAAATATAGCAATTTGTGAATAACTCAAATGCCTAATTTTTGTTTTAAATTCAATTCAGCGCTCATCTATAATTTGCTTATAACCTTTTTGTCGACTCTTCCACTTTGTGGTGCTGCTAAATTATTGCTGTGAATTACAAGAAAGTAATAACCTGCCACACACCCAAAGATCATCATTTACAAGAGTAATCATCCTTAAACCACTTCGATATTAATTGTATCTGCTGTACAATTACTGATTTTACCATTAACTTTAAACCCTTGGTGTGAGTGACACCTCAGTGATTCATGTTCCATACAGTACAAGTGAAGAAGAGATGTACTATCGACTCTTATGCTTCAGTTGTCTTTTTAACCTTCCACTGTGTGTGTTTTGAATGAAGAAATTCTCAGTGCTATGGCAGCTGATATCTCCATTATGTTTAAATGTTGTTCAGCATGGGCGTTTCTTCAATCAATGTCCATGTCTGCTACACTCCACCGTTTCATTCAGTTTCTCGGTTAATTTTATTTAATGAAGTAGCAAACTGCTTCCTGATTGGAGAAAGAGCCTTTTTCCACTGAAAGTGAGTAAGAGGTCAATCTGAATGCTGCAGTTGAGGCAATACAAAGGGAATGTCTCCCACCTTGTTATCCCTCCCAGTTCAATTTAATGGAAGGAGAAAAAAATTGTTTTTTCTTTGTCTTCGTTGTGTTCAGAAAGTAACTGCTGCGTCACAATTGGACTCGAATTAAATTTTAGGACGCATTTGCACCACAACTGTGATATCGATGTGAAGTGGTTTTGCTTTGCACCAATGCTGTGGTTATAATCTAAGTGCAGCTTGTACCTGAAGACCTGGCCCAAACTAACACTGGAACAAAGTGCAGGGAGATTCTCTGGGAGAGGGGGTTTTGCTCTGTTGCATTTCCAAGTTAGTTTGGGCCTTCACACTTGATCTCGTCCTTGAGACCTACCACCCGCTCTCTTGACCCTGGTCCCACAAAAATGCTGAACATCTGACTTCCCTTCCCAACGCCCATGCTAGCTGACATTATAAATGCTTCCCCCTCCTCAGGTACTGTTCCCCTCCCTTTCAAAACCAACATTATCACCCTCTTCCTGGAAAAAAAAATCCTCAACCACTCTGTCCTTGCAACCAGCACCCCATCTCCAACCTCCCTTTCTTCTGCCAAGCCCTCAAATGTGTTGTCGTCATCCTCAGACATGGCGTGAGCATCCACACACATGCTGATGATGTCCAGCTGTACCCCCTCCACCACCTCTCACTCGACCCCTCTACTGCCCGTGAGTTAGACTGCTTGTCCAACATCAAGTCTTGGGCTGAACCAGACTGACATGAATCTTGTCATTCATGTGGAAATTACTTATGAAATAATACTTTGAAATATTACTTATGAAATAATATGCCTGCTGGTGGCGCTGTCCAGGGAGAGTATAAATACTCGGGCACGAGCCCAGCTTGTGCAGGACATTCTTTAACAGGAACTAGTGAAGGACACAACTAGATCTCCATGTTGAAAAACAGTTGATTAAAGCCTTGTTTAATACTCGGACCAAGTGCCTAGTAGTTTTCTTGCATCACAGACTGTTCGCAACCTCAGCGCCCCATTCAACCTCAGGTTCAACTTGCAAATCTCTATCATCCCCATTATAAAAACTGCCTAGTTTCACCTCCGTTACATAGCCTGACTGTGCCCCTATCTCACTCAGCCCATCTGCTGCTGAAACTTTCATACACAAGTCTTTGTCCCCTCCAGAATCTACTAATCCAAAACCTTTCTGGCTGTCATCCCATCCTCTGCTCTCTAAACTTCAGCTCATCCAAACCCTCTGCTGCCCATATCCTTATCCCACACCAAGGCGTGCACACAAATCACCCCAGTCCTTGTTGGCTTACATTGGCTCTAGTTCCCCCTGTGCATCAAATTTTAAGTTCTGATCCTTATGTTTAAATCCTTCACCCCCACCCCTCCCTATCTCTGTAGCCTTCTCCAGCCCTACAACCCCCCCCAAAACACTCTCTTCCTCCAACTCTGGCTTCTTGTGCCATCCCCTCTCCTTTCATCTTACCATTGATGGCCTTGCCTTCAACTGCCTCGGCTCGTGGTCTGGAGTTCTCTCCCTAAACCCTTTGACCACTCCACCTCCCCCTTCCCCTTTATAAACCACCTTCAATCTACCTCTTTGACCAAGCTTTTGGTAACCTTTCCAAATATCTCTTTCTTCGGCTCAAAATCCATTAAAAAAAATTATGTCTCTGTGAAGTGCCTTTGGTAAGTTTTCCACATGAAGGCGCTATATAAATGTCAGTTGATTGACACTGCATAGATTTCGTATCCATGCAAAGCCGAAACAGCTTTGTGCTGATGCTAAACTTTCAGTTAGATAGTTACAAGATTTACCTTCCCAACTAACTTTTGCATTGGTATTTTTAAATGACTGTTAAATGGAATCAGTACAAGCCAACTTTAGAACTTTCAGGGCCTCCATGCAGTCGTGGGTTTTGGAGATTCTTGAAGCAGCTTTTCCCATTGCGAGCCTGCTTGAGATCAGCAAATTCAGCAGAGACCACGGATTGAGCCTGGGATGTTGTTCATCTTTTAGAGCTCGCTACCACATTTGGGTAATGCAGTTACTCACTGTTTCGTTAATGGAGCTCTTTCTATGCAGTTTCTGTCATTAATTGACATAAACAAAACCGAACATAATTAAGTAGTTATGAGCACATAATTTAGGCTGACGTTTCAGTTGGATCCTGAGGGAGTTCTGCATTGTGGAAGGTGCCACCTTTCAGCTGAGGCATTAAACCAAGGCCTCATCTGCATCATCAGGTGGCCATAAAACATCCTGTGGCACCATTCAAAGTTCCCCTCAGTAGCCAGCATTCTCCCCTCATCCAAAAAGGTCCCCAAAAGAAACAGGTTAACTAGTTATTCATTAATTTGCTGTGCGCAGATTTCCTGCCACATTTGCCTGTGTATTGGCGACTGCACTTTATGAATGATCCATTTGCTGTAAAGTGCTTTGGAATATCTCGAGAACATGGTAAGGCGCTCGACAAATTCAAGTTCTTTCTTCAGTTATAGGGGCTGCTCAACTCACCTGCAGTGATACCACAGCCGAGTCCCACTTCAATTTTAGCTAAAAAATGTTTAAAAATCTGTAAAAGTTCTAATTTTATAACAATAAATATCTTGACACTAGTATAGTATGGGACAAGCTCAAGTTTAATTCAAATACAAAATGGTAACAGCGGCGGCTGTAAGCTGAAAAGTGTGGAAAGGCTACAAATGGAAAAGCTGTTCATCAGCCCCAATGGCCAGCAGAGCCCATTCTCCTCCTAGTGAAAGGAAATTTGTCAGAGAAGTGTAAGTGTGCATTAGTGGTAAAGATATGAGAGAGGGCAGATCACAAGGTTATTAGCTGTTAGTATAACCAGAGAGGATTGATGGCGACTCCAGACTCTTGTCAGCTTGTCTTTAATGTCCCTGCAGGCTCACTCTCTTCCGTCATTTAGTGCTCTGATGGAACACAGATAGAAAAAATATATTTGCGTCATGGCGTCATGCAAGAACCACTAAAATGAGCTTAGAAACATAGAAAAATAGGAGCAGGAGTAGGCCATTCGGCCCTTCGAGCCTGCTCCACCATTCAGTATGATCATGGCTGATCCTCTATCTCAATACCATATTCCCACTCTCTCCCCATACCCCTTGATGCCTTTTGTGTCTAGAAATCTATCTATCACGTTCTTAAATATATTCAGTGACTTGGTCTCCTCAGCCTTCTGTGGTAGAAAATTCCACAGGTTCACCACCCTCTGAGTGAAGAAATGTCTCCTCATCTCAGTCCTAAATGTCTTACCCCGTATCCTGAGACTGTGACCCCTCGTTCTAGACCCCCCAGCCAGGGGAAACATCCTCCCTGCACCCAGTCTGTCTAGCCCTGTCAGAATTTTATACGTTTCAATGAGATCCCCCCTCATTCTTCTAAACCCTAGTGAATACAGGCCTAGTCGACCCAATCTCTCCTCATACGACAATCCTGCCATCCCAGGAATCAGTCTGGTGAACCTTCGCTGCACTCCCTCTATGGCAAGTATATCCTTTCTTAGGTAAGGAGGCCAAAACTGCACACAGTACTCCAGGTGTGCTCTCACCAAGGCCCTGTATAACTGTAGTAAGACATCCTTGCTCCTGTACTCAAATCCTCTTGCAATGAAGGCCAACATACCATTTGTCTTCCTAACTGCTTGCTGCACCTGCATGTTTGCTTTCAGTGACCGGTGTACAAGGACACCCAGGTCCCTCTGTACATCAACATTTCCCAATCTATCACTATTTAAATAAGCCTTTCTGTTTTTGCTACCGAAGTGGATAACTTCACATTTATCCACGTTATACTGCATCTGCGATTATCAAACATTATTTGTCTGATGTCCTTTCACATGCACCTGTGCTGCTGCAATCAATGTGATTAAGTAGCAGTGCTGCCTGTATTTTTACCTAACCATCTGTATGTAGCAAAAAAGGACTTGCATTTTTAAATAGTGCATTTCCTGACCATAGGACGTCCCAAAGCGCTTTACAGCCAATGAATTACTTTTGAAGTGCAGTTACTGTTGAAATGTAGGTGTGCTATATAATAGCACCATGGTACTATGTAAATGCATCAAAGATGTCCACTCCCTGACTACACTTATTGCCTAACTGAAAAGGACGTCTACTGTTGCTCTTTCATTTTGATGTCCTTTTAAGGTCAACCAAGTATTTTACCCAGCAAAAATCTCTTCATGCTGTAAGACGGTGAGCACAAGTGCTAATTTGTATTTTTGTGAACCTCATTTTTCCCCCCTCCCCCACCAGCCCCGATAGCTTTAAGATTATTTAATCGTGCAGCAAAATCTTTTTCAAACTGTGAGTGCTCTGATGAAATTCAAGATGGCCTCCAGCAGCACTCTAGTTTTATTGCAACAAACGTAACGTCGCTCACGGATGCTCGCATCTCGCCTCTGGGTTGTGACCATTGAAATATTGCTACTTTTTGGAAGTGGAATGTGATCGGACAAAACCCAAGACAGATGTATTTGTGGCTGCCCCTTGATTCTGTTAACTGGAAATGGCTCCCATCTGAGTAGCCAAGCATTTCGATATTTAAAACTGCCATCTCCTTTTGGGTGGAAAAATAGAATATTATCACCATAAATTAATCATGTTCCAAGTGCTTGTTGTGAATTGTGCAGCAATTATCATCCCTTTTTGGACTTCCAGATGAAATTATATTGCTTTCTCCTTTCCTTCTGCTTCAAGCACGCACCGTAGCTATGATTTTGTGGCTCTGGCAGAAATTTTGCCAAGAACAGCTTGTTGGTAGTGCCAAGCTACCCCAAAAGCCCATTGAGCAATTTTGTGAAGGCCAGGTCATTTGCATGATTCATGTAGGCCCGTAATTTCCGATAGGAGGCTTCCTGCATGCGGATACCTCCTATCGGGAAAAAAACCTACAAACTTACCTGAGGGCTCCAAAGGTCTGGACGCTTCCGCCCCTGGGCCTCTCCACAGTCGAAATGCGCAGGGGCGCAGGCGGTTCGCAAGCGTCCCTGGGATCACATGGGCCAGGCCAGCCAATAGGAGAAGGGAATCTCCCTTCATTCTTTTGACAGACAGGCCTGTCAAATATATGAATGGAGATCACCCCAAAAAGACACAAACATTAAATATATATTTTTTAAAAATCACGTTTATAAAATGAGTTAAAATCACATTAAATTAAATATTTTAAACAAATCTAATTTTTTGAAAAAATAAATTTTTTACGGGGCTAAAAATAGTTACTTTTTTAAAAAGTATTTTTAAATTATAAATGAGTGATTTTTAAAAACTTTTATGCTGGCTTTCACCAGGCGTAAGATTTTTAAGTGATTTCAGCGGGCAGAGGTTCTGCAGAAAGCAGAACTCTCCGCCCGCAGAGGCCCTTTTCCAGGGCAGGCGTCCGATCTGTTAAGAGCATTCTTGACCGATCGGAAGTGCCAGTTTTCAGCGCATGCGCTTCGCATGCCTGAAACCGGCATTTCCGACGTCCCTACAGGTGTGTACTCGGCCCGTACACACCCATAAGGATCGGAAAATATGGGCCACTATCTCTGGGCACAGCTTTGGCTGTATATTGCTACTTGGCCTAATGCACAATGCAGAGAATATGGCTCGGAGCTCTATTTTAAAGGAACTTACCCATTTAACGGTAAGTGGATGCATGGGGTGGGGGAGCAAATATAGACGGGACTTGGTGAATCTACCTTGCATGTTCTCTAAGATAATACAAGGGATAGGAAACTATAGTTATAACCGGACTTGAGATATTGGGACTTATTCCACTGGAGTAGGAAGGAGATTTAACAGAGGCTTTTAAAACTATGAATGGTTTTAATAGTGACCAGGCAGAACTATTTCCTCTGGTTGGGAAGTCAGGTAATTCCACAACTCATATTCAAAATCAGAAATATTGAAAACATTTCAAATAAAAGCAACACAGGATGCGAAAGGTAATGTGAACATTTCAACAAAAAGAAACATGCAAAGCCTGTGTTCCCCTGTCACAGCTGCTTTGTACCAATTAAAAATTGGCTTTGGCAGGAAAAGTGTAATCCTGAGGAGAGAGATGGAAAATTATGTTGGACATTAATTTAAATATTTGTGCATTCATTTTTGGGTCTTTAATGAGGCAATGACACAGAACGTTTGCAGATACTCTAATGCACAGAGTGCAACTGGACAGAAAATCAGGGGAACAAGGAATTTGGGGCAAAACATCTTTGAGGCCTTTTACCTCAATTTATTGTTTACTTTGCACCTGATCTTTACCTATACACCAAATGCAGCTGACAAAGTCTACTTTCAATGGGCAAATTTGCCTATAAAGAAAATTTGCCTGTGAAGATACCCAACCTTGGAGATTTGAAGATTTCCTCTGTGTGTTATGTACAGCTGAAGGGATAATTACAAGTCCTAGCCCTTTCGGGCTACCCCAGATCAGGTGTATTCCCCAGACGTTCACCTTCAACTTAAGTTAGAGATAGCCGAATTCCATAAGACGCTTAAATGGGTCTAAAGGTTCAGGCTATTTCTCCCTAAAGGAAAGGAATGACTGAAGATGTTACTGTCCTCCAGGTAGCATCTTTAATAAATTTAACTAGACTGTAACCTTCCGGCTATTATGAGGGCCTGGAATACCCCCCAGAATTCTGCAACTCCTTACAAAAGAGTGTACAGAAATTGGGTTCGCGAGTTTATACAGAATTACTCTTGAGACAATTCTAAAAATATATACTTTTATTTAAGAGCTGACATTGTTAACATCTGTTGATTCTGTCGCAACATTAACAATTCAAAATACAGATAGCTTACATTTCTTATTTCTCAGCGATCCTTATTCTCAAATCTTTACTTCGTTACATTTCTACATTTCTTATTGCTAAATCCAGATTATCCACCAAAATCAATTACTTAGATTACCCAAGACTCGTAGTTAAAAACTTAGAGCTTGCCTGTGAAGTTGAGAAATGCTTGGCCCGTTCAGCGAGTTCTGACTTTCTGTTTGAAAAGCTCTTATTTTTATACCCTTTTTTGCAGTGGTTTATTCTTTGAAGTTCTCTGCTGATGTCAGCTAATTGTCTTTATTGATTCTCTCTTTTGAATGCTTTCTATTCTTACTGTCAATTCAACTATTGCATACATAATTATGTCTCTACCTTTGGGTGTTTCAAAAACCATCATAAAAACAATATGACAGCTATGGTTTCTGTTTGATGTCATTCTTATCGAAGATTCTTCATTCAATTCTTAATATTGGCTTAACTGTTTTTTAGCAGATATTGTGACTCCGTGGTGTTCCAAGTTCAATACAAAAACAATGTAATTGCTTGGTGTATCTATTGAAGTCATATCTTCAAAGTGTTCTTGTTGGTATCATAGTTACTATGTATAAATTAAAGACACTTTGACTAGAATGTTTCATGCATTTCTAGCTATCTCAATTGGTTGCATATTTAATCTTATGTTTCCTGTCTTCCAAGTTTAACATAAAAACTATTTGACCAGCAGGTGTTTCTTTTACTTGATGCCATCTTTTCAAAGGCACATGCCTCTTTTAATGTTTGTGTTTCTGTTCAACGTGTTAGCTTATAACACCTTAAACTGGATCTTCCCATTGTGTTGTTCACAAACTCCAGACCTTTCGGAAGCGCCAAACTCTCATTTCAAAAGGGTCATTGTTTTAGTATATTTAACTAATTCCCATTTCAAAGCTTGTTTGGTTTTTACAACTTTGTTAAACAACTGATCTTTATCTCAGAAGCCTGTATTTATGTTTGCAGCCTGTGTCTCCAAGGCTTTCCAAACTTTTAAACCCAGTATTTTATGTATTAATAATATCAGTATTCTGTTCATATTATGGTGTACCTTTTTGAAATATGGCTTATTCCCTCACACAGCAACATCATAAACACCTTGGACAGGCATTTCCATGGGCTTCTGCTCCACCATTGTAACTTTGGCAGAAGCTCGGTGGAAACCACATTTAACACGTATAAGCCTTAGGTGGCTCCTGATCCCACGACAACCTCGATTTTTAGAATTCTCATCCTTGTTTTCAAATCCCTCCATGGCCACGCCCCTCCCTATCTCTGTAACCTCCTCCAGCCCCCCCCCCTTCCCCCAGAGATCTCTGCGCTCCTCCCATTCTCGCCTTTTGTGCATCCCGATTTTAATAGCTCCACCATTGGTGGCTGTGCCTTCAGCTGCCTCGACCCTAAACTCTGGAATTCCCTCCCTAAACCTCTAAACCCCTCTACCTCTCTCTCTCCCTTTAAGATGCTTCTTAAAACCTACCTCTTACCATCTGGCCTAATGTCTTGTTATGTGGCTTGGTGTCAAATTTTGTTTGATAACGCTCCTGTGAAGCACATCGGGACATTTTACTATGTTAAAAGCGCTATAGGAATGCAAGTTGTTGTTATAAACAGGGTTTCTGCTGAACTTCCGCCACAGTTATGGTGGTGGAGCAGGAGAGTCCCTGAGGAAATTCACCCCTCCATTCTTTATAAACAAGACATGGACGTCGTAACACAAAATGCACAGAGGAAATCTTTCCCCAAGATTTCCGTACAGATCATACTGCTTTGCCTTTGGATGTGCTGTTATCAGAATAAGTTAGATGACTTGCATTGGAGCAAAGGTTCTTTATAGCTGACTTCCAAAAGATGCCATTATTATAATTTATGAACAAAAATATATAAAAGGACATCCTTTTTATAAAAAAAAAGAAAAACCTCTTAAAGCTCTGTTAAAATTCCCTAATGGAATCACCTTACTCTTTAATTGTGCTTCATAAGCTGACTCATTACCTTAATCCAGTTAATTTATATGGAGAAAATCCTATTCCAATTAGTCAAGGAAAATGTTTTGACTTATGAAGGATATTTTTTAACATTAAAAAAAATCAAATGTAAATATTTGTTAGTGCAGTTGATTTTGCCAATTGCTTTGCCTACCTTGCCTGAAGGCACTGACTTGTGCTGGGCTGTTCTTCCGTGAGTACTGTTGGTCCTCCGCTATCTTGCTGAAGTACCATTCT
This sequence comes from Somniosus microcephalus, assembly GCF_052327205.1. Lineage (NCBI taxonomy): Eukaryota > Metazoa > Chordata > Chondrichthyes > Squaliformes > Somniosidae > Somniosus > Somniosus microcephalus. The sequence continues at coordinate 36,789,657 of NC_141009.1, forward strand.
TGTGAACACTGAGGGCAGGATTTTCATTCAGGAGTCGGGACTACTACTTTCGGGGTTGTAGTCCCGCCTCCATCAAGATGCGGCCAATCCACGCGATTTTAACTTGATTGACCTTATTGAGCCCGCCCAGCAGGCTGAGCAGGCCAATTAAGGGCCACCCGGCAACAGGTGACGTCACAGACTGAAATTTCATCTGTCAAGAGGTTTTGACAGATGAAATATCAGTGTTTGAAAGCTCTTTGAAGCTGTCAAACACTGACAGTCTTACTTCTAACCTGAGTCCTTCTCCACAGACTCAGTTAGAAATCTCTCCTGCAAAGAAAGCTGAAGGCTGTCACTTTTGACAGTTCGCAACCATTCTGCTTTCTGTGCCGGTGAGATGAGGGACTCCCGGGACCTAAAGGAAGGAAGGCTGAAAGGGTAAGAAAAGGTCATTTAAATTTCTTTAATCACTTTAGACACACCAAACACACTTACTTTTGCAGTCATGCACACATCACTCACCTGAACACCGACATCTCGACCTCTCCAAGTCCTTCAACCCGACGGCCCGCCTCCTCTAACTTGGCGTGGTTTGGAGCCGTCGGGAATCCCACACTTCAACCTTAAAAATAGGGATTAGGCTAAAAACTGCCTGTTAACTACCTGTTAGCAGGCAGTTAATTGGCACTAATCCCTTCCCGCCTCGGGTAGGCGGGTCTCAGTGCGGGGCGGGTACCCGCCTCCTTTGAAACTGGCATGGAGGCGGGTTTGGGTGCGGGATGGGGTCGGGACCCCCGATTTTGGAATTTTAACCACCCACACGCCTCCAATCCCGACTCCACGGCCCAATGAAAATCCTGCCCTGAATGTTAGCAGGCTTTTTGAGCAAAGTGGGCCTTGCAGCGGAACTCGATTCTGTCCTCACTTGATAGCCCCATTGGTACTTTCCAACAGGAGTCACTGGGTCCTTATCAGGGAAGGAAACTCGACCTGTTCTCTGTTTTCCACCCCGCCCCTTATTCATGGTGATGCCAATTCTAGTACCATTATTACCACCATGGCTGAGAGGCTAACTCAGCACAAACTGGAGATTGAGACTCTAGCCTAACTTCCTGAAAGGCCTATTAGATAATAACACTGCTGATGAAGCACAGTATTGATACAGATTGCACAATCTTACGGTCAACTTTTGCTTTGGGCTCTATTTGCTGATCTGAACTGGGGCCACAGTTACGGTTCTACACTTGGTCTGGGCAAGGGCTGGCGAGGTCAACCAGGGTTCCTATACCTGAATATCATCCAATGACCTCTGCTGGGAAGAGCCCATGTGCGAATGTTGGATAAGATTATGATCAGGCTTAGCTGTGCATCTCTCCTTTGTTGAATATTCTGCTGATATTCGCACATAAAGAACAGCCATTTTGCTGAGGTACCCAAGGGCTGCTGACATCATAGGGAACCATAGGCCAACAAGAGTTAGCACTTGCAGGAGATAACTGGGAGAAGATTGTAATAAATAAAATCTGCAACCTCCTTGGTCTGTATGGGTATTGCATTTGCAAGCAGAAAGATCGAGAGAGTGTTTAGTGAATTTTGATAACATTGTGCTTGTCCTTAACATCAAGTGATATGTGAAACATTTCAATTGTCTATATCTGTTTTGTTTAGTTATGTATTTCTGCAGCCATTGGAACGAATGTCTGAAAACTGGGAATGGAAGCCTGGTATTGATCAGTTCTGCCTCTACATAGAAACATAGAAGATAGGAGCAGGAGTAGGCCATTCGGCCCCTCGAGCCTGTTCCACCATTTAATGAGATCATGGCTGATCATCCAAATTCAGTACCCTGTCCCTGCTTTCTCCCCATATCCATTGATCCCTTTAGCCTTAAGAAATATATCTAACTCCTTCTTGAATATATTTAATATAAGTTGGCCTCAACTGCCTTCTGTGGTAGAGAATTCCACAGGTTCACCACTCTCTGGGTGAAGAAATTCCTCCTCATCTCAGTCGTAAATGGCTTACTCCTTAGACTGTGACCCCTGGTTCTGGACTCCCCTGCCATCAGGAACATGGCCGTAGACGTGAATCCAGGATGGTTTGTTGCCTCCCTGGTGCCAGGGTCAAGGATGTCACTGAGCGGCTGCAGGGCATTCTGGAGGGGGAGGGAGAACAGCCAGTGGTCGTGGTCCACATTGGTACCAACGACATAGGTAAAAAGAGGGATGAGGTCCTGCAGCAAGAATTTAGGGAGCTAGGTGAAGGATTAAGGAGCAGGACCTCAAAGGTTGTAATCTCTGGATTACTCCCGGTGCCACGTGCTAGTAAGTATAGGAATAGGAAGATAGAATGGATGAATGCGTGGCTAAAGGGATGGTGCAGGGGGGAGGGCTTTAGTTTCCTGGATCACTGGGTCTGCTTCTGGGAAAGGTGGGACTTGTACAAGTCGGACGGTTTACACCTGAACCAGGGGGGAACCAATATCCTTGCGGGGAGGTTTGCTAGCACTGCTGGGGAGGGTTTAAACTAACTTGGCAGGGGGTTGGGGTACAGAGTGGAGCTATAGTAGGGGGTGATTTACGGCCAAATACAGAGGGAAAAACAAGTCAGCTGGGAAGGCAGAGCAAATATGTGAAGGCAAAAGAGAATATGGCAGGGCTGGAAGGCATTTATTTTAATGCAAGGAGTCTTGCAAATAAGGTGGATGAACTGAAGTTGTTGTTGAACACATGGGAGTACGATATTGTTGCTATCACGGAGACATGGTTGAGGGAGGGTCAGGACTGGCAGCTCAATATTCCGGGGTATAGAATCTTCAGGCGAGACAGAGGGGGGTGTAAAAGGGGAGGGGGTGTTGCAATATTAATTAAGGAGTCAATTACTGCTGTAAGGAGGGATGATATATTAGCGGGTTCCTCTAATGAGGCCATATGGGTAGAACTTAAAAACAAAAAGGGGGCAAGCACTTTGCTGGGAGTGTACTATAGGCCCCCAAACAGTCAGGGGGAGATAGAGGAACAGATATGTAGGCAAATCTCAGAGAAGTGCGAAAATAATAGGGTAATAATAGTGGGGGATTTCAACTTCCCCAATATAAATTGGGACAGTCAGAGTGTGAAAGGCTTAGAGGGTGCAGAATTCTTAAAGTGCATCCAGGAGAGCTTTTTGAGCCAACATGTAGAAAGTCCTACAAGAGAGGGGGCGGTACTGGACCTAATTCTGGGGAATGTAGCCGGGCAAGTGGTGGAAGTGTCAGTAGGAGAGCATTTTGGCGACAGTGACCATAATTCGGTGAGATTTAAGGTGGTCATGGAAAAAGACAAAGACGGCCCGGAAATAAGGGTTCTAAATTGGGGGAAGGCCGATTTTAATATGATAAGGCAGGATCTGGCCAAAGTGGACTGGGAGCAGCTGCTTATAGGAAAATCCACATCAAAACAGTGGGAGACTTTCAGAAGGGAAATAGAGAGAGTACAACGCCAACATGCTCCTGTAAAGGTCAAGGGTGGGACCAACAAGCAAAGGGAACCTTGGATGACAAGGGATATACAAAAATGCATTAGAAATAAAAGGGGGGCTTTTGGCAGTTACAAAAGACTAAAGACGGAAGAAGCCCTAGAGGAGTATAAAAAGTGCAGGGGCATACTTAAAAAAGAAATTAGGAGGGCGAGGAGGGGCCATGAAATAACACTGGCGAGCAAAATAAAGGAAAATCCTAAGATGTTTTATAAGTATATTAAGGGCAAGAGGATAACCAGGGAAAGGGTAGGGCCCATTAGGGACCAAAGTGGCAATCTGTGTGTAGAGCCAGAGGATGTAGGCGGGGTTTTAAATGAATTTTTTGCATCTGTGTTCACTATGGAGAAAGACGATGCAGACATAGAAATCGGGCAAGGGGACTGTGACATACTTGAACATATTAGCATCGAGAGGGAGGAAGGAGGTGCTAGCGGTTTTAGCGGGCCAAAAAATGGATAAATCCCCAGGCCCGGATGAGATGTATCCCAGGCTGCTGTGGGAGGCAAGGGAGGAGATTGCAGGGGCTCTGACACTAATTTTCAGAACCTCTCTGGCCACAGGGGATGTACCAGAGGACTGGAGAACAGCTAACGTAGTACCATTATTCAAGAAGGGTAGCAGGGATAAACCAGGGAATTACAGGCCAGTGAGTCTAACATCTGTGGTGGGGAAATTATTGGAAAAAATTCTGAGGGACAAAATTAATCTCCACTTGGAGAGGCAAGGATTAATCAGGGATAGTCAGCATGGCTTTGTCAAGGGTAAATCATGTCTAACAAATCTGATCGAATTTTTCGAGGGGGTGACTAGTGGGGTGGATGAGGGAAATGCTGTGGATGTGGTTTACATGGACTTCAGTAAAGCTTTTGACAAAGTCCCGCATAGGAGACTGGTCAAGAAGGTAAGAGCCCATGGGATCCAGGGTGCCTTGGCGCGTTGGATCCTAAACTGGCTGAGTGGCAGGAGGCAGAGGGTGATGGTCGAAGGTTGCTTTTGTGACTGGAAGCCTGTGTCCAGTGGGGTACCTCAGGGATCGGTGCTGGGTCCCTTATTGTTTGTGATCTACATAAATGATTTGGATGAGAATGTAAAAGGTATGATCAGTAAGTTCGCAGATGACACGAAAATTGGTGGGGTGGTAAATTGCGAGGAGGAAAGCCTCCGGCTACAGGACGATATAAACGGGTTGGTCAGATGGGCGGAAAAGTGGCAAATGGAATTTAACCCTGAAAAGTGCGAGGTGATGCATTTTGGACGGACAAATAAGGCAAGGGAATACACAATGAGTGGTAGGACCCTAGGAAGTACAGAGGGTCAGAGGGACCTTGGTGTACATGTACATAGATCCCTGAAGGCAGCGGAGCAGGTAGATAAGGTGGTTAAAAAGGCATATGGGATACTTGCCTTCATTAGCCGAGGCATAGAATATAAGAGCAGGGAGGTTATGATGGAGCTGTACAAAACGCTGGTGAGGCCACAGCTGGAGTACTGTGTGCAGTTCTGGTCGCCTCACTATAGGAAGGATGTGATTGCTTTGGAGAGGGTGCAGAGAAGATTCACCAGGATGTTACCTGGGATGGAGCGCCTCAGCTATGAAGAGAGGCTGGACAGGCTGGAGTTGTTTTCCTTGGAGCAGAGAAGGCTGAGGGGGGACCTGATTGAGGTGTACAAAATAATGAGGGGCATAGATAGGGTAGACAAAGAGGAACTTTTCCCCTTAGTGGGGGGGTCAATAACAAGGGGGCATAGATTCAGGGTAAGGGGCAGGAGATTTAGAGGGGATTTGAGGAGGAACTTTTTCACCCAGAGGGTGGTTGGAATGTGGAACTCAATGCCTGAAAGGGTGGTGGAGGCAGGAACCCTCACAACATTCAAGAAGCATTTGGATGAGCACTTGAAATGCCATTGCATACAAGGCTATGGACCAAATGCTGGAAAATGGGATTAGACTGGACAGGGATGGATGGGCGGCGCAGACACGATGGGCCGAAGGGCCTCTTTCTGTGCTGTAAAACTCTATGACTCTATGACATCCTTCCTGCATCTAGTCTGTCTGGTCCTGTTAGAATGTTATAAGTTTCAGTGAGATCCCCTCTAATTCTTCTAAACTCTAGTGAATATCAGCCTAATCGACCCAATCTCTCTTCATACATCATTCCTGCCATCCCACGTATCAGTCTGGTGAATCTTCGCTGTACTCCCTCCATGACAAGAACGTCCTTCCTCAGATAAGGTGACCAAAACTGCACGCAATACTCAAGGTGTGGTCTCACCAAGGCCCTGTACAACTGCCTTGTACACTAATGGTAGAGAACGATATGTTCAAAAAGTCAAATTGTATTGAGCACAGAGCGTGCAGGATGAAAGATGATGCGAGGTTCTAATAGTGGGTGTGGATAGTGGAGAAGGACAGTGAGTTTGAGGCTCACTCATGGACGGGAGAGGAGAAAGCGTATGAGAGATTGCTGGCTTGAGTCCAACTTATTTGATATTTTGTGCATGTAAATGTTCTGTTCATTATACAATCTAATAAAACAACATTTAAAAAATGTATGAGGATAACCAACATTGTATCACCCACCTACAAGTTGGCGTACGATGGCATGCTGAGAAATGGATCTCCTTAACACTTACAAAAAGTTAAGTGCGGGATAATTTTCATGGAAGGCTGTGGTGTATGCTTATCTATATGTTGGAGGGCAAAGTGTGCTTGATTTATTTTCTTTATTGGTATGATTGGGCAAACATGAATGGGCTTTCAATAACAGAGTGCTAATCTCCTTTACGTAGCCTGTGGTACAATAATGTACTTTGTGCTGTAATGTACTTTTTAAAACATTGCCTTCTTTAGGGAGGCTTTGTCTTAGTATTAAATTGAGTTGGGACAAAGAAAGTAGAGCGTATCTATGAAGTGCATGTATGAACACCTCTTGATGTCAGCTTTAGAACACTATAATGGCAATTTAAACTGTAGCTTCTGGTCTGAGACTGATGTTCACAGTATTGGTTCCACCCAGGCATTGCCTTGTTTAGACTCTCTAGCTTCAACTGCAGGTCTGCTGTCCAGAAGAGAACTTTGTTCATTTGTGCACACGTGCAGATCTTCTCTCACCGTTTACAACTTCACTGTTTCGAGAGTGCGGCTGGGATAGTTTGCACTCTTAACATTAAAGGCTGGGCTTAAAAGGTGATCAGGAAGTCCAAGAGTACATATTTAACAAGGTTTGACACCGCATTGGAGTTATACTGCATGTGGCGTCAAACCCAAGGGGTGTCGCAGCCTTCCTCCAGCATTCATCACTCAGCAGCCTCAATTCCTGATGACTAACATCAGTCTCTGACTGGAGTTATACTGCAACTTGGCATCACTATGAAGCGGAAACTTCTAAAGTTGCAGTGCAAACATACTCTATAACAACCATTGAGAATGTGGCACAAAGATTTCCAAACAGATTAGTCTGTTTATTTCTTCTTCACCTCTGCATTAATGGTCCATGAACATAAAACACTTAAATAGGGACTTACATTTTCAGTTTCCTGCACCAGCACTAGTGATTTGTGTGTCACCCCTGGTCCACTTTCTGGTTCATTTTCACTGGCATTGAGCAAATAAGGGGAATGTTCTGCTATTCATATCTCCGCAATATCAACGCCTGACATCAAACCTTTAAGTTTTAAGAAGGGCAAAAGAAAGAAAAACTTGCATTCATATAGCGCCTTTCATGACCACTGCACATCTCAAAGCGCTTTACAGCCAATGAAGTACTTTTTGAAGTGTAGTCACTGTTGTAATGTAAGAAATGCATGCACAGCAAGCTCCCACAAACAGTAATGTGATAATGACCAGATAATCTGTTTTAATGATATTGATTGAGGGATAAATATTGGCCAGGACACCGAGGATAACTCCCCTGCCCTCCTTCAAAATAATGTCATGGGATCGTTTACATCCACCTGAGTGAGCAGACGGGGTTTCGGTTTAACGTCTCATCCAAAAGATGGCATCTCTGACAGTGCAGCACTCCCTCAGTACTGCACTGGAGTGTCAGCCCAGGTTTTTGTGCTCAAGTCTCTGGAGTGGGACTTGAACCCACAACCTTCCGACTCGGGGGTGGGACTTGAACCCACAACCTTCCGACTCGGGGGTGGGACTTGAACCCACAACCTTCCGACTCGGGGGTGAGGGTGCTACCAACTGAGCCATAGCTGCCGCAAAGGGAGGCAAGTCATCCCTATTTTTTGTTCTGGATCCATTGATTGATTGTTTCTCTACAAAAGGGACAAATCCTTCTGCAAGTGGCACAGTGCTCTCCCTATCACAATTAGATATTCCCATTATTTGTCGCTGTTTTTTGTTCTGTTTTATCTTTCCACCTGTGCTGATGTGAGCAAATAAAGGAAAACCGTGGAGCCATTAAACCATTTTATTTTACTGTGTATGTGTGAACAATATTGAGCCAAGGCGAAATTTGACATTTCTGTTATCTGTCACTGATCTTTAGTTTGTTACTTTTTTTTAAATAAGCAAATAAACTATATTTTCAGTTATAGTGGTTGCTGTATTTGAGGTTAAAGCAACGTTTAAAGAAAATCTAAATGCTAATGGGCATTGACTATAAGCTGATCAAAGTAATATGCCACGGTTTCCTTTAAAAAAAAATCTTTTTTGCATTTAGGGTTGGGTTCAGAAACATGTTGCTAATATTTGCCAAATAATTCCAAAAAGGAGTCAGTATGAAATGAAATGCCATAATACTGCTGTTGTGGAATGGAGAGGGTAAACGATCTGAGCTGCCATGTTTGGAGAACGCAAGGATTACAGACAGCTTTCATTTGATTCATGCTGTTAGTAACCTGTTGAGGAACCTCCATGGAGCCTGAGTTAAAGTATGGGCAAGTGAGAGGACAAAGCCGATGTACGGCAATGTGAATTTAAAAAAAAAAAAATGTTTTATGGGATCAGGGCGTCGCTGGCAATGCCAGCATTTACTGCCCATCGCTAGTTGCCCTTGAGAAGATGGTGGTAATCCTCCACCTTCAACCGCTGCAGTCCATGTGGTGATGGTACTCCCACAGTGCTGTTTGGTAGGGAGTTCCATGATTTTGACCCAGCGACGATGAAGGATCGGCGATATACTTCTAAGTCAGGATGGTGTGTGACTTGGAGGGGAACTTGGATGTGGTGGTGTTCCCATGCGCCTGCTGCCCTTGTCCTTCTAGGTGGAAGAGGTCGCGGGTTTGGGAGGTGCTGCCGAAGAAGACTTGGTGAGTTGCTGCAGTGTGTCTTGTAGGTGGTACACACTGCAGCCACGGTATGCCGGTGGTGGAGGGAGTGAATGTTTAAGGTGGTGGATGGGGTGTCAATCAAGCGGGCTGCTTTGTCCTGGATGGTGTCGAACTTCTTGAGTGTTGTTGGAGCTGCACTCATCCAGGCAAGTATTGCAGGAGAATTGATGGTTGGGTCCTGTGGTACATTCCACTTTCAGAGGAATCAAACAGTAATTGGCCCATCCGGCAAACTCAGTTGCATTATTTATTCACCAGATGGCACTGGTAATCGGGCAAGTAAAGAAAAGATAACTGATCTATGAAGGCTTTAAATAATCTGATTTAATAATGATTTTTTTTTTAATTGAAGTGCTAGCATGTTTCTCAAACAACAGTATTTTCATTGACTCACTATGATGGGATCTCATACTTTTTTGATGGTCTGAACAACAGGATATTAAAGGGCACTCACACTGTGGAATGACGCATTAATCTCTACAGTTTAACACGTTGGTTATATATAAAGCCGTTTATTACAGATGAGAATCTCAGTCGGCACGGCTATTTCATCAGTGACGTCTAGACTATTATTGGCAGTGGCGGAGAGAGTGACAGAGATGTTAGAGAGATCCAAACAATATAAGTCATTCTGTGATTGAGTTCTTATCCCAGTTATTTTAGTCCCATTTTACTGCTTCTTCCTCCCCCACCAACCCCCAATTTTATTGGGACACTAGGTTGTCTTGGGAACCACTGAATTACTTTCTCGGTAACTTAACTTAAAATTTGGTTTCTTTACCAAATTTAAAGAGCAGACTTCTGTTGTCGGTGCCTGTGCTCCCTTTTAAAGTGGTCACAGGCTAGTTTGACATCGAGAGAAAGAACTTTCATTTATATAGCACCTTTCACAACCTCAGGAGGTCCCAAAGTGCTTGATAGCCTATGAAGTACTTTTTTTGAAGTGTAGTTATGGTAATTTTAGAAATGCAGCGGCCAATTTGTGCACAACAAGGTCCTGCAGTGAAATCAATGACCAAATCATCCGTCCTTTAGATGTTGATAGGGGGATAATTATTGGCCAGGACACGGGGGAACTCCCCTGCTCTTCTTCGAATAGTGTCGTGGGTCCTTTTATGTCAACCTGAAAGGGCAGGCAGGGCTTCAGTTTAATATTTCATCTGAAAGACGACGCCTCTGACAGCGCAGCACTCACTCAGTAAAGGACTAAAGTGCCAGTCAAGTCTCTGGAGTGGGGCTTGAACCATCACAGCCTTCTGACTCTGAGGCGAGAGTGCTACCACTGAGCTAAGAGTGACGTCGTAGATAATTCGACACCTAAACAATTATGGGATTTGGATTTTTTGTCAGGCTTCTACACATACAGCGGTAGAAATACAAGTTGTTGTTGTAGAAATCAGTCTGGGCCCGTTTTTGAGCAGCATTTGCGTGAACAAATCGGCCCGAGTCGCCTGAAATTGGGCCTCTGGCCTTCTCTACATACTCATAAAAATGAATTTCAGCCCTCGGGTAAGTGTGCGATGAGAGGTTGGATCGGGCGCGGGGCGGGGGAGGGGGCGTTGATTGCCAGGGCTGTGCATTTGTGAGGATCGCTTCCTCCACCACTGGCGCACCATGGCTGCGGCGTGTAACCTCTACAAGATGCACTGTAGCAAATTGCCGAGGCTTCTTCCACATGGACTGCAGCGGTTCAAGAAGGTGGCTCACCACCACCTTCTCAAGGGCAACTAGGGATGGGCAATAAATGCTGGCCTTGCCAGTGACGCCCAGATCCCATGAACGAATATAAAAAAAAAAAAATTGGCAGTGGGACCAACATCTATGCAGATTGGGCAGCGGGCGATGCCACTGCTTTGTGCCCATTTTATGTCCAGAACCGATACCACTTTCGACTCCACAGCTTTAGCTGGAATCCCTGAAGTTGTTGAAGAATTGTCCTGCAAATGGGGCAAAATCAGAAGATAACTTAATCTCGCCTGTCGCTGCAATCTCCTCCACCACTCTATCTGCTCCCAGATTCTTTCTACCTCTGACTCTAGTCATCTGTGCATTCCCCCCTGCTCCTTTGTCCCATCATTAGTCACACAGCTTTCAGCCACTGCTGTCCTACCCTTGCGAACTCCCTTCCTAATTCTTTCTGTGTCTCCATCTTTAAAAGCCCCCTCAAGACTCATATATTTTTGACCAGGCTTTTGGTCAACCCTCTGAATCTGTCCCTTACTGGCTCGTTATCTGTTTTCTTGCACCTATTTGAGAAGTTTCGTTACGTTGGACTTGCTGTTGACAATCAATGAGGCCTGGTCTTAATGATCAGGGTGGTGCGATGAAATTCCTCTTTTAATGATAAATAGGAGAATGCCTGTTTCCTCCATTTTTAAAAATTCATTTATGGGATGTGTGCGTCGCCGGCAAGGCCAGCATTTATTGCCTGTCCCTAATTGACCTCGAAGGTGGTGATGAACCACCTTCTTGACTACAGCTGAGTGGCTTGTTGGGCCATTTCAGAGGGCAGTTAAGAGTCAACCACATTGCTGTGGGTCTGGAGTCGCATGTTGCCCAGACCGGGTGTGGACGGCAGGTTTCCTTCCCTAAAGAAAATTCGTGAACCAGTTGGGTTTTTATGACAATCCAGCAGTTTCATGGTCACCATTACTGATACTAGCTTTTTATTCCAGATTTGTTGAAGTAACTGTATTTAAATTGCCGTGGTGGGATTTGAACTCATGTCTCTGGATCATTAGTCCAGGCCTCTGGATTACTAGTCCAGTAACATAACCACTATGCTACTGTACCTCCTTTAAAAACCACCTAATGAAATTGCCGAAATGTGCATGTTCGGAGAACACCACTCTATTAATGGGTTATTATTTATGGCGCTCGCCTCATATTTTCCAATAGAAGAGGTGTATCTGGACAACACAACTTTGGTGAAAAGAAACACCACCTCAAGGTATGCGGGTAAAGTAATTTTGAGAATAAATGCAAAGAAAGGATGAAAAATACGTGGATATGCTGTTAAATAAACTCTCTTGGTTTTGAAATAAATTGCTGAATTCTGTTCACTGGCAATATAATGTGCAAAAAAGCTGATTTTATTTCTTTTTGAGAGTTCATACGATCTAAAATTCTAAAAAGTTTTGACAATCTAATGTACATTTGTTTCTATTTAAATGTGGACATGTTCTTTCTAAAGGAAACTTCCAGGACAAGATCACACCTTCAAAAACTAAATTAAGATTTCCTTTATCATAACTTATTTTTTTAAACCTCCAGCTTCCTGTCGTGCTTAGAATGCAGTGTGGTTATTCCTTGACTGCTGAGCTGATGGTGCTGCCTGGACACTATATAAACCTACATGACTCTAATTTAAACGTTTCGAGTGCTGGGATTTACTCTCCCCATGCTCTAAACTTTTAAATTTCTATCTTCTGGGAGACGGCACTGAGTGTGTGCATGCATTCAAGTGTGCAAGTAAACAGGGCAAAGTTCCAGCGAGACAGGAACCAGCAGTCTTGAACAGGGACGAACTGCAGTGACCAACCTTGGACTAGCAGCGACAGTGTAAACGCACCCTAAAGTAGCAAATCAACTTGCAAATTATTAACGTGTCACAGAAATTAAATCGACTTGCCACAGAAACAACATTCCCTTGCAGCAGCGTTTGAGCTGGCTGCAGTAATTGGCCTTTAGTGCTGTGGAATTCAAGGGCTCCCAGTTTATGGATTTGATTACACATTTGAATTAGTCATGATCAAGAACAACTGGCATGGCTACTGACTGACTGACTGACTAAAAGGTGGTGCACCGCTGATGGGTTATCTCACTGGGCGAAATCATGCTGTCATCTCCATTTTGAGATAATTCCTTGAGTGAAACAATCTCGTTTAGGCCGGGGGGGATGATATCGCACTCGTACCTGGTGGGATCGCTAGTATTGAGAGCAAACACGTTTTTGCAATGTCTTAATTTGCCCCAGTGTTCGGACATTAAAGAAAAACTTGCATTTATATAGCGCCTTTCACGACCACCGGATGTCCCAAAGCGCTTTACAGCCACTGAAGTACTTTTTGAAGTGTAGTCACTTGAAATGTAGGTGTGCTGTATGTTGGCGCTCCCTCAGTACTGCGCAGGAGTGTCAGCCTAGATGTTTGTGCTTAAGTCTCTGGAGTGGGACTTGAACCCACAACATTCTGACTCGGACGTGAGGGTGCTACCCACTGAGCCACGGCTGACAGCACAAAGTCTGTCTTCAACCTGTTGCGTGCAAATATTGGGATGCAATGCTTTAAACATTTTGCGTGCAAATAAGGCTGACCAGAAGCAGGTTTTATCTGTGTGCAGAGATGCCTGTTATTGTAAAGTCTAGGGATAATAAAAATGTTTTAAATGGTCAAATCGCCTCAATAATTTCTTCCACTTGAGTTTTTTTTTAAAAATGTCGTCTTATTTAATTATTGCAACTATGGCAAGTGTCTTGTTTTGCACACTTTGTACAAAAATAATAAATTGCAGGACAACGGAATATTACAGTTTAAACTCTTTTAATGAAAGCATTAGGTCTGATCTGACTCACAGCAGTACAGCACCATGTGGACAAGATGGAGTCAGGACCCCTACTGGGTCTTCTAAACAATAGCAGTCCTTACAGATGCCTGCAGGCCAATGACAACTCAGCATGCGATCACATGTGAATATAATAGGTATTCCTTACAGATGCCTGCGGGCCAATGATAAATCAAAATGCAAATGTTACATCTTTCTTTTAAAAGAAAAATGTTATGCATTACTTTTGAACCTTCTACATAATGTTCTCAGTAGCATCAACATATAAGTAAACTGAACATTTAACTAGCACTGAAAACATCTCAACGTTTCAATAACGATGTACAGTTTTTTTAGGGCAGTGATCCGCATACACCCTTTTGACAGTTCACAAGTCAAGGATAACTCCAGGCTTGACCTCATCGGAATGACGGTGTTGTTCCTTGGTGTTCAGGAGGTGCTTGCGATTGCGGCGGTACACCTGTCCTTCTGGAGTGTGGACGTGATACGATCGCTCGGTGTCAGCTGGCTGGATGACGACTGCTCCTGGATTCTGACGGATTCTCCATTGTGCAGCGGCGGCAGTAGTCTAGCTGACCTGTCATAGTATCTCTTTTGGTGTTGCTGTCTCTGTACACGTTTTGCATGCGTGACCTGCCAGGGCCTGTCTGGGATACGGTGAGGTATCATGGGCTCCTTGACATTTGATGGGCGGCGTTCTAGACAAATGGAACATTTTCCGACAATGTCCTCAATGTGTTTGCACATTCTGGGCCAAAACATAATGTCACGTGCTCTTTGTTTGCATTTTTCCATGCCCACATGTCCAGCATGAATTTTTGTCAACATCTCTTCCCTGAGACTGGTAGGAATGATGATTTTCTCCCCTTTGAAGACGATTCTGTTGATTTGTGACAGTTTGTCTCTGTGGTTCCAGAATTCAGATATGCTCTGAGGGCATTTCCTCCTTTCCTCAGGCCATCCTTCATGTATGACTTTGCTCAGCAGTGTGAGTTGTGCATTTTTCTCTGTTGCTGCTCAGATCTCCTTCAGTTTTGAGTCACTCACAGGTGAGCTGTTGTACACCATGTGCACCTGCACATCCATGCCTTCACTGAGGCTGCTGTCCTGGTAGCTAAGAGACTTTCTGGAGAGCGTGTCTGCAACAGGAATGTCTTTTCCTGGATGGTGAATGATTGTGAAGTTATACTTCTGCAGCTGAAGGATCATTCTCTGTAGACTTGGTGGGGCTGCGGCTAGTGGTTTCCTCATGATTGACTCGAGGGGCTTGTGGTCGGATTCCACAATGACTTGTCGGCCATCGACGTACTGGTGGAAACGCTTACATCCGAACAGAATTGCATATAGCTCTTTCTCGATTTGAGCATAATTGATTTCACTGTCTGTGAGAGATCTGGAAGCGTAGCCGATGGGCTTTCCTTCTTGCAGTAATACTGCGCCTAGTCCGTACTTTGACGCGTCCACTTGTAGTCTGAGCTCTTTGTTGGGGTCGAAGTAGGCAAGAACCGGTCCTGGTTCTCTGGCGATTAGGTCTTTCATTTTCTGAAATGCTGTGTCATGTTTGTCCCACAGGAACTCATTGGATTGTTTGAGCAACTGACGCATGGGTGCGTTGATTTTGGAGAGGCTCGGGGCAAACTTGGCTAAGTAGTTAACCATGCCTAGTACTGTCTCTAGCTCTGCGCGGTTTTTCGGCGGTTCCATCTTCTTGATGGCGAAGATTTTCTCTGGATCCGGCTTAATGCCATCAGTTGAGAGGCGATGCCCGAAATAACTGATCTCGGTGGATCCGATTATGCTTTTCTCGGGGTTGAGCCGGATACCTTTCTCCCGTGATCTTTGTAGCATCGCACGGAGGTTCCTGTCATGTTCCTCTCTATTCCTGCCATAGATGAGGATGTCGCCTACGATTGCGACTACTCCGTCGAGGCCTTCATAGGTTTCGTCAATCTTCCGCTGGAATTCATCCTGAGCTGAGATAAGACCAAATGGTAAACGCAGAAATCAGTAGCATCCAAATGGTGTGTTGAACGTTGTTAGCTTAGATGACTCTTCCGTGAGCTTGATAGTCCAGTATCCTGATCGTGCGTCCATTACACTGAAGTAACGTGCTCCCACTAGCTTGGGTGTGATGTCATCTAGCGTTGGTAGAGGGTAGTGAGGGCATTTGATAGCCTTGTTCAAATCTCTGGGGTAGAGACAGACTCAGCTTGCCTGTACGTGGTTTCTCAACCACTACTAACGCGTTGACCCACTCTGTCGGTTCTGTTTCCCAGACGATGATTTCTGTATTCTCCATGCTCTGTAGCTCCTCCTTCAGGTGACTACATAGAGCAAGGGGTATCCTTCTCGGTGGGCAAACCACAGGGGTTGCTGCTGGGTCAAGGTGAATAGTGCATTCACCTGGGAATAGTCCGATTCCTTTGAAGACATCAGCAAACTCCTCCATGACTGCTATTCAACTGGTGCTGTCAATGATGGTGCTAGCTTGACGAGATCCATGTCTAAACATGCCTTTAGACCTAGCACTGGAGGTGCTCGAGTGTCAATAATGTAAAAGTTCAGCATCATGTGGCTTTCTTTGTACAGGAAACTTTGTGTTGTCCGGAGGCTAAATGTTCGGCAAGCTCGAGCCACCGGCAAAAATTAGGAGCCGTTTCGTTTGTTTTTTTTTTCTTTTTGTTGCTTTTTTCTCAATAGTCAAGCTCTGCAAGGTCTCGCTGAAGCTGTTGCTAAGCTACAGAGACGCTTGCAAGGTACGGCCGACTGTTTAGAAGCTGTGGGTTTGTTGCCAGATACAGAGCTCAAAATCTCCGTATGTTTCAACATTAGCGCTGGTTTGTTCTTTGGTGTGTATCTATTAACTGCGTGCACTGTCTGTTCACTCGAGCTGCTCATGGCGCCGGTTATGGTTTTCAACTGTGCTTGGGCTATCTCGTGCGATCTAGCTATGTCCATAGCTTTGTCCAGCGTAAGCCCGGACCCAACATTCAAAAGTTTCTCTCTCTCTTTAGCTGAATGTATTCCAAACACGATGCGGTCTCTGACCATCTCATCTTTATCTGCATATGCACAGTCTTTTACCAGCAGTTTTAACTCAGTCACGAACTGTTCAAACAACTCACTAGCTCCTTGTACTTTCTCCTGAAACTTGTACCTAGCGAATATCGTATTTGTCTTGGGCATCACATATGCTTCAAAACAGTCAAAATTACTTTTCAGTACCTTTGCTTCATCCACGGTGAGAGACCATGTGTTAAAAATGTCTCTCCCTTTTTCTTCGATCCACAGGAGTAGGTAGCTGCATTTTTCTTCTTTTCTTTTCAACGGACCTGAGAACATCAATTCCATGTGTTGCTTGAACTTGCACCATTCTCTATGTAAGTTCAAGGATTCCCAATTCATTCGAGGTAAGGGAGCTCCAACGATGTCCATTTCAAACCCCTGTTCTGACACCATGTCTTGTTTTGCACACTTTGTACAAAAAGTAATAAATTGCAGGACAAGGGAGTATTACAGTTTAAACTCTTTTAATGAAAGCATTAGGTCTGATCTGACTCACAGCAGTACAGCACCGTGTGGACAAGATGGAGTCAGGACCCCTACTGGGTCATCTAAACAATAGCAGTCCTTACAGATGCCTGCAGGCCAATGACAACTCAGCATGTGATCACATGTGAATATAATAGGTATTCCTTACAGATGCCTGCGGGCCAATGATAAATCAATATGCAAGTGTTACAGCAAGTAATAGACTTTGCTGGGCTCCCTGACTCCCATTTCTCCTGTTTGCAGTTTTCTTTCCTAGATCCATGCCAAAATTGGTTTTGCACTCAAATTTTGGATATTGCACCCAGTTTTATGGCACCACCCACTCACGGTGCTCATACAGAGCAGTTAATTTCTCAGGAAAGATGCTAATTCATGGGCGCTTCCTTAAATGTGTGTGGAAAAGTTCAGGGAAAATTAGCAGTGAATGTATGTTGGGCCGAACACCAGTCAGGTACAGAGCAGCTTAAGGAGAGGCTGGAGATCAGAACCTATCCCCTTAAACGGTGTACACGATGCGGGGCATGAATGAAGTCAAAAGTCAGGGAGACTGGGATTAGCATCGCTAAAGAAAGGGGCAACTCCTCTTTGTCTGTTGCAGATGACACATAAGCATTGCTGCAGGGAAAAATAAAATAAGCCATTATACATCCATATCAAAACTGCACCGTTCAAGTATGCTGTTCGCCACTAACTGGGAAAAATGGCAAGTCTTTGTCTGCTTAGAATTGGGAATTAAATTTCAGTTTTGCAGTCACAATGCATTTATCACAAAATTGAGTGTGTGGTGTTCTTATCAATTAGTCAAATAGCTCAGCTTGATGTGGTACAGAGGACGACATCTGCACCTGCTGCGCTCATCTTCAGTCTGCGAACCACCTCCCATGTTTTGATCGAGAAGTACATCTTATCTTCTAAAGAGACTCGGCTATTTGTCACGCTGTGAGTCTAGTTTCTCTGACAGGTGGATAAATACTTCTGACTGTAATGAGCTGTAGAGCACAACCTCCCTGCAGTCACTTGCCATATGTCCATGGCTGGAGACCAGTGCCATTTTATTCTAGTACCGAGCTCCGTCTTTCTGATCTCAGTCATTGGAAGTAACAGCTGTTTCTGACTGCCATGGCATGAGCTTTAAATGTTATTGCTCCCAAAGTAGACATGTTTGAGGAACAGGAGCCACGATGGGATAACTTAGTGCAGTTGATGATCTGTGTTCATTGGGGAGTAAAGTTCTGAATGGATCTTGGGTTCTGGCAATGACAGATCTGTGTTGATGTGTCTGAGCTGCATGTTACTATGTTAAGTACATAAATTTGTATTCTTTTACCTTGCGTAGTGCACTCGATCGTACAAACAGGTTTGCAGTTTGTAACAGACTGGTCCCCACTGTTATAAATATGCTCAAGTTTCAGAATTCTGCATTAAAGCAGATATAGAACTCTCAGTGGGATAAGGTATCCTCTGATCGCGATGTATTTGTGACATCATGGACACAGAGGAAAAATATCCTCTGATCACTATTTCTTGTGAAATCATAAACACAGTTTTTAGAATGCATTTGGAATTTTGCTGCAAATAATGATCAAAGCTAAGTTTACGATGTCGAAAACAAGGGGGGGCGGTTGGTGGTGGTGGGAAATGGGAGGGTGCGGGCGTGCAGTGGGCATGGGGCGCGCAGCGGGTGGCTGGTCTGCCACTGCTCATTCTCAACCATTGCCGAAAGATTTTTTTAAATTTGTTTATGGGATGTGGGCGTCGTTGGCAAGGCCAGCATTTATTGCCCATCCCTAATTGCCCTTGAGAAGGTGGTGGTGAGCCGCCGCCTTGAACTGCTGCAGTCCGTGTGGTGAAGGTACTCCCACAGTGCTGTTAGGGAGGGAGTTCCAGGATTTTGACCCAGCGACGATGAAGGATCGGCGATATACTTCCAAGTCAGGATGGTGTGTGACTTGGAGGGGAACTTGGAGGTGGTGGTGTTCCCAGGCGCCTGCTGCCCTTGTCCTTCTAGGTGGAAGACGTTGCGGGTTTGGGAGGTGCTGCCGAAGAAGCCTTGGCGAGTTGCTGCAGTGCATCTTGTAGATGGTACACACTGCAGCACGGTACGCTAGTGGTGCAGTGAGTGAATGTTTAAGGTTTCAGCGATGGTGGCATAGTGGTTAGCACTGTTGCCTCACAGCGCCAGAGACCCGGGTTCAAATCTGGCCTCGGGCGCCTGTCTGTGTGGAGTTTGCACATTCTCCCCATATTTGCGTGGGTTTTCTCCGGGTGCTCCGGTTTCCTCCCACAGTCCAAAGATGTGCGGGTTAGGTTGATTGACTATGATAAATTGACCCTTAGTGTTAGGGGGATTAAATACGTGGGGTTATAGGGATAGGGTGGGATATGTGTTGGTGTAGGGGTTACAGGGATCGGGTGGGATATGTGTCGGTGCAGGCTCGATGGGCCGAAATGGCCTCTATCTGCACTGTGGGGTTTCTGTGATTTCTGTGATTTCTGTGGTGGATGGGTGCCAATCAAGCGAGCTGCTTTATCCGATGGTGTCGAGCCCCTTGAGTGTTGTTGAAGCTGCACTCATCACGCAAGTGGAGAGTATTGCATCACATTCCTTACTTGTGCCTCGTAGATGATGGAAAGGCTTTGGGGAGTCAGGAGGTGAGACACTCGCCACAGAATATCTAGCCCCTGACCTGCTCTTGTTGCCACAGTATTTATGTGGTTGGTCCAGTTAAGTCTCTGGTCAATGGTGACCCCCAGGATGTTGATGGTGGAGGATTCAGCGATGGTAAAACTGTTGAATGTCAAGGGGAGGTGGTTAGACTCTCGCTTGTTGGAGATAGTCATTGCCTGGCACTTCTGTGGCGCAAATGTTACCTGCCACTTATTAGCACAAGCCTAAACGTCATCCAGGTCTTGTTGGATGCGGGCATGGACTGCTTTATTATCTGAGGAGTTGTGAATAGCACTGAACACTGTGCAGTCATCAGCGAACATCTCCATTTCTGACTTTATGTTGGAGGGAAGGTCATTGATGAAGCAGCTGAAGATGTTTGGGCCTAGGACACTGCCCTGAGGAACTCCTGCAGCGATGTCCTGGGGCTGTGATGATTGACCTTCAATCACCACAACCATCTTCCTTTGTGCTAGGTATGACTCCAGCTAGTGGAGAGTTTTTCCCCCGATTCCCATTGACTTCAGTTTTACTAGGGCTCCTTGATGCCACACTCAGTCAACTGCTGCCCTGATGTCAAGGGCAGTCACTCTCGCCTCACCTCTGGAATTCAGCTCCTTTGTCCATGTTTGGACCAAGGCTGTATTGCGGTCGGGAGCCGAGTGGTCTTGGTGGAACCCAAAATGGGCATTTGTGAGCTGGTTTTTGGTGAGTAAGTGCCGCTTGATAGCACTTTCGATGGCACCTTCTATCACTTTGCTGATGATTGCGAGTAGACTGATGGGGCGGTAATTGGGCGGGTTGGATTTGTTCTGCTTTTTGTGGACAGGACATACCTGGGCAGTTTTCCACATTGTTGGATAGATGCCAGTGATGTAAGAAAACTACTAGGCACTTGATCTGAGTATTAAACAAGGCTTTAATCAACTGTTTTTCAACATGGCGATCTAGTTGTATCCTTCACTAGTTCCTGTTAAAGAATGTCCTGAGCAAGCTGGGCCCATGGCCGAGTATTTATACTCTCCCTGGACAGCGCCACCAGCAGGCCGCCCAGTATTACTTCATAAGTCATTTCCACATGAATGACAAGATTCATGTCACCAGTGTTGTAGCTGTACTGGAGCAGCTTGGCTAGAGGCGCGGCTAGTTCTGGAGCACAAGTCTGCAGCACGATAGCCGGGATGTTGTTGGGGCCCATGGCCTTTGCTGTATCCAGTGTGCTCAGCCGTTTCTTCATTTCATGTGGAGTGAATTGAATTGGCGGAAGACTGGCTTCTGTGATGGTGGGGACCTCCGGAGTAGGCCGATATGGATCATCCAGTCGGCACTTCTGGCTGAAGATGGTTGCAAATGCTTCAGCCTTGTCTTTTACACTCATGTGCTGGGCTCCACCATCATTGAGGATGGGAATATTCATGGAGCCTCCTCCTCCCCTTAGTTGTTTAATGGTCCACCACCATTCACGACTGAATGTGGCAGCACTGCAGAGCTTTGATCTGATCTGTTGATTGTGGAATCACTTAGCCCTCTCTATAGCATGCTGCTTCTGCTTTTTCGCATGCCTGTAATCCTGTGTTGCAGCTTCCCCAGGTTGGCACCTGATTTTTAGGTATGCATGGTGCTGCTCCTGGCATGCTCTTCTACACTCCTTAGTGAACTAGGGTTGGTCCCCTGGCTTGATGATAATGGTAGAGTGAGGGATATGCCGGCCCACAGCACCTCATGGATGCCCAGTTTTGAGCTGCTAGGTCTGTTCTGAATCTATCCCATTTAGCACAGTGGTAGTGCCACACAACATGATGGAGGGTATCCTCAGTGACGGGACGGGACTTCCTCCCCACAATGATTGTGCGGTGGTCACTGCTACCAATACTGTCATGGACAGATGCATCTACGACAGGTAGATTGGTGAGGGCGATGTCAAGTAGGTTTTTCCCTCGTGTTGGTTCTCTCACCACCTGCCGCAGGCCCAGACTGGCAGTTGTGTCCTTCAGGACTCGGGAAGCTTGGTCAGTAGTGGTGCTGCCGAGCCACTCTTGGTGATGGACATTGAAGTCCCCCACCCAGAGTGCCCTTGCTACTCTCAGCGCTTCTTCCAATGGAGGAGTACTGATTCATCGGCTGAGGGAGGGTTGTAGGTGTTAATCAGCAGGTTTCCTTGCCCATGAGTCAGTGTTGAGGACTCCCAGGGCCACTCCTTCCTGACTGTATACCACTGTGCCGCCACCCCTGGTGGGTCTGTCCTGACGGTGGGACAGGACATACCCAGGGATGGTAATGGAGGAGTCTGGAACATTGGCTGTAAGGTATGATTCTGTGTTTATGACTGTCAGGCTGTTGCTTGACTAGTCTGTGGGACAGTTCTCCCAATTTTGGCATAAGACCCCAGATGTTGGTGAGGAGGACTTTGCAGGGTCGACTGGACTGGGTGTGCCGTTGCCAAGGCCGATGCCGGGTGGTCCGTCCGGTTTCATTCTTTTTATTGTTTTTTGTAGTGATTTGATACAACTGAGTGGCTTGCTAGGCCATTTCAGAGGGCAGTTAAGAGTCACCCACATTGCTGTGGGTCTGGAGTCACATATAGGACTGACCGGGTAAGGACGGCAGATTTCCTTCCCTAAAGGACATTTGTGAACCAGATGGGTTTTTACGATACTCTGATAATTTCATGGTCACCATTACTGTAACTAGTAATTATTCCAGATTTATTTAATTAACTGAATTTAAATTCCCGTGCTGCCGGGGTGGGATTTGAACTCGCGTCTCTGGATCATTAGTCCAGGCCGCTGGATTACTAGCCCAGCGACATTACCACTACGCTGCTGTTAAAATCAGCCCTGAATTGACGAGGAAATCTTCCCCACAATGTTCTAAAAAGTTTAATTTTAATTGAACTTTGCCTCCCCCACAGCCAGAAGGTTACAACGTTGAGCAGTCGTATCCTACCACTGGTTCCCAGTTAGCAGGTTTCTTTTTTAATGTCACTACTTCCAGTTTTCCCCTCTTTGCACTCTTCAGAAGGAACCTACTTCTGCTGCGGTACAGTTCCATGGACACGGGGAACCTTCTGCCACATCCTTTACCTGCGAATCTGCGTCGTGAATGTTGGCAGCCCGTGTCACAGCTGAGCCTGTTTTGACCCAACACTCCACGCGTGCACTTTCCAACAAGATTGGTGGACAGCATTCAGGTCATGAATCCTGCTTTATTTTCCCCCCTCTCCTAGCCCTTGGTTAATGAGGCCAGTTTTATAGCCGAGATCGACTAACGCAGTGCGGGCTGCAGATTGCACTTGGGAACTAAGAGCCTCTGTAGGTTGGTTTAACACTGGGCGATTTTACTCACTGAGCTGGGGAAAAGCATTAGATAAATTTTGTCAGCAGGATGACCAGATCAAAGCGAAACTGAAGAAAACCAGCACATCTCTACTTAGCTGACATTTTATTGACATGTAGATTTGAAACTCACTGATACAAAAGGACAACTTGGAGACCTGCCCAACTGACTGATCCATCAGTTGAATTTGGTGGTCAATTGGCAGATAAGTAAGGAGCCCTGCAGCATTCACTTTGCAAGCAACACAAATCCAGGATTGCTTCTTTGAAATAGCTGCTTTGAAGTAATTGTGAACTTACCTTTTTTTATTGAGGTGTTTTACAACCTTGAAAATAATATAAGTACAAGTTGTGCTTGTGGGATCGAATGTTAGGATTAACTGACACTCGCACACACTAATTTGAGCCATGCAAGGATGTTTCGCATTTTATCAACGATGCCTCATCACTTGTTCTAAAAAAAAAAAAAAAAAAGAAATAGGGGGGCTAAATTCGGTTGATTTGCACCTCCTGTTAGCACCCTAAGAGAGTGCTAACGGGGCGCAAATCAACTAGCGCCAGGGCGTGGTGCCGCTAACGCCTCCCGCGAAATTCAGCGAGAGGTTCGCGCGCAGCGCCCCAGTCGCGCCCTGGCTGTAATATTGGGTGGCACCCCCCCCGACTTACCGCCGGACGCTATGTCCGCCGTGGTCAGGGGGGCCTACCTGCGGCCGGGGCGGCACTAGTTAAAGGGGAGGTGGTGGGCGGCCATTTTTGTTGCTGGCCGCCTGTCAGCACCTGCCCCCGTTGCTGTCCCCGGCCCCTATGAAGCCCTTCCGCAGGGTGCCAGCTGCTATCTGTGAGCCTGGCACTCCTCTTGAGTGCCGGGCTCATTTGCCAGCACTCCCGATCCCTGGTGGCCCAGCTGGGCGCCGCTGTGCCAGGCCACTCCCCTTTAATATGGGGAGGAAGGCCTGCAGTACAGCGGCACGTAGCACCACGATATTGGCTCACAGCGCTCCAAGAGGGACGTGGGTCGCTTCCAGTAGCGCCCCTCCTCCCTCTCGGGGTGCTACCTTGGAAAATTGGCTGCGGGGACGCTAATGGTGACGGGGGCGCTACCCAATTTTTACTCCCAAGTGTTTCCCTGTATTGGCTTAGTCAGAAGAGCTGCTTACCTATGACCCCCGTGTTTCCAAAGAGCCATATTGGTGCCGCAGCCTAGTGAGGAGACCAGAACAGTCATGTGATGATGATATATTGCCGTCAGTCATACGTATCTTCTGAAGTTCGGTAATTAAAAGCTGATCTGTCATTAGGAGACAAGCTTGGCATCTATTTTTTCGGTGGATATCTTAGAACTTAATGACAAGCGATAGAAAATATCATCCAGTTCTGATACTGGACGAATGGTGGCATTGGAGAAACTTTCCAGCTTCAATAGCTTCAGTACTTCCAGTCGGGGATTATATTAATGAAGAAGCTTTCTTTATGTTGTGATAACCAGCTGTGAATACCAAATCTGTATCAGCAGCACAAGATCACAATGTATGCAGCTAACCCACAGATTCGAATTGCCACAATATTGATTTTACAGCAGGTGCTGGTGGTGCCAGACAGTACCACCACGAAGGGCCTGCTCCTGCTCCTAATTCTTGTGGTGTTATGATGCGAAATTAGACTAAACTGCACATTTTGAGCTCTGCAGACTGGCAGTTTATTTTCTACCGAGATGCAATTTAATTCTATGATATTATGTCACTTGAGGTTTGAATATTCCCACAGTTTTATCTGAACTTCAAATGACATTAAAAGAAGAAATCTTACATTAGTTAATACGTCCATTTATTGGTGCTGTAGAGTCTTTCCTTTGTTATGACCTGCAAAGGTAGATGCATTTTTCCCCCTCACTGTATAGATTACATTGGAAAAGGTGGGTGGGTACTATTAGTTTGTGTTGGTTTAAGTGAAGAAATGGATCTGTGATTTGAGACCCAGCTCATTACAGACATTGCATAATGCATGTCAAACTGCTCTTTACAATGTAGTTTCACCTTTAGAAAGTTGGTAATGGTTTTCATGGAATGTGTCGGTAAAAGCTTTTAATAACCTGTACCAAGAAGGGCAAGTCACAACCACCGCAGTTTAGATTTGCATATTGAGTTCTTGTCCAAGTTCCTGGTGGACTAGCGAAAGCGGTTTCCCTACTCACTGGTGCAATCTTTATTCTAAAGCTTTGGATTCAAGCTTAACCTATTCAACTCATCCCAATTCATCCAAATGTCCATCCCTACTTCACAGTACTTCAGAAATAATTTATTGCTAACATTTTCTCCAATCCTCTCGAGACTTGCCGGTTCCAGAGGTACAGGCGTCTCGCCAGTACTTTGCCTTTGTGGGCAATCTTTATATATGAGGCTATTCAGTGGGGTAAACATTGATCAGTGTTGAACCTGCTTTCTAAGTGGGAAAATGGGGGCAAGAGTGACCAATTTCGCAGGCTATGCCCTGCACCGCAAGGGCGCTTAAATACGTCTGATACCACAGTGGCCTTGGTCGATTGTTCTCTCGTCCAGATGTTGGGGCCCCTTGCCTATGCTGGTCAGGTGCAGGAACTCTGGTGAAATTTTCCCGCCTTAGTCCAAGGTCTGAGGCTAATCGCTGTCAGTGGTGAGTGACATGGATCTTGTCATTCATGTGGAAATGACTTATGAAATAATACTGGGCGGGCTGCTGGTGGCGCTGTCCAGGGAGAGTATAAATACCCGGGCATGGGCCCAGCTTGCTCAGAACATTCTTTTACAGGTACTAGTGAAGGACACAACTAGATCTCCATGTTGAAAAACAGTTGATTAAAGCTTTGTTTAATGCTTAGACCAAGTGCCTAGTAGTTTTCTTACGTCAGTGAGATTGATTAATTCAGCACAGATTGGGATTAAATCTGGAACTTTTCGATTGTTACTTCGTACTGCACTGATGGTGACTTTATCCAGTACAACATCAGGTTTATTTTTGATGAATCTCTGCTGCCCATTATTAACATCCATAATGGCTGCTAAAATTTGATTTGATTTAATACAATTTTGTAGCTGATAAAATGTTTCCAAATTTGATATAAGAACCAGTCTAGCATATACAAATGAAAAATATGCTGTTGTCCTTTGGATTTCAGTCTGAGTCGGTGAGCTTGAATCTTTGTGACATTGTCATGATGTACCTACATGGTCCACTGACAGATTTAGCAATGCCCACATTTACTGCTATTACAGTGCCAGGTGAAGCTATTGTTCTACATAAACATGCATCGTGGCTTAAAGGTTTTTTAAAAAAAGAAAACTTGTTCAATAAAGTACTGGAGGGAAAGATTATTTCTGGCATAACTGGTATAGTTGCAAAGTAGGCAATAAACTTTTCAGAATCTAACCTTTCTGAATGTAATGACAAAGGCTCAGTGATCATGTGCTTTTGCAGTCTTGCTGTTCAATCCCTTAGCTTCCTCAACAGACCAAAGTACCATTGATAGAAACTCAAGAACTGTCTCCTTTTTGGTAGAACACGATTCTTGGAAGACTGTTTCCTACTCGTCTGTTCTCCATCTTTGGATTGAATCCTAGGAATTAATTTCCATACACTGTGTACCCTGCCAAGGGAACTGTCTCCCAACCAGTGTTGTCACACAGGAATTCTTGTGCATATTGAAGTTCAAGCATAGAGTAACCACCATTCCCACCCTCCACCAGAAGATGGAAAATAAAATCTCCATCACCTTTTTTCTCACCAATTACAGAGTCAATTCTGTTGGACATCTGGTTTTGATACAGTTGTCTCCATCCTGATATTAGGTAGCATAAGAAAGTATAATTGACTCATTTCATTCAGGGGTTTATTTACAATCTTATCTCTTTTGAAAACTAACATGTGGGTCGAACAAATGAAGGACAGAGACAGGATGAGTTGATAGTCACGATGCTTGTTTTACTAGGCCAGAGCGAACTGAGCATGCTCATACTAAACCATGTGATAATACATTATACTGCTTTCCCCTTTAAAAAAAATGTACATATTCCCTTCTCAAATACAACAAAACTATGGTCCCACCTTTCACAGCATTACATATACCACATAACAAAAACTCTTGGCTTTTCTCTCTTAAATGAACTACAAATCGAATTTAATAACGGTTTAGTGGAGCCTTTCTGATTTCCTTACAAAAGGTTTTGGTGTTGAACCAATTTTTGGGCTGTTTAGTTCTGGTTCCGAACTCAAAGAAGTAGGTGCCACCACTCTGTTTCCCCACTTGATACAAACTTGCTCACAAGACAATTCAGTACGACGGTTATGGAATGGCTTCAATTCTCTGTCCAGACACCGATAAGTCCATCCATTCAAGGTGTTTTCATACACTCTTTTCAGTACTAAGTCCTTTTGAGTCTCATCTGCAATCTCAGTTGCATTCATGGGAAAGTCTTTGTCAACTGCACCTAGCGTGAAAATCTCACCTTCACTCCCAACACGAGTCCTAATGTGGCAACCTGGACAAGGCATCTGCGATTGCGTTTTGATTTGAAGTGCGATATTCAATTGTGTAGTCATATTGTGACAACAACACTGCCCAACGTTGCATTCTTGATGCGGCCGTTGCAGGGATGGCAGATTTGGGCCCCAATATTGCTAGGAGCGGTTTGTGATTGGTTGTCGGGGTAAATTTTCTGCTGATCAGGAACTGTTGGAATTTCTTTATTCCAAACACTATGGCGAGTGCTTCCCTTTCAATTTTCGGGTAGTTTCTTTTGCTCTTTGTGAGGGTTCGCGATGTGAATGCGATTGATTTCTCTTGGCCGTCATCCATTACATGGCTTATAACAGCTCCCACACCATAGCTAGAAGCATCACACACTAACTTAAGCTCACGCTGTGTCATAGTGCACAAGTAGAGCATCACTAGAGAGACTTCTCTTAAAAGTGTCATGTGCTTTCGTCCACTTCCACTGGACATCTTTCTTGAGGAGCTTGTGCAATGGAGCTAACATGATTGTTAACTCTGGTAAGAAACGTGCGTAGTACTGGACCATTCCAAGGAAAGATCTTAACTCTGACATGTTCTGTGGCTTTGGAGCATTGATGACAGCATTAACCATTTCCATAACTGGTTGCAAGCCATTTGCATCAACTTTCAGACCAAGGTACACAACCGCTGGCTACACAAAAGCACATTTACTCCTTTTCAATTTTACATTGTGGGCATTCAACCTTTGAAGCACTATATCTAACATTTCTAGATTTTCTTCCTCGCTGCTTGTTGTGATCAGCACATTGTCTTGATTGCATAAGCAATTTGGAATTCCTTGCAAAATCTTATCCATCGTTGGGGGAGGACTTTACACCATACGGCAGCTTGGTGTATGAGTACAGTCCCTTGAGTGCGTTGATAGTGAGATACAGTTGATTTTCTTTGTCAACATTCAGCTGAGTGTAAGCGTGCGACAGGTCAAGCTTGGAGAAAACCTTTGACCCAGAGAGGGCTGCATACACATCTTGTGATGTAGGTAACGGGTACTGCTCATCGTCAACTGCTTGGTTGATAGTAAGTTTAGTCACCACACAAGCGTACAGTTATGTCTGCTTTGGGCATTACCACAATCAGGGTAGCCCATTCACTTTTGTCAGTTTTTGCTAGCACCCTGTTCTCTCAGTTTCTTTAGCTCATCCTCCACCTGACTTTTCAATGCATAGGGGACAGGCCTTGCCTCACAACAGACAGGCTTCGCATTGGACTTGATGAGGATATGCACATCATACCCAGTGATGCCCTCATAACTGTCTGAGAACATGCTTTTATATTTGTTCAGCATTGTGTTGAGTCGCTTCTTTGAAGCATCTACACTGAAGATGTTTTTCCAGTCTAGTTTTAACTTTCTCAACCAGTCTTTGCCTATGAGGGTTGGTCTGTTGTTGTAGCTCACTACAATAATAGGCAGCTTTACTGACTGGCCATTGTGTTGAACTGTACATTCCATTTGTCCACATGTCTCTAGGATTTATCTGGAGTAGGTTTTTAACTGAACGGTACTCTTTGCAAGTGGCATTTCATTAAACTTACTCTCATGTATCCTTACTCATGATAGAGCAGTCTGCCGCAGTGTCGATACACATATCAATATATTCATTGATCAAAAGTTCTGTACGGAAGTCTTTCTCACGACTGCTAGCGTTGCCACCAGTGGCATAGATACTGTAGATGCCTAGTTCTTCAACATCAGGTGTATTCATTTCAATATTGTGAATTCCTCCCTTTTTGTTGTCGCTGCTTTGCATTGCCACTAGAATGGTTCTTGCTTTCTGCTTTCGATCTAGCTCTGCAAGCTGTTGAAATATGGCCTTGTTTCTGGCAGTGAAAACACTTGGCATTTCTGTATTGGCAGGACTGTGGTAAGTGATTTCCATTGCAGCGATAACAATTCACTGAACTGCTCTCACCGACATGCTTTTGACTCGGTCTCACAGCTTTAGGTTCGGCGGTGGCTTTGTGACTGTAGATCTCAGCTGCACTAGTCACTTGAGTTGGACGGAGCTCCCTCGCATTCTTACATCTCCATGGATAGGGCAATTTTGTATGTAGTGTCAAACATTAGGTTCGGGGTGTTCAGTAACTTGGACTGTGTGCGCTCATCAACCAGTCCACACACAAACTTATCCCACAATGCACGATCCAAAAATGCGCTGAAGTTACAATGCAAGGACAGATTCTTAAGAGCTACAATGTACTCACTGATGGTTTCACTTGGATTTTGGTTTCTGGTACCAAACGGCTATTTCTAATGGCTTTGGGTCAAAATGGTCCTCGAATTATATTCACAAATTACTTTATTTTGAACTTGAACATTCTCCTCTCTCTTCTCTCTTAGGCAGTCCCTCTGAACCGAGGATGACTTGCTTCCACATTAAAAATGAGTTCGCAGATGACTGATTAGTCCAATGCGGGACCTACAGTCTCTGTCACAAGTGGGACAGACGGTGGTTGAAGGGGCGGGTGGGTGGGGTGCTTGGGTTGATGTGCGCTCCTTGCGCTTGGCTTCCGCTTGCTCCCGGCGCAGAGACTCGAGTTGTTCGGCGCCTTCCCGGATGCTTCTCCTCCACTTTGTGTGGTCTTGGGCCAGGGATTCCCAGGTGTCGGTGGAGATGTTACACTTTTTCAAGGAGGCTTTGAGGGTGTCCTTGAAGCATTTCCTCTGCCCACCTGGGGCTCTCTTGACGTGCCGGAGCTCCGAGTAGAGCACTTGTTTTAGGATTCTCGTATCGGGCATGCGGACAATCTCCATCTCATCTCACCCTCCATAAGCTCCCCACTGGAGTGGAGCTAATTTACAGAACAAACGGGAAACTGTTCAACCTCCGTTCCTTCCCGTCCAGATCCAAGGTCGTCCCAGCCTCTGTCGTCGAATTACAGTATGCAGACGATGATTGCGTCTGCACTCACTCGGAGGTCGAACTCCAAACCATCGTCAACACCTTCACCGAAGCATACGAGAGCATGGGCCTTACACTAAACATCCGTAAGACAAAGGTCCTCTACCAACCTGCCCCTGCCACAGTGCTGCCCCCCGATTATCAAAATCCACGACAAGGCCTTGGACAGCGTGGACCACTTTCCATACCTCGGGAGCCTACTGTTAACAAGGGCAGATGTTGATGACAAAGTCCAACACCGCCTTCAGTGTGCCAGTGTAGCCTTCGGTCACCTGAGGAAGAGAGTGTTTGAAGACCAGGACCTCAAACCTGGCACTAAGCTCATGGTCTACAGAGCAGCAGTGATACCCGCCCTGCTGTATGCCTCAGAGACATGGACCATGTACAGCAGGCACCTCAAAGCACTGGAGAGGTACCACCAACGCTGCCTCTGCAAGATCCTGCAAATCCATTGGCAGGATAGGCGCACCAACGTCGGTGTTCTTGCTCAGGCCAACATCCCCAGCATCGAAGCTTTGACCACTATTCTGCCCTTGCAGCGCGTTCCTATGCAGAGCTAGACAGGTAGCTAACAACTTGATATCTTCCCATAAAAATCACAAAGCTTGACTTTTCTTGTAAACTTTACTGAAAGATTCTTATTATGAAACTGAAATACAATACAGAAATGGAAGCACACATTAGTACACAAGCACATAACTGATATGCATACACAAATTTAGGTAAGCCTGAGCAACACAGTACATTTGGCATGTAACTTACCAAAACACGTGGAAACACAGCTTACTGTGAATATACATTTAGCAAACTGAAAGGCATTCTCTTACATTCACTTTAAATTAGTCCTGTACATAGTGCATCAAATACAGCTACAAGTTAACCAGCTAGACAGAGCGAGCACTTCACGGCTAGCTGGGTAAGTTTGCTTACAGAGAAAAGTTACAAACTAAACATGTTTTGCAAAATATAGTGTACACTAATCATCTATAACATTCTCAAGTACTTACAGACAAATAGTGTCCAAGGCCGGAGCGTAACAAGAACATAACTTCCCAGACCATGTGTCGAGCTGCAGGTCTGTGATATACAGTTTACTTTACTGCACTTGCTAGGTACCAAATATCCACTAGGTGGCGGCACACAATGGAAATCGACCCAAATTACTCAAACCCCTGAATTAACTGGAAAACTAACATAAATTCCTAAAGAAAGGCAGCACAACCACGCTCAATCAGCTCCGATGGACGGGTCACATTCTCCTCTGCACCTTCGGTCTCAATAATGTTATTTGTCTTTATAAAAAAAAAAGCATCTCCATCCGCTCATCTCCATCCGCTCAATGTAAGAGCTGAATGGTTCGCGAGCTCGGTCATACATGCCGAGGCTTCCGATGCATCCTGTAGGTGCGGCCATGATTGTCTCAATCCCGTCACAGTGACTCAGCATGCTACCTGTGTACCTGTGAGAATCAACGCCACTGTTGCTGTGTATACATATACACAAAGGTGAAGCACAGACAATTCTGCATCAGCATTAACAGTAAAACATCGCAAAAAAATTCAGTTTAGTTGTCCCAAATTCACCTAAAGTTTACCACTCAAAGGTTGAACACTGTGTCCTTCCATGATCCCTAAAAATGGCTTTAGGATCCCATTCTCATCACCAAAAATGTAATATATGTGGGTAGAACAAATGAAGGACAGAGACAGGGTGAATTGCTAGTCAAGGTGCTTGTTTTACGAGGCCAGGGCGCACTGAGCCTGCTCATACTAAAACCATGTGATAAACATGTGATAACCCGCGTGATAAATCATGTGATAATACATTACAAGAATGTTAAATAGTTGTGATTTGCAACACTGTCCTAGGTATCAGACATGCGCAAAAACCCACCATGTGTTCAAGAATCTCCATATCTGCTGAGGAATCTACACATGAAGAATTTCTGTTTGCCTGATATGGACTGCACACTCTGTCCTCATCAGGATACAACCCACGTACTTAAGCTTAGAGAGCTTGAGCTAAAGCTAAGACTTGGGGACTTAAATATGCTCGAGCTACAACATAAATCATGCAACTTACCAGCACAGAGAACTGGTAAGCTTTTTGCTACATGACCAGTTAAGCCCACCCTCCCCGTTAGGACATTGGCCTAAAGGGTTATCTGGAAGTGAATGGGAAGAATGACAATGTCCTGGCCAACATTTATCCCCTCCACCAACATGACTAAAACTGATTATCTGATCGTTATCGCATTGCTGCCTGTGAGACCTTGCTGTGCACAAATCGGCTGCTGCATTTCCCTACATTACAACAGTGACTACAATTTAAAAAATACTTCCATCAGCTGTAAATCACTTTGGGGCACCCTGAAAGTTGCTATATAAGTTCCTTCTTTTCTTTTGTTACCATGGAAAGTTAATTTCTTTCTTCCATTGCCCAGGTGTTTTGTCTTGAAGTCACCTTTAACCTAAAAAGTCCCTGCTTACCTCCTCTTCCTCCCCTGTCTAGTACCACTAGAAAGAATAATCATGAGTTTAAATACATAAGCTGCAGAATGTAAAATCTTCTACTGGTGACCATTGCTACTGGTAGATCAATCAAATATAATTCAGAGGTTTCTGTTTTCACCTCCATTGATTTTGGTTACACGCTCTTCCCTAGAGAATTGCAAGGCCTACCTAGGATGACAAATTCTTTGGGGTGCATAAATAGTGCAGGACTTTACATGCGACATTAATTACCTGGCTGTAAAACACAAGTGTCTGGGAGATTTCCTGAACCACCTCTCTAAATGCCTTATCCAAAAGGAAGTATTACAGCAGATCTTACAAAAGCTGGAGCAGTTAATAATAGAATTGTTTGCATCAGTGGACATCTTTCAGCTGCCTCTTTTTTTTCTTCTAGAACAATACGATCAAACTGGGTGTGGGCGGACAGATTGATTTTCCTCTAGACATCTCAACAAGTCTAGCTTTTATAGCTTTAAATTATGCCAGGCATCCTCGCTTTTTTCTCATCTATATTTTCTGGGTTTGTTGCAGTTTTCCCTTTAACCTTTTATCCTTCAGGTGTGGCTTTGGAAGCATATGTAAGTGTTTATGCAGAAGCTTCTAGTAATATATACCACTGTAGCAGTTCGTGTTCACCTAGGTAGGTTTCAGATGAATAACTACTAAATAATCGAGTTTGACTTCAGGAGAACAATCTAGAAGTTGTTTATTTACGAGAACAGACGAAATACAACAGGTAAGGTGGCTGGATGCAGGAGCACTGTGAAGTAGGTCTTCCCCAGCGGGGACGCCACGAGGACTGAGTCCACAGTCCTGTGGAGAGCGTGATGACGTCATCACGCTCGGCTGCGTTTTCCCGCGCTTGTGTGGACACGTGACCGCGTCGTTACGTTAGCGCGTTTGCCCGCGCTTGGGCGGTCACGTGACCTGCGCCGTTGTGTCGGCGCGTTGCTGTGGCTGGCCGTTGTGGCCGAAGTCACGAGAGCAGGCGGCCGAACCGGGCCGGCGGCCATCGCGGGCGCGGGAGGCCGAGTTGTGCCGGCGGCCACCGCAGGAGCGGGAGGCCGAGTTGTGCCGGCGACCGTCGCAGGAGTGTAAGGCTGCGCTGGTCCTGCTCGCATCTGGTAAGTCATGTGATGCACGTTCTTAAAGGGGCAATGGCCCAAACAGGTAAGTTAAAGGGGCAACGGCCCAAACAGGTAAGTTATGTACATACATAGGTAAGTTAAAGGGAATTATGTATATATACATGGTAAGGGACACTCGGTGGAACCGCCACATGCACCCCCCAGAATTCGCTTTAACGAAAGACCAATGATGAGATGGTCTGACGAGCCAGTGGTCTCGGCGGGTGTGCTGTCTCGACTTGGCGGGCCAGGTCTGAAGATGCTGGTCATAAGCGGATCCTTACGCACGTCATGGCGAATAAAACGTATCCGTCCGGTGAAGGACCGTGGAGACGTGCGAAACAGCAGGCCTTGTCAAAGTGATGGGCAGGTTGGGCGGACGCGGGCGATGGCTCCGTTGCTGTTGAAACAAGTCCTTCTTCCGACGAATTCTGCAGGAACACCAACCGAGCGATCCAGAAGGACTTGACAGGCGAGGTCAGTGAACTCGCCGACAGGTGAGCGAAACCTTTGGGAGGCTGGAACGCACGGAACGGTGCGTGCCATAGTGCTACGACGATAACACAACAGAGGGTGAAAAGTTGCTGCGTTGATCAGTGATCGGCGAGGACAGCAACTTTCACATGGCTGATCGCGGCCGCGAGATGCCCATTGGACCCGTCCTCGATGTTTGCAGCATCAGTAGATGTTTGCGTTTGTTAAGGAGAAAACTGGAGAAAGGGCGGCAACGGTCCGGGGGGTTGTTGATTTCAGTGGAAAAACTGCCAAGAAGGCAGCAACGCTTCTTGTCTCGCCGAAAAGTGTGGCAGGTAACACAACCAGCAGGCTGATGGGCTGGTGCGTCGTCGGCGGGGAATGAGTCTTCATGTTTCACGAGGGCCGGGTCCTCGTGGTTCGCGAGGGATGGGTCCTCGTGGGTTGTGAGGAGCGAGTTCGCGGGGGTGAGTCCTCGTGGTTCGCGGGGGTGAGTCCTCGTGGTTCGCGGGGGTGAGTCCTCGTGGTATCCCCGCAGGGCGCGCTCCGATCTTGTGTGCCCGAACATGCTGTACCCCGCGCTTGGAGAGATTTATACTTGCTGTTGCGTTGGATGTAGAAGCGGACGACCCGTGTGGCGGTAGAAAAGTCGAATACGGAGACCGTAAGCAAGCGCGTGGTCTGTGCCGCATCGATGTTCTCGGCGAACAGGGCTTCTACCTTTACAAAGCACGAGGGCGGTTGCTTCTCCCTGACTTGCGGTAGCGACAGCAGAACGGCTGGTGCTTCCATGGCGTGCTTCTTTTGTGAAAATTGTTCACAAAAATCGGGGTCCGGCTGCGTTTTGTCCGTGTAAAATGGGATCACCTCCAGGCTGCGCTTCCCTTGCGAATCTGTTTGCAAAGACTGGGTCGCCAATGTAGGAACTGGTGTTCGTCGGTTGTCTTCTGTGCAGACGAGGGTCAGGCTGTGCGTTTCGTCTGTGAAAAACGTTCACGGATACGGGGTCACCAATGTAGGTATTGATGAGCCCCCGCACTCACATCGTTGGGTCACCAATGTAGCAGTTCGTGTTCACCTAGGTAGGTATTGGACGAATGACTACTAAATAAGCGAGTTCGACTTCAGGAGAACAATCTAGAAGTTGTTCATTTACAAGAACAGACGAAATACAGCAGGTAAGGTGGCTGGATGCAGGAGCACTGTGAAGTAGGTCTTTCCCCAGCGGGGACGCCACGAGGACTGAGTCCACAGTCCTGTGGAGAGTGTGATGACGTCATCACGCTCGGCCGCGTTTTCCCACGCTTGTGTGGTCACGTGACCGCGTCGTGACGTTAGCGCGTTTGCCCGCGCTTGGGCGGTCACGTGACCTGCGTCAGCGCGTTGCTGTGGCTGGCCGTTGCGGCCGAAGTCACGAGAGCGGGCGGCCGAACCGGGCCGGTGGCCATCGTGGGCGCAGGAGGCCGAACCGGGCCGGCGGCCACCGCAGGAGCGGGAGGCCGAGTTGTGCCACCGGCCACCGCAGGAGCGGGAGGCCGAGTTGTGCCGGCGACCATCGCGGGAGTGTAAGGCTGCGCTGGTCCTGCTCGCATCTGCTAAGTCACGTGATGCGTGTTCTTAAAGGGGCAACGGCACAAACAGGTAAGTTATGTACATACATAGGTAAGTTAAAGGGAATTATGTATATACATGGTAAGGCACACCCGGTGGAACTGCCACACCACTGATTCCTGTTCTTGGAGAGGAATTTTGCATGTAACAACTCTCTGCCTTCTCGTAGTAAAAAAAAAACTGGGAGCTATTCTCGGGGGACTGTGTTCATGAATCTGAAATGCAGAGTTGCATATCAATGTGTTTGTGTGGAAGATATGTCCTTGACTAGGAATTATGATAGAGAGCCATTTCTTAGTAATTTTATCCCTCTAATTTTCTCCAGTTTTTTAAAAAATTTGTTTATGGGATGTGGGCATCGCTGGCAAGGCCAGCATTTATTGCCCTTGAGAAGGTGGTGGTGAGCCGCCTTCTTGAACTGCTGCAGTCTGTGTGGTGAAGGTACTCCCACAGTGCTGTTAGGTAGGGAGTTCCAGGATTTTGACCCAGCGACGATGAAGGATCGCCGATGTATTTCCAAGTCAGGGTGGTGTGTGACTTGGAGGGGAACCTGGAGGTGGTGGTGTTCCCCTGCGCCTGTTGCCCTTGTCCTTATAGGTGGTAGAGGTCGTGGGTTTGGGAGGTGCTGCCGAAGAGACCTTGGTGAGTTGCTGCAGTGCATCTTGTAGATGGTACACACTGCAGCCACGGTGCGCCGGTGGTGGAGGGAGTGAATGTTTAAGGTGGTAGATGGGGTCCCAATCAAGTGGGCTGCTTTGTTCTGGATGGTGTCGAGCTTCTTGAGTGTTGCTGGAGCTGCACTCATCCAGGCAAGTGGAGAGTATTCCATCACATTCCTTACTTGTGCCTTGTAGATGGTGGAAAGGCTTTGGGGAGTCAGGAGGTGAGACACTCGCCACAGAATACCCAGCCTCTGACCTGCTCTTGTTGCCACAGTATTTATGTGGCTGGTCCAGTTCCCTCCACTTTTCAGCTTGGAAGCAGCTTGTGCGTAACTAATGGTTGACGATAGTTGGATTTCATTTATACCTAAAACAAAATTCAACTCGATTTGCAATCATTTATAATATCAGTGTCCTGATTGTTTAAAAGAGAATTTAACCTTTTAGAAATTAATTCATTCCTAACACATTATATATGGTTATGATTGGTCCCTCGCATAATGTGCTTCAAGTATATGCAAATAAGTATATTTTTTCTTCCCCAAATTTTGGTCGATGTTGCAAATCACAATTCAAAAATCACTGATGGAACCTCTTGTGTTCAGGTGATTGGAGTCAAAAAGAGATTCGTAAGATGGTGAATTGGCAACTTCTGGAATTATTTTACTTTTAAATTATGTGCAAATATTTGCAACTGTTGTGAGGGAGAGCATTCAAATATTATAGCAGAGTATTTGTCACTTACCCGTAGCCCTTGTGATGAAAGAAATCAAATAAAGATGAGAGAAAAGCAAAGAGGTGTGAGAAGCAAGTGGGCCGATTATGGCAACCAGTCTTTTAAGCAACACACCTATTGGATCCCATGTTCTGATGGTAAAAGTACATTAAATACACACACACACATTTGCTATAATAGGCAGTTGTTGCTATAGAAACAGCAATAACAGATTGTGCCATTAAGTGGGAATCAATACTGTGTAGCTGCTTGGAAGGCTGTGTCTGTGGAAAAACATGTTACTCACTGGCAGGTTCTGCGGAAATTGATTGAGTTAGCAGCCAGAAGCCAGAGTGGACACTGTGTGGATTTCACACACAGCGCATAACTTTGTTTTTTTTTTGTTGTCTTCGTGTTTTGTGAAAAGTCACACGTGAGTGGGAGCGGGGTGGCGGTTAAGTTTTTTTTCCACGTCCGTATCCAAGATGGCGGCATCGCATCGCGTCCCAACCAGGAGGCCAGAGGACCAGCCAGAATTGCTCCGCTCATCGGACACACATTTCCCTGGAGGAATTCTTACACAGCTGTTGGGCAACCTTGCATATGTTAATGACGGGCCCCATGCCAGTGCTAGGCAACCGCGCCAAAACTGGGCCTGACAAATTTAGCAGTGGCTTGAATGTAGGCGCAGATTGGGAGTGGGCGATCCTGCTGCTGAACTTGTCAGGAAGATTGCCACCGATTGATTTTTTTTTTTTTTTTTTTTTTATAGACGGTGCAGCACGTACCAATTTCTACCCTGGAGTCTTTATGAAACCCAACATGTCATACAATGTGGTTTGACTGTTTAAAAGGAAGCAGTTAAAATCAGTTTAACTGCAGATTATGGATATACAAAGGATGGATATTTTGCAGCTCTTTTACACACTTTCCTGTCACAAAGGATCTACATCAAACCACTACAGTCGCCTTGAAATGTTTAGCAATGAGCCTGACGTTTTGAACAAAATATTTAAACATGAAAGTCACTGTTGTCGATGATGATCTGGCAAAGCTGCTGTGCACACATTAGCTGATATCGGGGCTGCATGCAGTGGTCCGGATATTTGCATTCACAGTGCATGGTTTGCTGTGCTGAATGGCAGCAACTGCGCATTAAAGGAGAATGCTCTTTATTAATTTCTGATTGTTGCGCGATGACCAAATTTCACCACGAAAATGAAATGAGTATTCATTCAGAACGCTTTCCTATGAAGTACCTTCTGTTGGGAGGAAATTAATTTGTAGCTGCTGCCTTTGGAACTGTTGCCCGGGCTGCATCATTGGCTTTAGAGAAGGGGGATAGAAATTGGAAAGGAAATGGATTCAAAGGCAAAATTAAGGGCGGTTTAGTTTACACGTGATTTCATATCCTCTTTTGTGTTGATTGGTACTATTTGCCTATCAATGCTTCAGAAATGTAAAGCACCCTGTGGTAAACAGAGTTGAATTGCATATTGGCATGAGTCAGAGCATACTATAGGAGAAAGAAAGGTTTTTAATTGATTCTCTGGGTGAGCCACGTTATGACATACTAAGCGATCAACAAAAAACAATTTCCTGTTCAATCATCATCTCACTTGGGTGTACTCTGGATTCTCATAAATCTAGCACTGACGCGGCCTGATTTAGCAGAAAGCCCATATACTGAGTGTTGATAAATATTCAGATGATGCAAGTATCAAAGTCCCCTTCTCTCTTTGTGAGTATTTCTCAAAATAGAATTATTACAGACAGAAACGAGCTTGTCAGCTGAGTAAACACATGTGGGAGGGGCTGCTGGTTGTTGGACTCACTATGAGGAACACTGATGCACCAGGGGTTATTGAGCTGAGCCCCTTGGGGCACCCTGGTGAACACTGAAACCTGGTAAGATCAGGATGCTGCGCCATCTTGTGACCGAACGATGACTCTCTCAGGAATCTTGCCTCTTTCCTTAAATGTTTTTGCCAAAATTGTGCTGAACACTTGGCAGTGATGCAACATGTTTACTTGACAATGCAAAGGAGCGTCTAATAAAAGTACTGAGATTTACTTTTCCATGACTTTCAGCGTCATCTACTTTATTCTTTCTGACCTTCAGTGATCATGTGAATCAATTGTCTGCAGCCATTATGAATCATGAATGATGCATTTTGAAGAGCCAGGGGCTGCCATTTAAAAAAAAAAAACAACCCTGAGGGACTAGATCACTTGTACTACACAATCTGTGTCTGTGTGGACCAGTGAAAATAATATGTGGAAAGTTATGTAAATCAAGAGGAAAAAAATACGCAAGTAATTGCAGCCTATTATGATGCACTATTGCAGGGTCAGATTTGACGTATGGCATCTGACACATGTCAGACAGTTTGTTATAATTGTCAGCCAGCAGGAGAAGTATAAATGGTGATTTGAGCAATTTTGGGCTAAAGTACAAGCTAGCTGTAACTCACAACAATATATAGGCTGGATTTTGTCGAAATAAGAATGGAACAATGGCCGTGTGTGAAGCCTAGCGAGTATTAGCATGTTTTAAATGCATTTAACAAGAATAGGATGATAGGTTACGGTGAGAGAGAAATCAAATTTGAGATTTCTGACGGCATAAATCAAGAGAGCCAAACTTGAGTGACCTTTCAATGTCATTAAAATCCTGAGATTCAATTATTGTCTTGCATCTTTGGCTTTTTGTATTCTGTATAACGTTGAGCACCTAGTATGTGTTTGTTTTAAAATGTGTTTGCTGGTGCTGGCTGCCATTTTGTTAATGCACTGCTTTTCACCCAGGTGGGTGTGTGCGAAGTGGACAAATATAAGGTACAGATAGCAGTGATATTGGACCCAAACCTGCATCAATGTGGCTGGTACCATAGTAATAGTAATACTTGGATAGTAGAAGGTGTGAGAGTAAAGCTAACCATTTTAGCTTGTAGTTAAGTACAGAATTAAAAACACAATTATTTGAAATTTGGATAAAGAATATATAGGAAG
The DNA here is from genome assembly GCF_052327205.1 of Somniosus microcephalus. Taxonomy (NCBI): domain Eukaryota; kingdom Metazoa; phylum Chordata; class Chondrichthyes; order Squaliformes; family Somniosidae; genus Somniosus; species Somniosus microcephalus. Next base: position 36,830,122 of record NC_141009.1, read on the forward strand.
TGCTGAAAATACCCAGCAGGTTGCTTAGCATATTGAAACAGAAAGGACCGGTTAAAGCTTCCAGTGGAGACCCTTCATCAGAATACAAACATCTGAACTCAGTACAAAAACGCCTTGGGATGACTGAATAAAATTTGTTACCATGGGGAGCTTACCTGACATTTAAATGCTAAGTCACAGAAGAACAACCAAACCCTGTGAGGGATTGATTGCGATGATGCAGTTAGTTGGAATTGGGGCCTCATGGTTCACAGACTTTGTGAGTGTCGTGGAGCATCGGGCCTACAACCTAAGGCTGTAGCTTTCCATTTTCCCTTTATTTTTGTTCCAACAATCAATTGCACTGTTATGAGGTGTTTTTTAAATATTTAAAAATGCTATTTGGGGTGGTTTGTGGATGAGTTATGTATGTAAAAACAAGAATTTAAATATAGAGCGATTCTTTTGGCATGAAATGAAAAGATTTTATCGTAGCAGTTATCGGAGGAAGATTGAAAATTATTCTGTGAACAACATGCCACCAAACTCAAAGCACATTCCACTCATATGTTATTTATACCTTCAAGAAAGAACTGAAGAACCACATCACAGATGGATTACTTAGTTGAAGTATGCCCTTGGTTATAAGCTACCAGATCCTGCGAATGACCTTGTCCGATATTATCATGTGAACATTTTACACATTTTAGCCAATCCCACTGTACCCTATTTTACCATTAAAATAGTGGACGAAAGGATTTGCTACCAATACCATCAGTGTTTAAACTATAATATTGCACAATATAATTTCCAGGCTTCAGTCTCCCTCTGGTTTATTATAGACCCGTTTTCTGCTGGTTAAGCTCTGTTCCAAGCAGATAATCCATTAAACCTGTTTGCAGACTATGGTCAAGTGGTCTGATTCCAAATTGAGTTTAGTTATATTTTAGATTCAATCCATGTTTGGGTGGGGAAAAAAAAGGCAGTTCAAAAATCCCACAAGTCTCTATATGTGGTGTGTGTGTGTGTGTGTGAGAGAGAGATGTGGATCGTATCTCAGTTTCGCAATGTTCAAATGGAAGGATTTGACAAATAGGGCTCAACTTTCAAAGAATCTGACTTCAGTTCCTTTCTCCCTGCTTCAGTACCTGTTCAGGGAAAGAAAAAATGGAGTGCCAAGCTTTTAGAAAATTGAGTACCAGGTTAGAAAAACTCTTCCATTATGTCCTGAAAACAGCTACAGAGCAGCAACTAGTGTAGTGACTCTGGTCCATGCGAATTATGCACGCAGAACTGCATTCTTGCTGTTTTGGGACATGATCTGTCATTGTAGAATGCAGTACCTTCAAATATAATGGATTAAAAGAAAGACAGTATTACTGTTTGAGTGAAATTTGAGTGGAGTTAGAAAAGGAATATGTTTACAAAGGTTGATGCAACTAGGATTATTGCTCAGGATATGATACATTGGGGGGCATTTAAAAGAACTCGTGGTTATTAATTGTACTATAAAATGATGTTACCAAGCGCTTCACAAGTTCCTTGTATAGTAGGGAAGCAAATATATGTTAAAAGCAGAGATCTATGTTCATCCAGTAGAGCACCCTGAGCACTGACATTTCTGCTGACATTTTGCACTGATATTTGAAGGGGCTGTGTTGTCTTGAAAGATTTCTTGCCAAATGTGTTTGCTAAATTTGCTTACACAGTTGGTATATAGGATAACTTTATTACATTCTAAAACTCACATTTTGGAATTTAACAAAAGTTAAATATTTTTAATAATAATTGTGGCGGAGACAGTTGTACTGTGGCAGATACAGCATCTGCTGCAATATGATATGCCCCAGAGTGCAGTCCTGTGTTTACTCAGACCCAGCACCATCATCATTACCTCATCCAATATAAAAGTGTATCACTCCAAAGGTAAATGATGTTGAAAACAATTAGGATTTTTTTTAAGCTATTGTCTTCCAGTTCTCCCTGGATATAAAAATAATTGCATTTATCTAGTGCCTTACCACATCAAAATGTGGTTCACACAATGAACTTGCCAGGACCATAAATCACGTCATTAATGGGCTCCTTACAACATGAAATACCAGCCATAAATGTCTGTCGCGAGAGTCAGTCGTTTTTACGGCGCATTTCCAGCAATTTCTTGACACTCACGGGGAGATTGTATTGGTCGAGGTCAAAGGCAATTTGCGGCGATTCGCAACTCATCGAGTATCTCTTCCTCATCACACAGCGCTGGGTTTCTGACGCACTAATAATGGTGGGCGCCCTGAACTCGCCATTGTTTTTCCAGCAATTGGGCCGATAAAGAATAACAAGATCCACCGTTAGCTTAAGAACAGCTTGCTAAGCTGTTTCTATGGAGAGGGCTTCAAACTGAAAAGGGCAGGTTAAAGAATATGCGCAGGAACCAGGAATGTTTGAATTTTGGAATAACTGCTGAAAAACAAGTGATGCTTTAGCCAGATCCACCCTGCCTTGCAGTTATCAGTTCCCAGTTAAAGTGACCCGTAATTGCAATGGATGTTTTGGCCATGGGGTTTTATTTTCTGTAATCCATTATTTTGGCTGTGGTTGGATTTGGAGCCTTGGCTGCATCAAGGCCATCTTGTCATTAGTGGTTTTGGAGGTAAGGGAAGTCCAAACTTCTGAGAATTCGTTTTTTTCATTCTTCTTAGGCCTGAATAGATAAGCTTCTTACATTGAGAGCACTTAAGTGGGTTCTAAAATGTGAATAGAACCAGTTTTGAGAGGAAACTAGAAGCTTTTTGTTGGGTCCCTCCCAGCTAACCTTCAATACCACATTCTGGGATATGACAAATCTGCAGAACTAAGTAAAGAAAACAAAGATACAGTGAAGAGGGCTGTTAAATAATGACAGCACTTCATTTCTGCTCTTGCAGCTTTGCCAAGGATCTCTCATGTGGAGCAGACGTAACGCTGTTTGCAAGGTTTGGACAGCAATGTGTGCCACCATTGGAAAATTATGCCTATTTTATCTTTCTCACTGAAGTGTAATGGTTGCTGTTCACAGACTTCTTCAGTTCCCCTCCGTGCTTTCCTTGGCAGGTGATCCTCATGTTCTCTCGTCTGGCGGAGCAGAGTAGAATATGCAATGACAGATTGATGTCTCTGAAGGATTGCGAGATCTCAGCGGGACTTTGTCACTTAGAAAACAAAAATACTCAATCCGATAGTGTCAGAAGCCTTGCATTAATTGACAGGGGCAAACAATTTGTAACCGAATAGATCCAGAAAGTGGAACTGAGGCAGCAGACTAATTCTGTCTCACTTTTCAGGGTTAGCTTCAAGATTGTTAAAGTATATTGATTTATGAATCTGAGAGCCAGAAATCAAGTAATGCTGTATCTTAAAAAAAATTCTGATTTGTGCTTTTGGACCATCATAAAGCCATATAGTGTTCGTCACGTTATTCTATCTCCGGCATAGCTTGGAAAAATTAATAAGGGTAATACTGTATGTGAAGGCATAAAATTCAATTAGTATTGAAAAATCCAGTATTTCTATGTTAACCCAGCTCTGCTGTGCATTACCTTCCATAATGAGAACTTAATCGTGGACTATTCCACTCCAGAGAAGTTGCTAAAAGCAAATGTGGAATTCACTAGTATAAATTCTGGAGGTGGGCAGCAGTGATGAGCCCACGAGTGCATGATAACCTGGATCACCACACTGGTGCTGCTTGGCGAGTTACACAAGTAACTTCCGGTGTCAGCGGAGAGCATTTTATTGCAGGTACGCTCATATACATGAAAGTCACAAATATCCTACTGTCTTACAAGGTACGAGAAAATCAGTCTATCAAACCAATTGTCCCAACCAACTGGCTCACTTCACTCCATGCCAAGTATAGTCAGCAGCATTCACACCTGCATGTTTAAAGTCTATTATTTTTAATTAGTTTGGTTCACAAATTATTTATTTCAAATCTTGTCAAATCATTCACTGAATTTGCCAGATTATTAGCAAAATATCTGTTGGAAGCACGTTATGTTTATTGAAACAGCATCTCAATACCGTAAGTTATACAACTGATTCAGTGCCACAGCAGCAGTTTTCCAAAGCATTCATGCAAATAGGACCTTTGGCTCTGCCTTCACATTATGATTGGCTTACAATATGATATTTGACTCGGGTACCTTTAATATTACCATTAACTAATGTGCAGCAGCAAGTAAACAACAAATCCTCAGGTGTGTTTACCTCCACAGAAAAACAAAGTAAAAAAAAAACTAGATAGTGGGGGTGAGATAAAATGTGCAACTGGATTGACACTATTGGCCGGCAATTTGCGGTCAGCATGACGGCAAGCTGGCGGCGTTTGCCGTCATTCCACCTTTAAAACTGACCACAACTTCGGGGTTTGGTGCATGCGGAAATCCTGGAGTTGCGATCTGTCAGTGACCGCTCCAAAACGAGCTGCGCTGTGCGCCCCCCTCCCCAGCCCCCACAGAGCCGGCAATCTGTGTAATCAGCCAAATCATTGAAACTGACACAAATTTCGGCTCTTCCGCAGTGATCGCTGTTAAATTCCCCACCAGAAGTTAGACCCAAAGGAATTAGGTGTAACTGGGGTTTTGGCAGTGTTATTACTGCTGAACAAATGTTAAAGGCCTGGAAAACAAATTTTAATTTTGTGCAGTGTGAAATTTGTCCATTTTAATAAAAGTTAGCATTTTTAAGAAACTTTTCCAAAAAAAAAAGTTTGAATTTTTTTTTTTAAGTTTGTCCATCTTTATTTGAGGATTGCCTTTTCCCATGTGAGAGCCCCAATCTTTCTTTTGCTCCTCTAACTATTTTAAAATGTTAGCATTTTAAGAACTTACTCACTTCCTTGTTCGCTGTCTGTGAGAATTCTGCCTTTTGATTGGCTCCTTAGACAGCCTGTTGATGTCACAGCAGTTCGCACAAGGGAATCCCCACTACAGTCCGTTGAATTGAAGATTGGAAAAACCCGAAGTTCTCGACACAGGGGTTGCCAGATCCTTGTGCGAAGCGTACTTCGGGGCCAGCAGCGCACGCCTTCGCTTCGCTGCTGACTGCAAATTCCGGGCCATTGTTCTTTTTCTCCAAAGTTTTAGACTACTGCTTAAGGTTTAATGATCAATTCTCCAAATGAAACATGCTTTACAGCAATTTCCTTAATGCGAATAGAAGGAACATTAATGAGGCAGTGGACTTATTTATGAATTTGTCCTTTTAAAGAACAGTTCCCCTCTGAGATCAAAATTTACTTGGGAATTTGAGGTGGCTTCCTGCTAAATGTTAGATTATATTCTCTTTTTTGGGGGGAAGGGAGGAGAAGGAGTATTGTGTGCAGTTTTGGTCACCTTATCTGAGGAAGGATGTTCTTGCCATGGAGGGAGTGCAGCAAAGGTTCACCAGGCTGATACCTGGGATGGCAGGAATGACGTATGAAGAGAGATGGGGTTGATTAGGCTTATATTCGCTGGAGTTTAGAAGAATGAGAGGGGATCTCATTGAAACTTATAAAATTCTAACAGGACTAGACAGACTAGATGCAGGAAGGATGTTCCTGATGGCAGGGGAGTCACAGTCTAAGGATAAGGGGTAAGCCATTTAGGACAGAGATGAGGAGGAATTACTTCACCCAGAGAGTGGTGAACCTGTGGAATTCTCTACCAAAGAAGACAGTAGAGGCCAATTCATTAAATATATTCAAGAAGGGGTTGGATATATTTCTTAAGGCTAAAGGGATCAAGGGATATGGAGAAAAGGCAGGGACAGGGTACTGAATTTGGATGATCAGCCATGATCTCATTGAATGGCGGAGCAGGCTCGAATGGCCTACTCCTGCTCCTATCTTATATGTTTCTATAATGATTTGTGTAATTTCATGGAGAGGATGTGATTTGGGTAAAAATCCTCCCAAGCTGAAATGATTAAAAATAATGGTACAATTATTGATGACATAAGAAATAGTAGGACACAGAATCACATCTACAATTCCCCACACATTGATTGCCATTCGATGAAATTTAATGCTTTTGGGATGGAGGGAGAAACAATTGTATAGTGAGGCGCACTGATTGGTCTCCCATGTTTGCTTAGGAAGATTTCAACATTACTTGAGGCCTTGAAGCAGTTAATCTCTCTGCTCTATCAGACAGAGAGTGGTGAGTATTATCTACATAGAAGTTGCAACACAGGAAACAGACCATTCGGCCCAACATTCGTGTCGGCAGTTACCCTCCACGCGAGCAAATAGTTCTAACCCCATTTACCCACCCGGTTCCCATATTCCTTCAACCCCTTTTCATCCACCTGTCCAATCTAATCTTGATTGTTGACACAGTTTCTGCCTCAACCACTATCTCAAGTGAATTCCACAGCCTCCCAATTCTCTGTGAAGAAGTTTCTCCTGCCCTCTGCTCTAAATTTCTTGCATTTAACTTTGTATCGATGGCCCCTCATTCTTGACCCCTCTCAATTAATGGAAGCAAACTGTTTCTATCTACTCTAAAATGTCCTTTCATAATTTCAAAAGCTTCCATTACATCGCCCCGTAATCTGCTTGCGTCTTCATATTTCCTCAAACCAGACAGAATCGATTCTGTGTTGTACCCTCTCTCGATCTTTAATACCCGTTCTATAGTGTGAAGCCAAGGAATGCTCACGGTACTCTAACTGAGGTCTTATGAAGGTTTTACATAGGTTCATCATTGCCTCTTGGCTTTTATATTTTATACCTCCTGATAGATAAACTCTAGAATTCTATTTGCTTTTTTTAACAGCCTTATCAGCCTGAAGTGCTGCCTTTAATGAGAGGCTAAAAGATGTGGAGAAAAGAAAAATCATTGCAAAATTTAAATGAGCAGGGATAACATATTTGAATATGTGAGTATGACAATCCTGAAAAAGGACAGGGGTGCCAGCAGCAAAAATGATACCACAGAGTTGTGGGATGTGGCTTTCTGTCCGAGATTCCCCATATAGTGTGATCCAGATCTCAGGAGATGGGGCTGATTAGAGATTTTGGGAAAATTGCAGAGCCTTGTATTTTTATTTCCTGCCTTCAGCCTGGGAGTGGGTCTCCAGCTCAGAGATAGTCTATGGAGTGGTGAGAATCCAACGTCAAGCAAAAAAAAGTAAGGTACCAAAACATTTTTTAAAGAAAAGTATTCCTTGTTCTTGTGGCAACTGATGCGCAACACAGTTGCTGCTCAACCTACCTTCTATACTGTCCCTAGCCTTTTCTGTCAAAATCGTGAGGGGTCTGGACAGAGTAGATAGAGAGAAACTGTTCCCATTGGCGGAAGGGTCGAGAACCAGAGGACAGAGATTTAAGGTGATTGGCAGAAGAACCAAAGGCGACACGAGGAAAAACTTTTTACGCAGCGAGTGGTTAGGATCTGGAATGCACTGCCTGAAAGGGTAGTGGAGGCAGACTCAATCGTGGCTTTCAAAAAGGAATTGGATAAGTACCTGAAGGAAAAAAATTTGCAGGGCTACGGGGAAAGGGTGGGGGAATGGGACTAGCTGAAGTGCTCTTGCAGAGAGCCGGCACGGGCTCAACGGGTCGAATGGCCTCCTTCTGTGCTGTAACCATTCTATGATTCTATAATTATCCCACTGAACAAGTGAAATTTTATGGAAGCATGGTCATCTGAAAAATGCTGTAAATTGATCCATGCATTCTGGGTAAAAGTTTTCCACTCCCAGTAACCAGGATCCATCAGGGTTTGTGTTGACGTGAGCTCTGACACTTTTATATCTAATTTTGAAGATTGTGTTTCAGCTTTAATTCAACACCTCTGCACTGAGTTGCTAGATTTAACCAACTAAATGTAGAGTGTGTGTGACAAGATTCAGCTTCAGCACAAGAAAGGCAGATGCTTAATGGGTTTAATATTTTATTCAAAGAACCTTGTGAATATGAAAAATTATCTGTGGTTTCAGCATTCAAATGTAAGACAGTCTTCATCCAGATGTGCTCATGAGTCAGAGACTTTCTCATATATCCTTTTCCTAAAGAGTACTCTTTGTGGTCAATAACCACTTTACGTACAAATGTGGTTAGCTGTTGGTGGTGCCCATCTTTTCTTGAAGTCTCGTGTTGCTTAACAGCTTTTGGAGGTACAAGGTTGAAGAGATATTTTCACTTGGCAATAATTACTTTTACTTATTACCGGTGTGTTATAACATTTTGAGGAATGCAGAGTAATTCCCTTTCACCCAAGGGACAGAAGGGTCAATCCTGACAGAATTCTGCAGCAGCCATTTCTCTTTATCTTACAGTTAATGCACATTACAGAACTGTACTTAACAGACATTGTGCAATAGTGCTGTAAAGAGTTCTAGCTAATCTTTTTGCCCAGTCTACTGGCAAAAGAACCAGAGGCGAGATGAGAATTATTTTTTATGCGGAGAGTTGTTGTGATCTGGAATGCACTGTCTTAAAAGGTGGTGGAAGCAGATTCAATAATAAGATCTCGAGGAACAGCACCTCATGTTCCGATTAGGCACTTTACAGCCTTCCGGACTCAATATCGAGTTCAACAATTTCAGATTATAGCCTCGGCCCCTATTATATTTTTATATATTTTTTATCCGCACCTTTGGTTTGTGCCTTTTCCTTTTTTCCTCTTCCCACATGGCAGCTGTCTCTCATCCTGCCAGCGCATTTCACACTTCATCTAGAGCCGTCTTTTGTCTCTTTACCTGTCCCATTACTATCACGTCTCGTCTTGAATATCTCTTAATGTCTCTTCACCTCCCAGACCTTCCCTTTTGTTCTTTCATCCCCTCCCCCATTTCCCAGCCCCCAAACTGGCCTTTTAATCCGTTTCATTTCCTGCCTTTTTTTTTCTCAGTTCTGAAGAAGGGTTTCGACCTGAAACGTTAACTCTGTTTCTCTCTCTCCACGGATGTTGCCTGGCCTGTTGAGTTTTTCCAGTGTTTTCTGTTGTTATTTCAATAATAAGTTTCAAAAGGCAATTGGATAAATACTTGAAGGGGAAAAATCTGCAGGGCTGTGAGGAAAGGGCAGAGGAGTGGGACTAATTAGATAGCTCTTTCAAAGAGCCGGCACAGGCACGATGGGCTGAGTGGTCTCCTGTGCTGTATGATTCTGCACATACCATATATCCCATAACACCTAATTTACAAATGTTGACTGCAGTTGAACCGTATAATCACAAAGGAGTGCACCATTGTTTACATAGGGTACTGAAAGCATTTTATGTTGCACAGAGATGAAGGCTAAGGATATTACCTTATATATTCAGTACTTTATGAAGCCCAGACTTGGTGGAAATACTTTTACCAATTCTGGTCTACCAACTGCATTCGGTATTTGTTTTGTTACAGCTGAGACAAATTTACTTTAAAAATGCGAAGTGTTCTCTCTCATTTATTGTAGGTCTGTGATCCCAGTGAGGAATCATTGGTGTTAATAGAACCTTTCTCGCAGCAGTCTAGAGAGAAAACCTATGAATTTTAAATAAAATCACAAAATGCTGGCTGATTTAACATCTGAAAGATAGGTTAATAATACCGATGTGACCCTGGGTGGGCTCTTGGAACACCTTTATTACCATATGGACAACAGCACAAAAGTTTTTTTTTTTTACACAGTCGAAGGATAGAATCACAAAAAATATCTTGAAGTTATCCTATTTGAATGTACAGCTATAGACTATCTGTAATAACAGCAGAAAATGCTGGCAATACACAGCGGGTCAGGTAGCATCGAGGAGAGAGAAACAGAGTTAATGTTTCAGGTTGAGGACCTTCGTCCGACCTGAAACGTTGACTCTCTTTCTCTCTCCTCGATGTTGCCTGACCTGCTGAGTGTTACCAGCATTTTCTGTTGTTATTTCAGATTTCTAGTATCCGCAGTATTTTGCTATTGTATATACTATCTGTGTCAGCTGTGGCTCAGTGGGTCGCACACTCGCCTCTTGTGCCAGAAGGTTGTGGGCTAAAGTCCCACTCTAGAGACTTGAGCACAAAGTCTAGGCTGGCACTCCAGTGCAGTACTGAGGGAGCGCTGCACTGTCGAATGTGCTGTCTTTTGGATGAGACGTTAAACTGAGGCCCCGTCTGCCCTCTCAGATGGACGTAAAAGATCCCAGGGCACTATTTTCAAGAAGAGCACGGGACTTCTCCCCGGTGACCTGGCCAATATTTATCCCTCAAAACAACACCTAAAAAACAGATTATCTGGTCATTATCAGATTGCTGTTTGTGGGAGCTTGCTGTGCGCATATTGGCTGCCGCGTTTCCTACATTACAGCAGTGACTGCACTTCAAAAATACTTAATTGTCTGTAAAGCGCTTTGGGGCATCCCGAGATCATGAAAGGTGCCATAGAAGTACAAGTCTTTTTTTCTTATCTGTACATGAAAACATTAGAGCCTAGAAATTACTGGGGATAATTTTCAACTTCACTGCCTGGGCAGTAACCTGGCAGAGCGGATTACCCACTGGAACACACCTGATTTTTGTTCCAGTTTATCGCCCAGAAGACCAAGTTGAAAATTGCGCCCCTCCCCCATTGTGTGCAATACTCGAAGGAATGAACGATAGCACCATTCACATCCTGAGGACATCCCAAAGCTCTTCGCAGCCAATGTGTCACCTTTGAAGTGTAGTCACTGTTGTGTTGGCAACCACAGCAGCTAATTGGTGTGTAGTAATGCCATTTCTAACACTTCCTTTATCTTGACAGTGCTGAGCTATGCATTTATAATTTGTTCATACAACTTGCCATATATATAACTGACCAGTATCAACAACAACATGCATTTACATAATGCCTTTAGCGTAGTAAAAATGTCCCAAGGTGCTTCACAGGAACGTTATTGAACAAAATTTGACACCAAGCCGCATGAGATATTGGCCTAGAAATTGCGGTTGGAGGCTTGCCGCCCACATACGCCTCCGAACTGCAAGAAAACGACATACTTACCTGGTGTCTTTGGAGCTTCAGACTGTTCCAGTCCTGGGCCTCCAGGCGTACGCCTGCGTAAAGGCCCACAGATCCCAGGGGCTCATGCGGCTCGCAAGCGTCCCTGAGATCAAGTGGGCCAGGCCAACCAATCGCCAAAGGGGGATTCCTACGATGCTTATGGGGATTTCATTTACCAGGCATAAGGGTTTTGTGGGTATTCGCTGGGCAGTAGTAGGGAAAATAGCCCAACTCTGCGCCAGCGCAAGTGAATTTACAGCGGATGCGGTGGATCTGTCCAAGCGAAACTTGACATCCGGGTCTTCGCGCATGCGCAGCACGTGCAGAAACCCAGGACTTATGGGGCCTTTCTGAAGGCTTCCGACAGTTGGAGGCCCCGTAAAATCCGGGCCATTAGGACAGGTGACCAAAAACTTGGTCAAAGGGGTTTTAAGGAGCATCTTAAAGGAAGCGAAAGAGGTAGGCGTAGAAGTTTAGGGAGAATCTCGGAGCTTAGTGCCTAGGCAGCTGAAGGCACAGCTGCCAATGGTGGAGCGATGAAAATTAGGGTATGAAGAGGCCAGAACTGGAAGAGTGCAGTGATCACAGAGAGTTGTAGGGCTGGAGGAGGTTACAGAGATGGGCATTTATTCTCTTGGATTTGCAAGGTATGTGGTAAAACCTAGAAGTTTTGAACAGGAAAAAAAAGTTACTGTATTTGGCTGAACTGTTTAGTGTTTTAAAAAATTCCCACATATTAAAATACACAAATGAGCCATTAGTCCTTTGAACCTCACTTCATCACTCCTGAGTCTTTGGAGAATAGATTGAAATATTCTAATGTAACTCTATTGTACATACTTTATCTACAATATAGAGTGCATATGGGAACAAAGTGTTTCTACAAACTGTTTGTTCAATATTAAATCAAATGTCATATCTTTGAAAATCAGAAGTTTGGCAATAGCCAGATACAAGCAACATAACAAAAGTGACAAGAAAAGCAAAGTTTCACAAATCTGCTCTGGAAACTAAGCAGAATCTGGGATTTGATGGCAATGTGGATTGGGGAAACTGTTAAATTTATCTCTTGGATCCAGATCTGAATCCACCCCGACTAATGGTCTTCGCCAGCATGCGATATGCACTCAGTGAATCAGCAACCTGTTTTACACAGTGCCCAATTTTATTTCAAATTGAAGTCAATGGAAAAGAAAATCGAGCGCAGAGTAACACGGGCTGCCAATTCGCTAAGAGTCCATATCGCACTACTGGTGAAGACCAGTCCCACCCGCTAAGTCACTAGCTGTTTCTATATTGGTTTTGTGTTGGCGGCAACCTCAAGTGAGCTTGCCAGATTTGTGGTGAATGCCTGCCAAGAGGACCCAGTTAAAAAAAAATATATCTTTCTGGCAGCCAGCCTTCATAAACTTTGCCCTAGCCTGGCACCAAGCCTATATTCAAGCAGCTTCTGTATCACTCTCTTCCCTCCCCCATCTGTCTCTCTCTCTCTCTCTGTGTCTCCTATAAGGGTCCAGCGCAAGATGGATTGAGGTGCACCCAAACCATTACGTAGTGGACCAGTCCACCACACAAATCTGTCCCTGCCCAGCACAAATCGATGCACACAAATACATCAAAAATTGGATTTTGACTGAATTGGTGTGAACTTGTAAAAGCTGTCCTATTGTTTTTAAATACAAGGATGTATTGAAGAAATCTACTCCGAGGTTAATTTTACCTACTTAAACATAATTATCCGTGTAATTGTCTGAAACTCTATTTTTGGGTAAAGATTTTACTAGAAAGTTAATAATGTAATCTTTATTATCGTGCAGGATTTTAGCCACTGTTGGGACGGACTTCGATCTGCGAACCTTGAGGGCTGTCCGAGTACTCCGACCACTGAAACTTGTATCAGGAATTCCAAGTATGTTGAACAACTGGCTTGTATTATTTTTTTACTGTTACATTTTTCCTGTCGAAGTATTAGTTTGTATTATATGTTCTATAGGAGAATTTATGTACATTTCAGTTTTTCATATTAAAAACACGTACGTCAAATATAGCCATAGAATCTTAGAATGTCATTTTATTATTGACAACAGAAAACCGAGGTAAGATCTGTAATGTGCCATGAAATTTCTATAACTCTCCTTCACTGGTCATTAACCATTGCTATCGGGATTAGCATTTAAACGAAAATAACTAGTTAGTGGCTTTTTTTAAATTGCCTAATTCTGTAGTATTTAAATTCATAAATGTTTATATGGTTAAAACTCCCCTTCAACATCCAAATCACAGGTTGAAAAAAACCAAATGTATAATTGTGTGTCATTAAATCTGATTTGTGAACTGGTGCAAGGAATCTTCTACTGTTTGGCCAGTTGATATTTAATGTGTTTTGCAGTGTTGCTTCTTATCCTTTTCAACCAACTGGATATATTCTAAAGGGTAACCACAGTAGCATGAAAAACCCTCATCTTTTACAAATTTGCAGACTGAATTCCTTTTATTGCTTACAACATCCAAATATTTTTTTCCTCCTGTTTATTGCCCTCAAAATGACAAATGGAGAAACAGGAATGCTCGCATTGTTGTGACAAATTAACAATGAAGCTTCATTTCCAACCTCTTCATATGCCTTGGGTCTACCTCCTCCAGTCACAATGGGCAAAACCATACTTTTCTCTTTAATATTTCATATATTGAAATTTGCAGCTACTCCTCCATATCCAGGTTAAGTTGCATCCTGCATCTTGGTTTCTACCACTACATACTGGCCAGCAGGAAGCAGATACTTGCTATATTATATAAGACTTGTAGTAGCATCTCAAGACAGCAGATTGACCTCTGTCCAAATTGCTTCTCTATTGAGTGGAGAGATCACATGTTATGAATGGAGGTTTGTTTGTGTGTATTTGTGCTCAATGTGAGGTATGTGTGGTGCTGAGAATGGATCAGGTATAGTGCAGCTAGTTCCCTATACCTGACCGCCAGCAATGTGCCTCATAAGAATAACTCCAAATGCGCTGATGTAGGATAGTTAGGCCTACAATGTTTGTGTGATAGTGACCATTTGTGCCAATCTGCTATAGGCCTGTGCCCACGAGGAATTAATTAAAACTACCCAAACTCACAAAAGAATTTCATCCTACTCATTCTGGGCTGGATATGAACTTGGGTCTCAGAGGTGAACGGCTAGTGTCGAACCCATTGAGCCCAACTCTGTTCCGCTTGCATTGCCATTTAAGTTCTGGACACTTTGTCTCGGCTCTTTTTTATTGTCAACATAAACACCCACTTTGACATCATATCATAATTTAGAGCCATTCACTGAATTTCACCCAATTTCCGATGGTTGGCTAGGGTTAAAATCACCCCCAATTGTCCTGGGTTTTTTAATCTCTTTTTTCCCCAGGAGATGGTTTCAGGTGGGGTTGAGGTTATATATTGTGATACAGAAGGTATCGCAATCGTGTGGGACAGGCTCGATGGAGCAGAGAGTCTTTACCTGTCCGTCATTGTTCGTATGTTCGTAAGCCAATATATATTACAAAGGCAAAGACCTAGTGACTAAAGCACTGAGACAGAGTGCAGTAACACAGTGAGTTGCGGTAAGAAGAACGGACAAGCATGTGTGCTGTATGACATATGATTGGAACTCTTGAAAGGTGATGGAATGGGTTTGGAGCTGGGAAAAGGTCATTGGGGAGGCTGCAGCTGTGACCATCCGTCCCCTTGGTTGTCTGCCAAAAGGGAAGATCAGACAGCATTAGCAGCCAGGTCCACAAGAGGAGAACACCTCTGACATTATTCACTTGATCTTGTACGTTCAGACTTTATGAAAACAGAGATCTATCAAACAGTTGGTGGAGTTCAATGTTATTTCCTAACTTGCAGGCTGAATTCGTCCAGGTGAAATGTTTCACTGCAGGAGCTGTCAGACCCCCATCTGCTGGGTTCCAGTTTTTCCAGTTCAAAGACACATGAATCATTGTTAACCCTAAATAATCAGTCGTAGTGCTTTGATTAACTGAACACTCTGCAGTCAAATATGATCAAAGATAGTCTAGCCTGAAGAAGGAGACGTGCAGGAGATACTTCAGTGTTCACAGGGCATCAGATCAATCCCCCCCCCCCCCCCCAACATTAGTTGCAATGGAGAATTCTCTGTTCGTGTTAAGAGCTTCGGCAATATTTTTGAAACCCAAGAAAGACCAGAAAAATAAGACAGTGGTTCAAACATTAGGGAATGCAGCAAATGAATAATAATTCATTTTGAAGCACTTTGTGGCATACTGAAAAGTGTGATAAGGTGCTGTGTAAATGTAGTTTCCTTCCCTTTCCTACCCAGTACAAGCAGTCTTCTATTTGTACTTGTTGCTTAAATCTCTATCATGGAAGGACAATGCTGTGTTCAATTTACACATCAGCTGATTATTTAAGTTAGAAGGGAACTTTTATCTCATAAGGAGAGATAGCTTTGGGGGTTTTTGGCCTATGGTATACAAATGAGAATGTTCAAGGAAGAATTAAGTTCCTATAGCAAGTAATCCCTTCCTAATACTGTCCTCAAAGAAGAACAGCACTTCTTATAACAATGGCCTGTATTTTCCGATCCCTATGGGCGTGTATGCGCTGTGTACACGCCCGCAGGGACCTCGCAAGTGCCGGATTCAGGCATGCGAAGCGCATGTGCTGAAAACCGGCATTTCCGATCTGTCAAGAATACAGATCACACACCTGCCCTGGAGAAGGGCCTCTGCGAGTAGAGAGTTCCGCTTTCTGCAGAACCTCCGCCTGCTAAAAACCCTTAAAAATCTTACGCCTGGTAAAAGCAGGAGTAAGGACTGCTTTTACCAGCATAAGAGCTTAAAGTAAAAAAACATTTAAAAAAAATTTCCCACTCATTTATAATTTAATACTTTTAAGTTTATTTTTAGCCCTGTAAAAAACTTGAATTTTATTTTCAAAAAATTAAATTTTTGTTTAAAATATTTAATTTAATGTAATTTTAACTAATTTTAAAAACGTGATTTAAAAAAAATGTATTCAATGTTTTGATGTGGTTTTTCAGTGATCCCCATTCATACTTTTGACAGGTCTAAGCTGTCAAAAGTATGAAGGGGGATTCCCTTCTTTCATTGGTTCCCCATAGCCCACATGATCCCAGGGACGCTTGCAAACCACATGCGCCCCGGGGATACCTGGACCCTGCGCATTTTGTAGAGCAGAGGCCCAGGAGCGGAAATGGCTGGACCACTCGAACCCTCAAGTAAGGGCGTAGATTTTTCCCAGATCGGAGGCCTCCGCACGCAGGAAGCCTCCGATCGGAAAATACGGGCCATTGACTTTTAACAGTCGTGTTTGGTGATCACTTGATGAGGTCTATGGCTGGAAAAGTCGAATACAACTGCATTTTTTTCAATGTATACCTTTTCTGTTTCTCCTATTCTATAATTAACATCCACAGGCTGTAAGAAACAAAAGAAACTTTCAGGTTAAGCATTAAAACCAGAGTCTAAAGTATTTTTTACATTTCATGTTTTCCACACTTTTTTTACATGAGCTTTTGTCTTTAATGATCAAATAGCACAGAAACAATTATCTGCAGGGTGTTATCTAAAATCTATGTGGGTAACTGCAAGTTATATTTCATATGGGCATTTTTCCTTCTTTGCTGGCGAGGTATCCATTAAATGTTTTCAAATGTTCGCTCTGTGTTTTGATTTTATTTGCCTTTAGCATATTTTTACTGAAACATATAGGGTAGGTTAATTTTCTCTTCAATGCAGGTTTTCACAACCACCAACAGTTCAATTTAATTGCATTCTGTAAGTAAAACATGTAATTTTGAATCACACATGTTTTTTAAACAGGATAAATGTAATTTAAATTGACTGAACAACAAACCAGCTGATTTAGGAACAGGTGTTGGCCATTCAGCCCCTCGAGCTTGTTCCACCATTCAATCAGATCATGTCTGATCTGTATCTAAACTCCATCTGCCTGCCTTGGTTCCGTAGCCCTTAATACCCTTGCCTAACTAAATCTATCAATCTCTTTTCTCCTTCAATCAGGTTTGCAAGTTGTACTGAAGTCGATAATGAAGGCGATGGTCCCCCTGCTTCAGATTGGGCTTCTGCTGTTCTTTGCGATCGTAATGTTTGCCATTATTGGTCTGGAGTTCTACATGGGAAAATTTCACCAAACCTGCTTCAGTGAGGGAACAAGTAAGGAAAAATAATGTTGAACTAGAAAGCTGGTCATGTTTTGAAATGCCGTTAACCTGTTATTGTTGGTCTAGAACGGCTGAATAGTAATTAAAAAAAAATAAAAATCTTTCCTTCATTTCTAGTTCTGTTTAAATTTCTCTCCGCCATTGATGCTGATGCATCTAGAATTGGAGCAGTTTCTGTACATCTCCCATTGAATGGCCACCTCAAATGCACCTTTATTCTGTGTACAAAAGCAAGCCATTTGCACTTTTTTAATTAAAAAAGATACATTTATTTAAAAAAATCTATAATGTTATAATGGGCCGTAATATGCAGCCCCTACGGGTGCGTATGAGGTGCGCACGTGCCCGTAGGAGCCGCGCATGTTCCGGGTTTAGCCATGCGCTGAAACCTGGAACTTGCGATCTCGTAGCCATCCCCGGGAAAAGGGCCTCCGTGGGCGGAGAGTTGGGATATTTAGAGCCATTCACTGCCTACGCCCCTGGGATACGTGGGTGTCTACGCATAGAGGCCCAGGAGCGCAAGTCTCCGTGGATCCAGGACTATCGGGTAGGTTCGTAGATTTTTTGCGTTCGGAGGCATCCGCCCACGGGAAGCCTCTGACCACAAATTCAGGCCCAATGTTTCGGCATAAGCCTCTGCAAATATCAGATAAAAGGAAGGATTGAAGTACGATAGCGTGACCCATTTATATGCTACCAACTTTAACAGTCAGATCAGAAAACATGAATTTGATTTTCAATATTGCACAAGTAAAAGTAAATCTATATTAAATAATCAGAATCTATTTTATATCAATCAGTAGGGAGTACTGTACTTTTAATGTTAAATTTGGTTACAGTGCTTCATATAAATGGTCTCTTTTCTACTTTAAACCCCGTGGTAAAGCTGCTGTATAAATGATTGTGCTGCAGCAGATGGAGAGCCTGGTCCACTGCAATATGTTCCCCAGTTCAGATAATGGACTTGCGAGCCGGCTGTTGTGATGTTCCTGGAACTGAAATTGTTTACAAGACTTCCCAAAAACAACACCGCACTTCTGATAAATTAATCTGCCAAATACTCATTTTATCTTCAGAAGCCGGAAGGTTTTACTCCGATGAATTTTCCCCTCGTTCTCAATGGAAGTCACCTTCTCTTGTGTTATTTGTACTTTTTCAGGATTGTTTAGTTTGACTGTAAGAGTTCACCCAATCCTGCTGAAAATGCTTGTTGCTGCTACCTTGACAAATGATGGAAAATTTAAGTCTGCTCTATTGCTGTTACTTACAACTTACTGGGCCATGCTCATGCTTGAGGGATTGAAACATTCTGTCGTCTGTCAAGGTCTTGTCCTTGTTTTTCTCTGTTTCATAAGCACATAAGAAATAGGAGCAGGAGTAGGCCGCACGGCCCTTCGAGCCTGCTCCGCCATTCAATAAGGTCATGGCTGATCTTCTACCTCAACTCTACCTTCCTGCATGATCACCAAATCCCTTGATCCCTGTAGTATCCAATAATCTATTGAACTCTGTCTTGAATATACTCAACGACTGAGCAACCACATTTTTCTGGGGTAGAGAATTCCAAAGATTCGCAACCCTTTGAGTGAAGACATTTCTCCTCATCTCAGTCCTAAATGGCTGACCCCTTATTCTGAGACTCTGACCCCTAGTTTTAGACTCCCCAGCCAGGGGAAATATCCACCCAGCATCTACCCTGTCAAGCCCTTTAAGAATTTTATGTTTCAATGATACCACCCTCATTCTTCTAAACTCTAGGGAATATAGGCCAAGTTTACACACTCCCTCCTCATAGAACAATCCCCTCATCCCAGGAATCAGTCTCGTAAACCTATGTTGGACTCCCTCTAAGGCAAGTATATCCTACCTTAGGTAAGGAGACCAAAACTGTACACAGTGCGCTAGGTGTGATCACACCAAGGCCCTATATAATTGTAGTAAGACTTCTTTACTCTTATACTCCAATCCCTGTGTAATAATAATAATCTCTGTAGCTGAGTAAGATCTCAAGTTTACATTACTAATTTGTGATTGCTTGAATTGGAAAATAGACATTCCAGTCGTCAAGGATGAATGAAATGGTCCTTTTGTGAAATTAAATTTCTAATCTTTGCTAGCTCCATTGTTTTTAAACCCCTCTCCCTCGCCGCCTCCCCACCCCTCCCACAAAAAACAACCCTGGTACTGCTTTACAATATTTTAGATTATTGTAGTTGAAGAAACCAAAAATGCGCCCAATGTGAAATACATATTGGCCCAGACTTTGCGGCCAGCGGTGTATCTAAGGATTATGCCGCTGGCATCCGAGCCAAATGCGCATTTACCTGCTGGGAACCCTCCTCCGAGAAGATGCTGTCAGACGCTGCGGAGTTGAGGGCAGCGTAGTGACCCACGGATCCCAGGGGCGCACCGTGTGTGTAATCGTACCTGGGATCACGTGGGCCGGTGCTCCAATCAGCAAGCAAGAAGGTTTCTCATTCATCCCCAGTCTCTCACTCACGGGCCAAGAGGGTATATTACTTTTATAAATATAACGGTAATAATCCTGTGGGTCGTATGTAAATACTTGCAACAGTCAAATAAAATGCAGCAACTTTCTATTCCCATCCAAAAATAAAAAGAGGAAATATGCCAGGTTACAGTGGAATGGCACAAGAATCATATTCCACACTTACTGTGCTGTTTATCTCAATTAACGCCTTACAGAATTCAACTGTAAAACAGCTCAGGATTTATTCAATTTAAAACACCATTTGCGATGAAATTTTTGGAAGAGTTTTCTACTCTGATGGGGGCTGTCATTGCCTGTGTTTTCTGAGGCGAGGTGTATAAATGTGATGTTCCGCCACTTCCACCTACCTCCATACACCATTGAAAGTATTTGTAAGCCATGATGAGGTAATAGGACATGTTTCCGTTTCCGGCCTCAGAATCTCAAAGATCGCAGCCTCACTCAGAACACCACCCACCTGAGGGTAAGTTTGAAAGACTGGCTTGTAGTTTAAGATTTTAAAATTGAATATATACTTGGATTTCCGAAAGGTATCCCCTTACGTTGTGCAAACAGGCTCCTACTCCTGTTTGCACCAGCTGTAAAATTTGCATACGTAATTGCTAGGCTCTTGGTGGGCAATTAGCCCAACTCTGCACCAGCAATTAGGATTTCAATGTCGGAGCAGATGATCTGTCAAGTCAGAACTTAACAGTTCGCAAGTTCGGGATTTAGCGCATGTCCCAAACTTGCTGTCCATTTCAAAGGCTGCAAATGCTGCCCCAGCCTGTTTTGGAGCTATCATTGACTAACCGCAGCTTTGGGATTTCTGCATGCACCAAATCCCCAAGTTGCGGTCAGTTTCAAAGGTGGCATGCTGCCAGTTAGCCGCCATCCCGACCACAAATTCCGGGCCATTATTTCAGTGAGTGAGTGGCCAGTCTATGGAATAGGCCCTCCAGGGGGATGGAGGAAGCAATTAGTATTGATTCATTCAAATGCACATTAGATGGATTACTTTCAGACAATAACATTTGGGATACAGTATATGAGTAATGTGGAAAGTGCAGTAGGCTTGGGAGGAACAGGTGACTTTGGACCTACAATTCCCAAAGCTTCCCACCTCTCGGGTTTTCCTTGCTTTATGTCTGATTCTGTTGTAACCTAATTGATAGAGATTGATTGCTATGATTAGTCAACAACTCCAGAATGGTTCCAGGGATGGGAGATCCTAGCTACAAGGACAGGTTGGAGAAGTTGGATTTGTTTTCATTAGAGCAAAGGAGGTTGAGTGGTGATTTGATAGAGGTGTACAAGATTATGACGGGTTTGGATAGGCTAGATGGGGAAAGGCTGTTCCCACTAGTTGATAGTACAAGGACTAAGGAACACAGATTTAATGTTTTGGGCAGGAGATACAGGGGGATGCGAGGACAAACTTTTTCACGCAGCGAATGGTGAGAACCTGGAATTCGGTGCCGACGGAAGTGGTGGAAGCGGAGACACTCAATGTTTTCAAGTGGAGACTGGATAGGCACTTGAGGGAAATAAACTTGCAGGGTTACGGGGATAGAGCGGGGGAATGGGATTGACTGGATTGCTCTACAGAGAGCCGGCACGGACTCGATGGGCCGAATGGCGGCCTCCTGTGCCGTTATGATTCTATGACTCCATTACCATTGTATCGTGCGACTACCAGGATGGTAGAAAGCGAACTGGATGGACCTTGTTTTTTTTTATCGCCCTGCAATTCCTACACTCCATTTCTGTTTCTGAATGATGTGGTTACAGTGTACAGAATACCAGGTGTTTGATAAATGGAGTTTTCTGATCACTTATATATGGAATTGAGTATTCTGATGTAACTATTGTAAAAATTGAACTGGTAACAAAAACAGGAAATCTGAAGCAAATGCACGGAAATTCACAGAAGAATGATCAGCAGCAGAAAGAGAAAGATCAGTTAGCCTTTTGAGTGTGAATGTTCATCAGAATTGATGAAATGTGAGTTTCAGAATTGAATTATTAATTGTACTTCTAAAACACCCAGCTATGTTTTTATCCTTCAGTTGCTAATCAAACTGCTGTGCATTTCAAAAAAAATGGAGCTGCTTTTTAATTGAGGCGCAAAGTATGTAAATGTTTTCTTGGATGGAACTCTCGGGCTTGCTTGGTTTAACTGGTGCATATGTCGTCACAGATAACAGGTTAAACACTGAAATACTGTACAATTCACTGGTAATTTTGTTACTGAAAGAAAGCCAAGAGTTCTCAAAAAGAACGGCATCTTAACGCCCAGTTCAAATTGGTACTATAAAGAGCCATGTTAGTTGGTTCAATGACTGGATGGCAAACCGAATCAATTAATGCTATTTCATTAGTCTGAGCACATTGTTTTAATTTGATGAGAGCTGCAAGATTTTGAGCTGTGACTTAATTGTTCTGGTTGGGAACTCAATATTGAAGCAATTCTTTTTCTGTACATTACTAATTCTCTTCATTAACTACTGTTCAATATATTTCTCAACTGTACGCCTCATGTCTAACAGCAGCGCTTTCTACTAAGTTACTTCTGCTCTTAGAATAGTTTATTGTGCTGGGAACTATGGCTACATTATCACTACAGCTTAATAGTTCCTGTGGCAAACCTGTTGCAGTAACATATCCATTTAACTAATGATTGTGTTGTCACAGTGTTGGGCATAATACAGGAACTACAAGTCCTTTATTCTATCACTAACTTATAATCCTTAGTGGAAAAGAAACCACTACGGCCACACAGGCAACCTATGGAAGTAAGAAAATTGTGAATTGACTGAAAATGGTGAAGAACCACCATTTGTAATTAAATCTTTTTTTTAATTTATCCATTCATGGGATGTGGGCGTTGCTGGCAAGGCCAGCATTTATTGCCCATCCCTAATTGCCCTCAAGAAGGTGGTGGCGAGTTGCCTTCTTGAACAGTTGCAGTCCGTGTGGTGAAGGAACTCCCACAATGCTGTTAGGGAGGGAGTTCCAGAATTTTGACCCAGCGACGATGAAGGAACGCCGATATATTTCCAAGTCAGGATGGTGTGTGACTTGGAGAGGAACTTGGAGGTGGTGGTGTTCCCATACGCCTGCTGCCCTTGTCCTTCTAGGCGGAGGAGGTCGCGGGTTTAGGAAGTGCTGCCGAAGAAGCCTTGGCGAGTTGCTGCAGTGCCTCTTGTAGACGGTACACACTGCAGCCACGGGGCGCTGGTGGTGGAGGGAGTGAATGTTTAAGGTGGTGGATGGGGTGCCAATCAAGCAGTCTGCTTTGTCTTGGATGGTGTCGAGCTTCTTGAGTGTTGTTGGAGCTGCACTCATCCAGGCAAGTGGAGCTTATTCCATCACACTCCTGACTTGTGCCTTGAAGATGGTGGAAAGGCTTTGGGAAGTCAGGAGGTGAGACACTCGCCGCAGAATACCTAGCCTCTGATCTGCTCTTGTTGCCTAAAGAAGAGAATAATATAATGACCTCGCCAGTGAAGCTTGGCTATCCACTTAACCTGGGGATTACTAGTTACCATTGCTCTCTCGTGTCATTTTTCAGTTGTAGTTACCAGTTTGACACCAGGATTCTGATGGTGCCAGAATAGAGAGGCCTGAGGACCAAAGTAAATTAGTCTTCAGGCCTTTGCGGAATAAATCAGACAAGCTGCGGTTGCTAATCAGGCGCCCCGATGCAGCTCACCTGTCGGGGCCTTAAGAATTTCAGCCCGCGCCAAAGCCCAGTGTTAAGTTCTGGGAGAAAGGCAATCAGGAGGGGGATTCGGGCTGGCCGCCCACCTCAGCCCACAGTTGTTTTATGGAGCAAGGAGGAGCACTCTGCTTTTCCAACTCTACAAAATATGAGGCTTTTTTTTAAGCGGCATCCAGCGGTCCTTTTACGGACCACTAGTTAGGCTGCACAAGACCTGGAAATGCCAATCAGAGCTTGTGCATCGTAATCTTAGACCAGGGCAAACCAATTTAGGAGTCCGGGTTTGAAATAATAAGTGCAGGAGCTTCATTTCAAGATTAAAATGAGGCCTGTGGACATTTCAGGCCCAGACCAATTTAGCAGCGGCCCGAACTCCAGTGCAAATTAGGCGCTGGCTTCTGCCCTGAAAAATTGATTATTGTTGTGCCGGTTTTAGGCCCATAAAGTTAGGCCTCTAAGTCTTGCTGTGAGAGTGGTGTGAGCAGGCTGGACAGAGTTATCAAAATACCGGTGAAAATGTAGATGATAGTGAAAAGCAGATGCTCCTGTTGATGCTTTACTGACATAAAAAATGTAAAGGTGATCCCGCAGACATTCTAAACGTGAGTTTAATGTTGTTTGCAGTACAATGTGAGACTACACAACTTCAGGTAAATTGTATTAGACTCAGATTGGCTGCCTTAAACTAGAATTTAGTCTGGAGACATCCACGTTCCACTGTACATACGAATTAGGAGCAGGAGTAGGCCACTCAGCCCTTTGAGCCTGCTCCGCCATTCAATGAGATCATGGCTGATCCGATTACTCCACGTTCCTGCCTACCCCCGATAACTTTTCACCCCCTTGCTTACCAAGAATCTATCTACCTCTGCCTTAAAAATATTCAAAGACTCTGCTTCCACCGCCCTCTGAGGAAGAGAGTTCCAAAGACTCACGACCCTCTGAGAAAAAATTTCTTCTCATTTCTCCTCAGGTCCCCAGTAAAGTGTTGCTCAAATTTATACATTTGCCGCAATGGATGTCGCAGTTTGTTGAAAAGAGGAAGTTGGCAATATTTTCGCCACCTGTTACTGACTTGAAGATAAGGAAAATGGTCAAATTTAACTTGCATTTTGCCACACTGAAACATTTTCCTTGCTAAAGTTTTCTCATTTACAATAATAAATTGCAAAGTAATTTCCAATGATTACGCGATATAAAAATTACTCTTGGAATTGGGATGAAAGGTAAAGCTGGAAACAAAAAACACATTGAGATTTGTACACACTATCACATAATAACTTACTGATCAAGATATGATATTGTTTGCTTTAAAACTGAATTTACGCTGGTCTAGATCTTGTTCATTGGAGTAAATTAGTATAGGATTATTCAATTAAATGATAATGTCTGCATGTAACATCTGCAAAAGTACAAGGTTCACCAGGCGAGGGCAATGGGGCATCTGGGACCTAGGTTCACCAGGTGAGGGCCAGGGGTCATCTAGGACCTGCTTAACCAATGAGATTTAAGCATTGAGAAAGAAGCAGAGGAACGATAGAGAAGGAGGGTGAATTAAAGTCAAATCAGGTACTGAAAGAGAATAAAAAGGCTGGAATCTTTACCTTGGAGTCAGGTTGCGTGCGTGCGGGCCACGTAGCGGGTCGGGAACCTGAAGATGTGAACAGCGTGTTCTGCACTGCGCGTTTAATGTGATGGCCTCAATTAAAACAGGCATGCACGTTTCCCAGCCCAGTTAAATGGAGCGGATCTGATGAAGTCACCGATGACCCGTTTTCAGCACGGATATTTAAAGCAGCCTTGCACACATCTCAGTTGAAGGTTGATGTACGAGTGCAAAGGGGGTTTCCAGAGGTCTCAATAATACAATAAAACTGAAAACTGTGGGTCATGGAGACAAGGCAGAGGGCAGCGCCAAGATTCACCGATGCCTCCCTGGAACCTCTGATGCAGGCAGTAAGAGCACGCAGGGAGGTCCTCTTCCTTGGCGATCGATGAAACGACCACCCAAAGACACAAAAAGGGCATGGTTGGTGATCGCAGAGGAGGTTAGTAGCAGAGATGTCGTCAGGAGGATGTGGATCCAGTGCTGGAAAAGATTCAACGATCTCATAAGGTCAGGAAAGGTGTGTGCAATGCGACACTCACCTACATCCTGATATGCCCGTCACCACAACCCCATCACTCTGCCTTCCCAAGCCTACTCCTGCACATCATTCCTCACACCAACCTATCTTGCAGGTCCACCCATCCCTCTCTCTACGTACCTACTCACATCCCCATCTGACAAACCACCACTGACACTCACGCTCATCCTAATGCAATCATAGCAAGTAACACCACGGAAGGAGGCCAATTGGCATTGTCACCTTCTACGATGTAGCCCATCCATTCCTTACACTCATTCCATCGCTCTCACTCAAAGTTCTCTTCTTTCCCTCCTTGCAGGAGAAGAGAGCCCACAACAATAGGGAGAGGCAGAGAACCGGAGGTGGCCCTCCAGTCTTCAGTCAATTAACTCCAGTAGAGGAGGAGGTCCTAGAGATCTCTGGAGTTACAGAGCTGCTGGCGGTGGGAGATGCAAAGAGGGGGACCTCCCAGCTACCTGGTGACGGAATTAAATCTCTCACAGCCACATGGCATACACCAGTCACTCATGGTGACTGATGATGACACTTCACTGGATGGTGACATGTGCATAATGGTAACGTTACCTATTCTCACTATAACACTTCTAATTCATCTTTATACACTCCTACAGGTCCATCAAGTGACCCCCCCCCCCCTGCCCCGGCCAGCCAGAGGAGGAAGACGACTCCTCAGAGGAACCTCGAGTCTCTGAGGGTGCACCATCAGCAGACCCAAGTGCAGTCCGCACCAGCGCAGATACAACTCGGTGGGTCCTGTGCGAGAGAGAGAGTAGTGTTGTCACCTGGTGTCTCACACGTCACAAGTGAGCAAGGGCAGATGGTATAGACAGGGACAGCAGTGGAGACTACTCGCCAGAGCGTACAGGACGCTCCAAGCTCTGCTGAGCTGCACGCAGATGCTGAACCTCGGGGGCCATCGAGAAAGAGGGTGATCTTGGAGGGGCAGCAACAATTCCATGAGGCTATGGCAGCTTTTGCAGCCGCGATGTCTGAAAATGTGCAGGGAATGGAGGAGTCCATCTCCAACATGAGCAGCACCGTGTCGCAGGCGATGGCGGCGATGTGCTGTTCCACGGACAGGATGGCCACCTGCATGGAGCAGCAAATGCGCCACTCACATGAGCACATGCTAGCTGTGGACAACAGATGGCAGACGCTCATTGACCTCATCTCTAGGAGGGATGGGCCTTCATCGCCCCACTACAGTGCAGCAAGGTGCTCTCCAGCTCCTTGCTAGCAGGGAAGTGCGGGTGGCCCATGAGAGGGATGATGGTGAGAGGGGACATGGAAGTGGTGGCTCTTCTCAAAGTGCTTCCACTTCTTCCCCATTGCCTCCCCCTCAGTCAGAGTCCCACATGCTTCCTCGGATCCCGATGGACCAGTCTGCCCCTGCACAGTCGCAGGAGGAGCAGTCTTTGGCAGGGCCATCACAGGCTCCAAAATCCAGAGGACATTCGCTAAAAGTGTCTACGCAGTCGCAGCAGGGAAGTGAGCAGCCTGTCTCTCTCTCTGCTGAAGCCGCAGGGGTTGCACCTCGTGGAAGCACACGGAAAAGAAAACAGACACAATCCTAGATACACAAGGGTATGCACATGGATGTATGAAAAAATGTTACTGATAAGTTTCAGTTATATTTATGACACAGATAAATATATTTCTTTGCACCACTTTCTGGTCTTGTCCGTTTTTGCCTGCTACCTGGGAAGTGGCCTTGTTAGTTGGAGTGAATAGAGTGAATAGTGAGACTTTAGTTAACCTCAAGCACTGGGGGTTTTGTTAGATCCGTGATTGAGAGTATGATGTTTTCCAATAACTATACGGATGCTGTAACTTAACAATCAACAGGTGTTTACTGGAGTAGGGTAGTCTCAAGACTGGGGGTACAGAGGCATGCTCAAGGCTTATATACAGGTGTGGTCACTGCCGGTACAACAGTATACAGGAGCTGTGAAAGTAGTTCTCTCTTAAAGGTACATACACTACAGGTTTGGGTGAGAGGAATGGATTGGTCACTAGAGCAGCTTCATGGTGTTGTTGTGGGGGAGAACTTAGTACAGCATGTGGCAGATATATGGGTGCATTGGAGCAAGTTAAGTAAATCTGGCCATTATGAGGCACTCCCGGGCAGCATTGTGCACTGCTGCTGGTGATATCTCTACCTTGGGTTCCTCTACCCCTCCTCTTCGTTTTCCACATGTTGTTCCTCCTTCCCCTTCTCTGAAGAGGCTGTGCGCTCTGCGCCTTGCTCCTCCTGCAGCTCCAATCTTTGCTGCTGTGCTATGTTGTGCAGCGCACAGCAAACAACAGTGATTCTGGAGACCCTGACTGATGCGTACTGAAGGGCTCCTCCAGAACTGTCGAGACATCTGAAGCGCATCTTCAACATACCTATTGCTTGCTCTATGACACATCTGGTAGACATGTGGCTGTCATTATAACGCTCCTCAGTACTTGGCCTCCTCGAGGGTGTCATGAGCCACGTCTTCAGTGGATAGCTCTTGTCTCCAAGCAGCCAGTCATTAATGTTGTTTGCAGGTGCAAAGAGTTGAGGGAGGTTGGACTGGAGCAGCACGAAAGAGACATGTCAACTGCCCAGGGAATCTGGCGCACACATGCATGGTGATCTTTTTATGGCTGCAGACGAGCTGCACATTGCGGGAGTGGAAGCCTTTGTGGTGGGGGTGCCTTGATAGCCACATGTGTGCAGTCGATGACGCTCTGCACTTGAGAAGTCAGCCAGAGCCGCAAGGCCGAGCGCCCGCTCAGTAACACTGACTTCATTAGTGGCAAAGTTGATATAATTGGTTGACTTGTTAAACATGGCATCGGTCACTTGGGTGATGCATCTGTGGGCAGCTGACTGCGAGATCCTGCAAATGTCTGCTGCAGATCCCTGGCAGGAGCCTGAGGCGAAGAAGTTGAAGGCAGTGGTGACTTTGACAGCAACTGGCAAGGTGTGTCCACCAGGTCCTCTAGGTAGCAGGTCTTGTTCCAGCAAGCTGCAAATGTCTACCATGACCTGCCGCGATAGCCTGAGCCTCCTTTGGCACTGCTGCTCAGTCATGTCCAGGAAGCTCATCCTCTGCCTGTATACTGTGTTGGGGGTATCGCCTCCGGCGCGGTGCAGCCCTGTGCTGATCCCCTTTCTCTAGTGGAGCATCAGGTTGTTGAGAAGGCTGTTGTTGTGGTTGCTGCTGCTGGTGTGACTGGTGTTGTTGGTGCTGGGGCTCATCTTGGTCCGATTCTGAGGCCCAACATGGATTTTTGGAAGGCGTTTGACAAAGTACCACATAGAAGGCTGGTTAACAAAATTGAGGTTCATGGAATAGGTGATTCAGTGGCAACTTGGATAAGGAATTGGTTTAAGGACAGAAAACAGCGAGTTGTGGTAAATGGCTGGTTTTCAGACTGGAGGACGGTAGACAGTGGTGTTCCCCAAGGGTCAGTGCTGGGGCCACTGCTTTTGTTGATATATAGTGGTTAGCACTGTTGCCTCACAGCGCCAGGGACCCGGGTTCAAATCCGGCTTCGGGTGACTGTCTGTGTGGAGTTTGCACATTCTCCCCGTGTTTGCGTGGGTTTCCCCCGGGTGCTCCGGTTTCCTCCCACAGTCCAAAGATGTGCGGGTTAGGTTGATTGGCCATGAAAAAAAAAAAAAATTGACCCTTAGTGTTAGGGGGGATTAAATACGTGGGGTTATGGGGATAGGGCTTGGGTGGAATGGCTGTCGGTGTAGGGACCGGGTGCTAGGGTTTGGATGATCAGCCATGATCTCGTTGAATGGCGGAGCAGGCTCGAAGGGCTGAATGGCCTACTCCTATCTTCTATGTTTCTATAAATGACCTGGATATTGGAATACAGAGTAGAATTTCTAAATTTGCCCATGACACCAAATTTGGGGGTGTGGCAAACAGTGATACTGATACTAATCGACTGCAACAGGACATAGAAAGGCTAGCAGAATGGGCAGACAAGTGGCAGATGGAATTTAATACAGAGAAGTATGAGGTGATGCATTTTGGCAGAAGGAACGGGGAGAGGAAATATACACTAAATGGTACAGTTTTACAGAGTGTGCAGGGACAGAGGGACCTGGGAGTTAATGTGCATAGGTCCCTAAAGGTGGCAGGACATATTGAGAGAATGGTTAGCAAAGCATATGGGATCTTGGGCTTCATAAATAGAGGTATTGAGTGCCAAAGTAGAGAAGTTATGCTGAACCTTTATAAAGCGCTAGTTAGGCCACAATTGGAGTATTGCGTCCAGCTCTGGTCACCACACTTTAGGAAGGATGTGAAGGCCCTTGAGAGGGTGCAGAGGAGATTTACCATAATGATTCCGGGGATGGGGGATCTTAGCTACAAGAGCAGGTTGGAGAAGTTGGATTTGTTTTTATTAGCGCAAAGGAGGTTGAGGGTTGATTTGATAGAGGTGTACAAGATTATGACGGGTTTGGATAGGCTAGACAGGGAAAGGCTGATCCCACTAGTTGACGGTACAAGGACTAGGGGACACAGATTTAAGGTTTTGGGCAAGAGATACGGGCGGGGGGGGGCGGTGCGGAAAAACTTTTTTACGCAGCGAGTGGTGATGACCTGGAATTCGCTGCCGACGGAAGTGGAGACACTCAATGTTTTCAAGGGGAGACTGGATAGGCACTTGAGGGAAATAAACTTGCAGGGCTGCGTGGATAGAGCGGGAGAATGGGACTGACTGGATTGCTCTACAGAGAGCCGGCACGGACTCGATGGGCCAAATGGCCTCCTTCTGTGCCATTATAACTCTGAGAACATAAGCGGCACCCATGCTGATGTAATAGATTGCAGGTAAAGTGGAGATCAGAGGCCCAATCCCTCAATGTAGTGATAGCGACTAGCACTGTGGTGAGAGTGGCTTCTGAGGTTGCAGAAATGACCTGCAAACTCCTGACAGCTAAATCTCTGCACAAAATGAGGACACAAATAACCTCCCAGAGATGTCGGGGAACATAGGGTCTAATGAGAGGGAGGAACTGAAAGAAATCAGTATTTGTAGGGAAATGGTGATAGGGAAATTGACGGGATTGAAGGCCGATAAATCTCCAGGGCCTGATGATCTACATCCTAGGGTACTTAAGTGGCCCTAGAAATAGTAGATGCATTGCTGGTCATCTTCCAAAATTCTATAGACTCTGGAACAGTTCCCATGGATTGGAGGGTAGCTAATGTTACCCCACTATTCAAAAAAGGTGGTAGAGAGAAAACGGGGAATTATAGACCGGTAAGCCTGACATCAGTAGTGGGGGAAATGCTGGAGTCCATTATAAAAGATGTAATAGCAGAGCACTTGGAAAACAGTGACAGGATCGGACAAAGTCAACATGGATTTACAAAAGGCAAATCGTGCTCGACTAATCTACTGGAATTTTTTGAGGATGTAACTGATAAAATAGATAAGGGAGAATCAGTGGATGTGGTGTATTTGGACTTTCAGACGGCTTTCGATAAAGTCCTGCATAAGAGATTAGCGTGTAAAGTTAAGGCACCTGGGATTGGGGGCAAGGTACTGACTTGGATAGAGAACTGGTTGGCAGACACGAAGCAAAGAGTTGGAATAAACAGGTCTTTTTCCGAATGGCAGGCAGTGACTAGTGGGGTACTGCAGGGATCGGTCCAAGGACCCCAGCTATTCACAATATATATTAATGATCTAGACGAGGGAACTAGATGTAATATCTCCAAGTTTGCAGACGACACAAAGCTAGGTGGGCGTGTGTGCTGTGAGGAGGATGCTGAGAAACTCCAGTATGATTTGGACAGGTTGGGTGATTGGGCAGATGCATGACAGATGCAGTATAATGTGGATAAATGCAAGGTTATCCACTTTGGTGGCAAAAACAGGAAGGCAGATTATTATCTGAACGGCAATAGATTGTGAGAAGGGGCAGTGCAACGAGACCTGGGTGTCCTTGTGCACCAGTCGCTGAAGGTAAGCATGCAGGTGCAGCAGGCGGTTAAGGCAAATGGTATGTTGGCCTTCGTAGCAAGAGGGTTCGAGTACAGGAACAAGGATGTCTTGCTGCAGTTGTGCAGGGCCTTGGTGAGACCACATTTTGAGTATTGTGTGCAGTTTTGGTCACCTTATCTGAGGAAGGATGTTCTTGCCATGGAGGGAGTGCAGCGAAGATTCGCCAGACTGATACCTGGGATGGCAGGAATGACGTAGGAGGAGAGATTGGGTCGATTGGGCTTATACTCGCTGGAGTTTAGAAGAATGAGAGGGGATCTCATTGAAACTTATAAAATTCTAACAGGTCTAGACAGACTAAATGTAGGAAGGATGTTCCCAATGGCTGGGGAGTCCAGAACCAGGGGTCACAGTCTAAGGATAAGGGGTAAGCCATTAGGACAGAGATGAGGAGGAATTTCTTCACCCAGAGAGTGGTGAACCTGTGGAATTCTCTACCGCAGAGGGCAGTTGAGGCCAATTCATTAAATATATTCAAGAAGGAGTTAAGATATATTTCTTAAGGCTAAAAGGATCAAGGGATATGGGGAGAAGGCAGGGACAGAGTACTGAATTTGGATGATCAGCCATGATCTCATTGAATGGCAGAGCAGGCTCGAGGGGCCGAATGGCCTACTCCTGCTCCGATCTAAGTTTCTATGAAGTCAGAAGGAGCCTGTCCCTTAGACAAGGAAGCAGGTGTAATGTGGGAGCATTTATGTGTTTTTCCCAGCTGTCAATTAATTGACTCATACAATGGCCACTGAGCTTCTGCCTCCCCTTCACAGGCGAGGTTCCTGAGGTACGTGAATCTCATGCTCAAGAAGTTAAAGCCAAAACCTGCTGTTAAAAAGCCTCTTAAGGGTCTCTCAACAAGCATTTACGTATTTCCATGAGGTCGCACACCTCTGCTGAGCGGGTCTGTGGCGCGCTGGGAAACGCGCCCGAGTTAAATGTATAAGTCAGTGGGATGTTGGTGGGTTCCCGACTCGCTGGCAATTTCAGTTTTTTTTTTTTTTTTTGTACTGCCGACCTGCCCCCAAACCCGGACGCTCGGGACTGTGAAAATTCCGTCAAAAGAGATAGAGGAAAATATGAAAAAATTTAAAGTTTGACCTTTTTTAACTCTCTAACAACAGTTGACGACATGCTGAAATACAGTTAGACACTTCAGTTTCTCATCTACATGCTGCTCTTCGGTGACATCATCCAGCGGCACAGCATGAGCTTTCACATGTACGCTGATGACACCCAGCTCTCCGTCTCCTTCACCTCTCTCAACCCCTCCACCGTCTCTATACTATCAGACTGCTTGTCCGGCATCCAGCACTGGATAAATCGAAAATTTCCTCCAATTAAATATCGGGACGACGGGAGCCATTGTCCTCGGTTCACACCACCAACTCCGTTCCCTTTCCAGTGACTCGCGCTCTCTCTCCCCGGCAACTGTCTGAGGCTGACCAAGTCTGTTCGCAACCTTGGTGTCATATTTGATCTCGAATTGAGCTTCCTACCTCATCCGTTCCATCACTACGACTTATAGCTCAGTGTCAAACTTTGTTTTTTTTTTGATAACGCTCCTGTGAATCGCCTTGGGACTTTTTATTTCGTTAAAGGCGCTATATAAATATAATCTGTTTAAATTGTTTCCATTCTGGGCCAGGGAGGTCGATTGTCATTGCCCAAACAATGAACACATCGTTTTAAAGGTACATACGCTCTTAATTACCAGACTTAACTTTCTGTGGTGAATTTAATGGGAAATGGAATGTGCAAATCCAGCAAGTTCTTAAAAATAACGGGGAAGCTAAGGGCGAGATGCTGTTTGTGTGAAGCAAATGGCAGAGCAGCGTAAATCAACCAACAAATTCTGGTGATACTCATGCCATATCACTTAATCCCCTGAACTTGCTGGGCAATTTGCACATTAATAATAGCGTGCATCGTTAATGCAGCGTTCATTTTTCAGCAAGATCAGGCTCATTATCTGTATGATGATTTGCTGCATTCCATTTACCAAGTCGTGCAGTCGAATGTTGAGATCCTTGGCCTGTGGCTAATGTAGTTGCTAGTGGATATGAGTGGTTTTGAGCAGGACTGCTTTCCAGAAAAAGGCGGCGTGTCTGCAAGAGCGAGAATGGCCCCGATATTCATAGGAAGGCGAGGGAGCGCGGTAGTGTGGAGGAAACCCAGCAAGACTAGGGATGTGGAGGCCCTGCCGATCTTAATGGCAGGGCCTCATTTAAATAATCTGTTGCAGACTACCACCCGCTAGCTGGCCAAATTGATAGTTTGGATAGGCAGGAGCACCAAGAAGCGGCAGGAGCCAGGGGGGATGGTCCCCAGCACTCGGTACAGGGTGAAAGCTTTGGGCCGCCATCGGGAGTGTGGGTGGGAGAGAGAGGACATCAGGGGTCGTGATCGGGCCATCGAGAGGGGAGAGAAAGGATAACGGGGCGGAGGAGTGGGGTGGGGGAGGGTAAGAGAACATCGGGGCTGCGATCTGGGCTGGGGGAGGCTGAAGGCTTCCTTGTGCGTCCTGGGGGAGCACACCTACTGCTGCTGGCCCACGAGGAGTGCTGAAAGGAGCAGATCTTTAGCACTTAGCTTGGCCAGTCAGCATATCCCACCTCCGATCTGCTGCCAGGGATCCCAGAGCTCGGGCCACCCCTCACTCACTCTTAAATTTAAGTCTCAGCGCCAATGATTCCTTGGCCTGCGACTTTGAATGTTAAATAGGCCCCCGCCTGCCTTTTGCGGGAACCTCGTCAATGGGCTGATTTATCTTTGTTAAATTTTAAATGGGCAGGAAGGGGGTCAGGTTGCTCGATCCCAACATTTTAACCCTGTTCCCCCTGACCCCCTCCTGCTCGTCGGGGGTGGGGGTTAAAATTGAGGTCAATGTCTTTTGAGCATCATCTTGTTGCATTTTCGGTGGATTATTTTGTCATCCTTTTTTTTTGCTTCCTTGATCTTGCCCATTCACACTTTGTTTGAGTCTTGCCTGGGCTTCTATAATCTATGTCTTGTTTTCAGCGATGCCAGTGCACTGAATAATGCGAAACGCACAATGGGTAGACTTCTACTGTGCGGTAGATGTAGTGGCGTTGTAAACATGTTAACAAATAATACGTCGTACCCAGAGGAAATCTTCCTCCAAATGAGATGGAGAGGTTCTTAATAGTGCAGTTAGGTGGGGGACTCATTAAGACCAGTATTTGGCTTAATGTCAACACGACAACAAAATAACAAAAACATGTTTATTTTATCTTTCCAAGGCTCCAACTGGGGTTACGGATGTCTGAATGCTCCCTTTATGTATTGCACCCCATGTCTAAAATTTGATTATGGCAGAATCGTAAATCTGGCTGCCCTGTTTGAGATTTAAAAAGGGCTGTTTGTAGAAAGAGGAGAAAATATATTTTTGCACTAGGGATTGAGGGAGTACAACCTTAGGGGAAAATTTGGCCCATTTCTATTTGCATGTTTATCTTTTATTGATGCATCTGTCCCTCATTAGATGGTAATTGTTTCTCAAATCATACGTTTTGGACAAAATATTGTTCTAGGATTAAGCATGCATCAGTAGCCAAGCTATTGCTTTATAAGGTTCATTCCAAGTTTTATCAACTGAAATTGTAGCATTTTGGGTTAAGTTGGTTCAAAAATGAAGTGCAGCAGTTAGACTAAATATTGTTTGCATAAAAGGAGGCAAGAAAATTTTAGTTAATACTAAACAAACTCACGTGACATTGCACATGGGGAGACGAGACCAAGTGGAGTATTCAGGATAAGCGGATTAGAAAGTGGTGAGACAACTGGACCCAGGTAGGGGAAGGGAGGATAAAGATAGGAGGAGGTGGGGCAGCGATGGAGGAAGAGGGGAGAGGAGAAAGGATGAGAGTGTGATGGGGAGGTGGATGAGGAGGAGATTGGGGGAAGGGACAGGGCAGGAGGAGTGGGTGGAGAAAAGGGAACAGCAGAATACATTGAAGTGGTGCGTGGTACTGGGCCAAGGCCTGTTTCTTCAATATTAGCTAGATAGGGATAGGGAAAGGATGGGTAAGGTGACGTGGAGAGGGAGAACAGAGGGGGGAGAAGAGGAGAGGAAGAAGAAGGGGACAGGGCATGAAGGACACAGAGCAATAGTGGATTAGGAAAGGTTTGTTTTGCGCTGGACCAGGGCCAGCGTTCCTCTCTGTGTTGAGTTGGGTGTGGGTGGAAAATGCACTTTTCTGATATGGGAGGGAATGTTAGAGTGTAGGCTTTCAACTCAGGATGGGGAGCAGTGCTCAGTTGCTTCGAGATGTGGAGTTGGAAAAAGCACGAGCTGTTTCTAGTTTCAGCTCAGTGAGAAGTTGGTGCGATGCTTTTTTTGCTCATTTGGCGAGGGACGGCATTGTGCTCAGTGGGGTGACGGGAGCTGCGATGTCTGCTGAGTGCGATGGAGGGAAAGCGGTCCAGAGGAACGGAGGATTTCTTGTTCCCTTTGCTCAAGGTCATCCAGTTTCTTATCTCGGTCCATCGAGACGGTCAGACGGCTACTGCTCTGGTTTGTGCAGTTCCACTCCTTCATTAGTGAAGATTCATCAATTCAGTGACCCCTTGTGCATTGGATTTTTCACCACTGGCTGCGGGGAAGCTGTAGATGCTGAGATGTCTGCACGGTGAGGTGCTGTTGGAGCTGGTTAGCATCTCTGCTCGGTGGAGTGGGGGCAGTAGTTCCTCTTTTTCCAGTCTCTCTTCGTTGCAGTTGATATTTAACTCATCCATTCTGTTTTATTGGGGAAGAATTCCAAAGGTGTGGATGGCTGGCTTTCTCCCATTCTTGGCTTCGTGTTTTCTATGGGTCCCACATTGAGTTGTATGTTTCACGACAGTTAGCTTTTACTTGGATAAATTCATGCTGGCCGCGACTATTTTAACTTTGCATTCAGTTTTTTTTTATCATGTTCCTCTTCAGTTCACCGATGCATGGACATTGAACAGCCAAAATGTTTTTCTTACGCTGAGTTTCAGAGATAGCATGCAATTGTTCTGCTTAACTGCACGTGTCTTGGCTACACGGAACAATGATCTTGTGCTGAATGGAATATATCATATGAACGCATTAAATGTTCATCTGCTAATATCACACACAACTGTTGCATTCCACCTGTATGTACTGTAAGATTAGAAATATTTGTTATCCACTGCAAATCAACCAGCAAGTTATGCACAAAAATTGGCAATGTTCAAGTGGAGAGATAACCATTAAACGGAATAGGGAAGCTAGAAATAAAAACAGAAAATGCTGGAAATACTCGGCAGGCCAGGCAACATCTGTGGAGAGAGAAACAGAGTTGACGTTTCAGGCCGTTGACCTTTCATCGGGACTCCTCCATGCTCCCCGACATTGTGCACAGGCTTTCTGACAGGCTTTCCGGTGCACAAAGCATTTGGGTCTGTTCATCCATCAGCCGCTTTCTGTACCTTGCCCATCGAAGTCCTCATCTGAGTCCTCTGCAGCAGAATTAACGTGTGACCTCGCCCTCTGGCGAGCTAGAACCTGCGTTATCCTTTTCCCCCGCCCTGGCCCCTGCGCACTTGTGACCAGTGTCTCACCACGTGCCGATCCCTCTTCTATCCTAGCCTCTAAAGTACACACAGTGTCCATCTCTGAGCTGGTGGCTGCGAGTGTAAGATCGAGTGACGGTGTCGCTTCATCTGCACTATCTTCTTCCTGGTTAAGTTCCAATTCTTGGGTATTTGAAATTTAAAAGGGACAAGGGCTGGGTTGTGATGAGGGGAGAGTGGAAAGTAAGCAGTGCGTGTTTACACCATCCACAGCTTGAGAGTCAGAAGAGATTGCGGGATGAGGGAGAAGGAAGATTAGGTATGCAGATACCCTCATCATCGCTCCCTCCAGCCCCACCAGTGCCCTCAGCGATGCCTCTTCCCATGATGACCTCCATGGGGTTTAAAACATGCAAGCACGCTTTTCCTCCTCCACTTCTTTCCTGCTGCCTCCTGTTATGCGCCACCTCCTGCAAGAAAGAGGCAAGTGCCTCAGTGAGTGTCGTGCAATATGCTTCAGTGATGTGGCTGTCATGGTTGAAGAGCTGCCAGTGTGTGCGAGTTGTGGTTGTGAGGTTTGCAACAGTGCGAAGTGAGTGAGGTAAAGCATATGATGGAGGGTGCTAGCAAATTGAGCAGTTGGTAGGATATGCCATAACAACAGAAAATGCTGGAAGCACTCAATAAGCCAGGCAGCATCTGTGGAGAGAGAAACAAGAGTTAACGTTTCAGGTCTGGGACCCTTCTTCAGAACTGAAATGTTAACTCTGTTTCTCTCTCCACGGATGCTGCCTGGCCTGCTGAGTACCTCCAGCATGTTCTGTTGTTATTTCAGATTTCCAGCATCTGCAGTATTTAGCTATTGTGCCAGGATATGCCATTTGAAGATGAACTCGCTGACCTTGATGACTTGTCATATCGTTAAACTTCTTCCTGCACTGCATCCACGTTCTTGGAGCAACAGTCCTGGCATTGACCTCTGCTGTTGCTTCTTCCCACTGCCTCCTGAGTATATGTTTGGAGAGCTTCCTGCCCCCCTGTGGATACAGGATTTCTCCTCCTCTTTCCGCCCCTTGCACCAAGACCTCCAGTGCATTGTCAGAAAACCTTGGTGCTGGCTCTCTCGCATGTCCAGCCACTCCTCAAAGTATCGGAGCGCAGATTTACTTTACAAAAAACTACTACCACTCCTTGCAGCCACAATGCACCTCCTTTAAGAGGTGCAGGCTGCTTTTAAGTAGCACTAGCTACTCGCGTTATCGGGCCCCCTGCTGATGCATGCAGCTAATGAACAGCGCAGGTAGCGCTGGCTGCGCGCAGAAATAATTAAAAAGTGTAGACAGCACCACTTTAAGGTGCTGCGTGCAACGCAATGAACTGGCGTGGGTTAATTGCATACCACAATCCCCACACCTGTTTTGGGGGGTTAGCCAATTTAACCCCCCAGATGTGTTATATCCAGTTCCAAACAGGATATTATACTACTGCAAAAGGTATTCATTAATTGCCAATTTACAGTTATTATTTGATTGGGATTTGAATGACGATGTACCCTGTTTTCTATCTCGCTGTTCCTCTTTCCTAATAAATTCTTACTCTCTAAAAACAGACAGCTGCTGCTTCCCTATTCTTTCTGCTTGACTTGCTCTGACTATGAATTGTTTTTATTTTTCATTCCCTTGCCACTAACTGCAGCATTGAGCAACAAGAAGAGAATTCTGCTGCTGCTGCACCCGACACTTGATGTGATACTTGCTTTCCAAGTTTCTCAAGTTTGAAATGCACAGACTCTATTTTAGATTTGATTGGACTATTTCCAATTGTACATCAACAACAGGGAGATGTCATTGTTTCTCTAGCTCAGGGGTTTGAAGCCAGCCAGATTAATGGGATGAAAGCCTTTTCTCCCTGCTGGCTGGAAGGATGTGAAGGGCAGGAATTTAGCCAGCACTCCCATGTTGACGCTGGATGCTAGAAGTGGAAAAAAACATTCCTTTCTCCAGCGCTGACATTTGCACATTGACGAGCACCTAAATTACGAACATGCAAAATTAATGGCCAGGAAAAGCCCAGCTGGCCTATCAAGCCTGACCCACACGATGATGGCCGGAACATCATGACTGATCACTTTCTCCCTCCTCCTTCCCCCACGGCCAACTAATCTCCTGGGAAAGGCAAAATTTCACCGAGGGTATTTAAAAGCCGTCACTCTGGCTCTTGTTTTTTGATGTTGGGGTGTTTATTAAGGAATAGCTCACCGGAGATGGGTGATTTACTCATGAAATTTAGTCAGTGAGCTTCTACTTATCAACAAGTAAGAACTGCGGGTTTCACCGGGTGTTGCGACAAGTAATTATTTTGTTTCGGTTGGAGTTTTAATCCAAGATGTTGCATCTCATTCCTTTGAGCTTCAAGCAATCGAATTTCCTTCGTGCCCGCATTGAGTCTCTTGGTTTTAATCTTATTCAAGTTGCGAATTACTGAGCAACGTTCATCCACCAAACAAGTGATTTTCACTTAGTTCCTGAGATTGTATAATACAAACTTATCAATAAAATATCTGGGTGTTCTGATGAACAGGATAGGGACCAACCTATTTGTTATAAATCTCATCATCATAAAGACACTACTCATGAAATAACACTGGACGGCCAGCTGGTGGTGCCGGCCAAGGAGTATAAATACTCGGGCGTGGGCCCAGCTTGTCCAGGGACATTTTGTAAGATAGGAACTAGTGAAGTACAACTGGACCTCCATGTTTTGAAACAAGTTGATTAAAGCCTTGCTTTATACTCAAACCAAGTACGTAGTGCGTTTTAATGCGTCACTATGTAAGTTATTTCTGACAATGCAACTATCCATATGTTAGGTGTAGAAAGACACTCATGGCTTACTTGAAATCTGCACATATCCAAAAATGGATGCAGAACGCTTCCTGTGAAAGTACACACTATGCTCTTAGAAAGGAAGATTGAGTTCTGGTTCAGCTCTCATGATGCAGCATATTTCATTGGGACCCTTTTGAAACTGCCGTTAACAACTAATAAATTGCACTGGAACCTTTCGCCTTAAATTCATCAACCCCATTATCATCCATACACAGAATAAGCTTTTTTTTAAAATAAAACTACAGTGTTGCATTGGTCTCCATTGTGTTATATATACCGCATAAAGAAAGACTTGCATTTATATAGCGCCTTTCACGACCACTGGATGTCTCAAAGTGCTTTACAGCCAATGAAGTACTTTTGGAGTGTCGTCACTGTTGTAATGTGGGAAATGCGGCAGCCAATTTGCACACAGCAAGCTCCCACAAGCAGCAATGTGATAGTGACCAGATAAACTGTTTTTGTTATGTTGATTGAGGGATAAATGTTGGCCAGGACACCGGGGATAACTCCCCTGCTCTTCTTCGAAATAGTGCCATGGGATCTTTTACGTTCACCTGAGCGGGCAGACAGGGCCTCGCTTTAACGTCTCATCTGAAGGACGGCACCTCAGACAGTGTAGCTGATGATGCTGGTTAAATGGCTCATGCCAGCAGTTTCACACTTGTTGAGCTCCCAGTCTTGGTAGCTGTTTGAGTTTCCACAGCCAAGTGGAAACTGGGTGCTTCCTACAGCAAGGGAGGGAAAACTAACAGATGCGACGAGTCACCTTGGGCCATTGTTGCATGCCTCCTACTGAATAGATTGGAACAGGATGGGTACAAGTCAGCTGGGGAACTGTGTATTTTGTAGCATAGCCAGGAACACAGACAGAAAATAAAATACTTCAACAAAAGAGTAGAGTTCTGCTGATTTGCCTTTGAGGTGATTCATATTGTCGTGTCCAGTGGTGTGCAATATTTAACAGCGAACTAAAAAGCTTTGCTTCTGTTTCTATCTAGATCAACCAGTGGAAGAATTCCCATGTGGAACAGAGGCTCCCTCACGGTTGTGTCCAAATGGAACTGTTTGTAAAGGATACTGGACTGGACCCAACTATGGGATTACAAATTTTGACAATATCCTGTTTGCTGTGCTCACTGTCTTCCAGTGTATCACCATGGAAGGGTGGACTGACATCCTGTACAATGTAAGTACAGTTCAATCACTACATAGCTTTAGAAGTGGCAGCCGTTGGGGTTGCTGAGGCTACCTGTTGTCTTGTACCAGGATGATCTGTGGAATAGTATGGAACTTAAGTCTCAAGATTTCCATCAGAGCAGGAATAATGCGAATTGTGAGCGCACATAGCAAAATGTAGGTTTGATGCCGATCTTTCAGCTGAGACGTTGGACTGTAGCCCAGCCTGTTCCAGTGGCCAGGTGTATGTTAAAGATCTCACGGCATTATTCAAACAAAATGAATCATTTTTTCTGGTGTTGTAACTAACATTTCTTTCTCGAGCAACACCATCAGAGAACAGATTAACCGGTCTTTCATCTCATGGCTGTTTGTGAGATGTTGCTGGTGCAGAAGGGCAGCTACACTTTGTTTACTGAGCCACAGTCACTACAGTTCACCAGTAATTCATTGTGTGAGGCACTTTGAGATGTTTTAACGTGATGAGGTGCTAAACGAAATTGCAAGTATTATTGTTAAGCCAGAATAGGTCAATTAAAGAAACCATAACCAAATCATGTAGAACCTGACCTTGAATAAGAATCCAGCTATCACTTGCATTAATGAACATAATATTGTGCTAGAGGACAAGAAGTCAATCCCATCATATTACTAGATATTGTTCATACACACCAATTCACTCATACTAGATGTACTCTTGCAGACAATTAAAATTAAATTTAACATCTGACGTTTTTGTTTTATAATTTGATTCTTTTTATACCATGATTCAAAACTATATATTATACACTCATATTTCGTTTCTATTTTTATAAGCAAAAATACTCATAAAGGTTAGTTTAGAGCTTTAAATCGCTAACCTAATAGCATCCAATGGTAAAAACCTGTATAAGGTTGAAAAAATGCAAGTTGGGAGTGCTGCTTTTAAGATAATTGCTTCACACTTTTTTGTTGCAGCAAAATTTAAATGAAGGGTCAAGGACTGAAGTTGTGAAGAGTAGGAGAGAAGATGAAATAAGTCAGGAAGAGGAAGAAAGGACTTTCTGGAAGTGAGGAGTGCAATGGTTTTGAGGTCCAGGGAATGGGAGAGTTAGAGGAGAAGACTGTGCAATCAGCCTTATTTTAAACACAGCTAGGATGAAGGAAAAGGAAGATTGCGTGTGACAGTGTCTGTGAAGTTCAGAGGGGCATCAAACGTGGTATTGATAATGGAAAGGGAAGAAAGTTTGCAATGTCTGTTTGCATTCATCTCACTAGCAACCAACATTTAACTTCTGTTACTTGATGGGCACATGGGGGAAAAAAACAAGCATTTCATTCTGTTCACACTTTACTGCATTTTGATTTTGAAAGACACCAAGTAATGAAGACTCTGGAGGAGTGCCATCACTGTAAACTTGAATTGCTGTAGCAGAGCTGGGGGAAATGAGTTCAAGTATATCTTTGAGAGATTACAGTAAATGTGGTATATGTTTGCTGAAATAGTCAACAGCAGAATGGCATTGTAGTTGCAGAGCATTCTTGTGAATTATTTTTGCACGCATTCGGCTTCTTGGAAGGCCAGTTCAACTCTTCCATTGTTCATCAGATTACCTGCCTACCAGATTGGTAGAGGGACCTCCTTTTGCCATTTCAGTATTAGTCTGCAGCTGCATTCTGTTTTAGTTGGTAAATAAGTTTGTGCCAGTGAGAACGTACTATTTTTTATACTGTACTGAAATGGATAGAAAGTGCTGTTATAACTTGGTGCCCCTCCTTGTGCTGGCACTAACTGTATCTCGTCGCTGTGCTTGGAGCAATAGCAGTTGGAAATTTACTTCAAGCAGCAGGAATGACAGCCTGTGTTGGTGTGTCAACAACTTAAGACGCTCAATTATTTTGTGTTCTTTCGCCTTTTTGGACAGCGCATATGGAGCAATGCAGAAGTGATATATCACCAAAAAAAAGCTCTTTTCTCTCGAATAAAAAAATAAGAGTCCAGAGACCGTACAGACCAGGAAGGTCCCAGGATTGACTGCCAGCATGTGTTGAATTAGCTGGTCTCAGCCAGGGCAGTGGTTGGAATGCTGTTGGTTACTATTCCAGTGATCCATGCCAAAAGTGATTGTGTGGACTTTGTGTGAGGATAGGATTGGGTTTGGCTACGATGACCTCCATTGTTGAGTAGCCTGTGGCAACACTCATTGTCTAGACTCACGCCTGAGAGTGATCACTAGGGCTCAAACTGATGGCTTATCTGGTTTATCCAGTGATTAGCTGAACCCTACAAACCAGCAGGGTCTTGGGTTCCAACCCTTGAGTTTGCTGATCCTAGCTATGACAACAGTAGGGATGATTTCATTGGTGTCAGTTTCCTTGGCTTAGTGAGGGGAAGATCAACCAGCATTCCCATTCCTAATTGCTATTCAGTGATCTCTATTTGAAAAGCATGGTTGTAGAAGTTGGATGAAGATATCTGTACTGGTCTCGCTAGACGTGCTCCTATCTAGTTATCCAGCAAGTTAAACACTTATTCAAATAATTCCTCGAGAAGCCGGTTTGCTGTTTTGAAGCTTTACTTGAACAAATTTGTGAAACTGTAAACAAAGACAAAGTATGTTTTGTACATAGAACTGAGTACTGTACATTAGATGTTACATAAGATACAGACATATTTATAACAATAGAATAGACTAATTGTATAACTAAATATCACTTGAACTAAACTTCTGTAATTACCAACTAACAGCTTCTTATAAACAAAGTATTGTCAAATACTACACTGACAAAGTTGCTATCATGTTAACAAACAAAGATACTCACAGACATTGCGTCTGGCCTAGCATATGAGATGAGATGGCACTGGATTCAGAACCTGACATGAGGGATTCTCCATTACTCAGTAGGTTCTTTCTGCAATACTACTTCCGGGGTCAAACAGGAAGAAAGGTCAAATGACCTCTTGCAGTATACTAGCACTGCTATACAATAACTACCACCAGAGGGTGCTATCTGCATGTAATAAGTCCAGAACAATATCACTCGAGTTACCACGACTACCAGTACTGCTGCGACTCGCTTAATGTAGTAAACATGCCAAGGTGCTTCATAGATACGAAGATGGATGCTAAGCAGTAGCAAGAGGAGATTTATGGGAAGTGGCTGAAAGCATGGTTGCAGAGGTAGATTTTGAAGGGGCTTTTGAAAGTGGAAGGGTGTGCAAAGGTTGGGGGCCAAGATTGCTGAAAACTTTGCCATCAGTGGTCGAACAAAGGGAGGGGAGAATGCAAAGGAGACCAGAGTCCGATGAGTGGAGGGTGCATACCTTAACAAAAGGGCTAAAGGACGTTCTCGAGTTTCGTGGGATGAGGCTGACGAGGGATTTGTAAAATAAGAACAAGGATTTTGAATTCAATATGTTGCTGAACGTGGAGCAAATAGAGGCATTTGAGGACAGGAGTGATAGAGAGA
This sequence comes from Somniosus microcephalus, assembly GCF_052327205.1. Taxonomy (NCBI): domain Eukaryota; kingdom Metazoa; phylum Chordata; class Chondrichthyes; order Squaliformes; family Somniosidae; genus Somniosus; species Somniosus microcephalus. The sequence continues at coordinate 36,874,719 of NC_141009.1, forward strand.
CAGACTTGGTTCATAATCTAATTGAGTTTGAGAAGATGACAGATATAGTGGATGAGGGAAATGCAGTGGATGTGGTGTACATGTACTGTTAGGAGGCCTTTGACAAGGTACTGCACAAGGAATTATTTGAGAATATTAGGGGCTATGGAATTAAAGGAAGGATAGCAAATTGGATTCAAAACTGGTTAGAAGAGAGGAAACAGTACAAGTTAAAGGCAATTTCTCGGAGTGTTTGTAAGTGGGTAGCAGGTCTCACATGATTCTGTTCTGGGACTGCTCATATTCATTGTTTACATTAATGATTTGGATGTAGGGATAGAGGGAGTGGTGTCCAAATTTGCAGATAATAGGAGACAGAGTGAATAATTCCGAGGACCAAAGGAAATTGCAAGGAGATATTGATGGTGGAATGGGCAAAAAAGGGGAAGATGGAATTCAATGTCAGTAAATTTGTGGTGGTAATTTTTAGTTAACAAAATTAATAATTATACCTTGAAAGCTGGCCGTGGAAGAGCAGAGGGATTTGGGGTTCAGATACACAAAATATTAAAAGTAGCGTGCCAACTGGATAAGTCTGTAAAAAAGTGAACAGAATACTAGGTTTTATGGTGCTAAGTAGAAAGCATAAAAATCAAGACGTAATGGTGATAAAACCAAAGTAAGACTGCAGTTGGAGTACTGTAATGCTCTAAGCATTATGTTGCAACAATCGAGAGGGCAGATTTCCGAGCATGCTGCCTGCTATGAAAAAATACAAAATGAAGAAAGACTTAATAAATTGGGGATGTTTTCATTAGAATTAGAAAATGAAGGAGTGATTTCATAGAATCACAGAATGAATAGCACAGAAGGAGACCATTCGGCCCATTGTGCCTGTGCCAGCTCTTTGAAGGAGCTCTCCAGTTAGTCCCACACCCCTGCTCATTCCCCATAGCCCTGCAAATGTTTCCAATTCAAGTGTTTATCCAACTCTCTTTTTTGAAAGTTATTATTGAATCTGCTTCCACCACCCTTTCAGGCAACGCATTCCAGATCATCACAACATGCTGCATAAAGAATTGTTTCCTCTGGTTCTTTTGCCAATTACCTTACATCTGTGTCCTCTGGTTACCGACCCTTCTGTCACTGGAAGCAGTTTCTCCTTATTTATTTGTACCTAACCCTTCATGATTTTGAACACCTCTATCAAACCTCCCCTGAACCTTCTCTGCTCTAAGCAGAACAAGCCCAGTTTCTCTAGTCTCTCCATATATTTGAAGTTCTTCATCCCTGGTACCATTCTAGTAAATCTCCTCTCTCAGGCCTTGACATCCTGGTGCCCAGAATTGGCCACAATACTCCAGCTGGGGCCTAATCAGTGTTTTATAAAGGTTTAGCATAACTTCCTTGCTTTTGTACTCTCTGCCTCTATTTATAAAGCCAAAGATCCCAAATGCCTTTTTAATAGCTTTCTTAACTTGGCCTGCCACCTTCAAAGATTTGTGCACATACAACCTCAATCTCTCTCTTCCTGTGTACCCCCTTTAAAATTGTACAATTTAGTTTATATTGCCACTCATTCTTCCTACCAAAATGAATCAGTTCACACTTCTCAGTGTTAAATTTCATCTGCCATTTGTCTGTCTACCTCTGTCCTCCTGAAGTCTATTGCTATCCCCGCCCCTGTTTACTTCATTTCCGAATTTCATGTCATCTGCAACTTTGAAATTATGCCCTGTATACCCAACTCCAGGTCAATAATATATATTAAGAGCAGCAGTGGTCCCAACACCGACCCCTGGGGGACACCACTGTATACTGCCTTCCAGTTTGAAAAACAACAGTTCACCACTTCTGCCTGCTTTCTGTCCCTCAGCCAATTTCGTATCCATGCAGCCACTGCCCCTTAATCCCACGGGCTTCAATTTTGCTAACACTTCTATGAAGTGGTACTTTATCAAACACCTTTTGAAAGTTCATATACATAAATATCAACCGCACTACCCTCACCAACCCTTTCAGTTACTTCATTAAAGAACTCAATCCAATTCGTCAAACATGATTTACCTTCAACAAATACATGCTTTCATTTATTAACCCATATTTTTCCAAGTGTCAATTAATGTTGCCCTGGATTAATGTTTCTAAACATTTCCCCACCACCATGGTTAGGCTGACTAGCTGGCTGTCGTTGCCAGGTTTATTCCTCTCCCCTTTTAAATAGGGGTGTAACATTTGCAATCCTCCAGTCCTCCGGCACAACTCTCATATCTGAGGAGGATTGGAAGATTGTGGCCACAGCCTCCACAATATCCACCCTTCCCTCCCTCAGCAACCGAAGATGCATCCCATCCGGACCAGGTGTCTTTTCTGCATTCAGCACTGCCAACCTTTTAAGTACCTCCTTATCTAGTTTTATTCTACCCAATTTCTTTACTACCTACTTCTTTGCTGTGACATTGGCAGCATCCTCTTCATTAGTGAAGACCAATGCAAAGTACTCATTTAGTACCTCTGCCTCCACAAGAAGATTGCCTTTTTGGTCCCTAATCGGCCCCACCTTTCCTTTAACTACCCTTTTACTGTTTATAAAATACTTTAGGGTTCCCTTTTATGTTACCCACTAATCTGTTCTCATAAACTCTCTTTGCCCCTCTTATTTCCTTTTTTAGCTCTCCTCTGTACATATTGTGTTCAGTTTGGTTCTCTACTGAATTCTAAGCCTGACATTTATCATAAGCCTCCTTTTCTTTTTCATTTTAATCTCTATATCTTTAGTCATCCAGGGAGCTCTAGATTCAGATGCCCTTTCTTTCCCCCTCATGGGAATGTGTCCAGTCAGCATCTTCTCTTTGAAGGCCTCCCATTGCTCATTTGATAGAATTGTTTAAAATTATGAAAGGATGGGACAGAGCAGATAGAAACAGACTGTTTCTGTTAAATCTGTGAGTTGTTCAAGTAATTAATACTCAGACTTAATCAGTAACAATAAAACAGGTCTTTACTGGTTGGAGGTAGGGACTATACGTAGGTCTTTACTTCATGCCCACAGGCGGGAACTGAGGGGAGATCAGTACCCACAGTACTATTTATACCCCTATGGCCAGGAGTGGTACTGCGTATCACTACGCCCTACAAGTAGTGCAGTCCTGTCCATAGGTTCAAAGTAGCACACATATTACATACACAACATTCCTCCCTTCCTAGCTTTACAGTCATCTCCCCATTTAACATAACGTAATAACATATATACATATATAACTTCAGGTTTACATAACAGAATAACATAGATAACTTCATGTCAAAACAGATCACAGATTCAGTCTCTGCGGAAAACAGTTCACAGATTCAATCTCTGTGGTGTAGTCGGTTCACGTTGCTGGAGTGACTCATTCAATAGTCCTTCCATGGATTTAACAGTTTGAACTTCCGAACTGAATTGGCTCCGTTCGGAGGGACCACGTGTGTGATCTGGTAGAGGTAATAATGGTTCAGATGGGTCATCTTCTGTTTCGACTTTTCCTTTTCTGCTTCTTGGAGACTCTCTGGGCTCCACTGTCAGCTGCCAGCTGCATGCGCAGTTCCTCCTTCTCTTCCTCCTTTTTCCGTAGTAGAGCCACCTTCTCCCGATGTTCCGTAGACTTTCGGTGCTCCTCCATGATTTCTGTATGGTGGGAGTCGAAGTTACAAGTTGGGCAGGACAGGACATAGTAATATTCGGTGTCGTCCTGATCTAGGCCAGCGAGAGGGTCTTCTATTTCCTCCATACCCAGCTGGGCGTTAGCCAGCTTTTGTTCCAAGTCCAGACATCTTTGCTGAAGAGACTTCTTCATGCGTACCTCTTCATCCAGCTTTTTCTGGGCTTTCAGCAAGTCGTTTACTAATGACCTCATTTGAGATTTTACTACTTCAACTTCTTTTGGAGATTGATTGATCGGACTATTCAATCCCTCTACCGGAGCAGCTGTTTCAGCGGTCTGTTCTACGTTGATGTGAGTCAGTGTACTTTTGGCATCCAAGGGCTGCTCTGTTGCAGTCATCTCAGTCTGTGCTGCCACCTCAGCTCTTCCAATAACCTTTGAGAGCTCCGAACCCCTTTCGTTTGAATATTGAAGTTCATGTTCAAGTTTTTCCCATTTCAGAGTCCTGTCCTTCAGCATATGCAGGAGTTGGCTGACCGTTAACTCCTCTGACATCAGACGTTTTGTGTGCTCCTGCTCCATTTTCTCCATCAGCTGCTTCTGTTGTCTTTCCAGATTCTCCAACTCTATATCAAAGAACTCTTTCGTTGCATTCAACTCTTGCTCAAAACGGCGAAGCATTTGTTCTAATTGCTGTTGTAGTTTGAAATGGAGTTGAGTTCGAGCCCGGTGTCCCTCAGAAATGGGCACATCAGTAGACTTGCCAGACTCAGAATCCACAGTTAAACTATGTTGTTGTTGCTCAGTGGAATTCTGTGCTGAAACTTTGTCTTTTGCACCTGAGTTGGGCTTACCATCATCCGTTCCAGAGTCTGGGCCGACTATCTTCACCGAGTTCTCACTCGTTATTGTTTGTAGGAAATGCCAGTCCATATTCATTTTCCTAATCCACTCCCGTCCTAGTAGTGGAGGACCTCCTTCAGATATCACATATAAGTCCATTATTTGACTGTCTTCGCCCTTGTGGACCACTGCAACCTCTATTTTCCCGATGGGGTACACTCTTTGCCCCGTGTATGTTTCCAATATAATCCCCGTATCCTGTAGGGGAATATGTTGGAATAACTTTCCGTAATCTTTCTTATTTATGACCGTCAATGCCGATCCAGTGTCCAATTCCAGTTTTACTTGGACTCCTTCTATCTGAAGAGTGACCCAAATTGTCTGGAGGTCTGCACCCTTACCAGCGTTGAGTACTCTTAAGCTAGCCAGTTCATTACTGCTAGCGTCTGAATCGGACTCCTGTTCGGTCACCTTGTGTACCTTTGCGTATTTTCCTTGCGGTGACTTCTTGTTGCTGGTCTTCTTCGCTGACCTGCATACTCTAGCTATATGTCCAAGCCTACCACAAGTTCTACATTCTTGGTTTTTAAACCAACACTGGTTCTGATCATGCGTTGTCTTTCCACAACGATAACATTTGCCAGAACTCTCACCCAATTTGTGTGCACTGAGCTCCGGTGACCGTAGCTGCATTACTGCCGTGCCTCTCGCTGCGGCTTCGTGTGCTGCTGCCATAGTGACCGCCTTCTCAAGCGTCAGCTCATTCTCCTCGAGCAGTTGCTTTTGTGTATCCTGTTTAAATAAACCACACACAAATTTGTCTCGAAGTGCCTCTGTCAGTCCCGTTCCAAACTGGCAATATTTCGCTAATTTACGCAATTCCAGCAAATATTCAGCATTGCTTTCATGCTGTAGCTGCCTTCTGTTGTAAAATTTAAATCGTTCTGCTAGCATCAGCGGCGTGGGGTTTAGATGATCTTTCAGGACAGTAACAATCTCATCGAACGTCTTATCCGCCGGTTCATCTGGTGATAACAGGTGTTTCAATTGCCCGTATGTCTTCTCACCCATTAAATTTAATAATGTTAGAGCTTTATCTTGGTCACGAATTTTATTGGCCTTACAATAATTTTTTACTCTTTCAACATATATGGCCCAATCTTCAAGGTCACTATCAAAGGTGCTAATATTCCCGTGTTTAGGCATTGTAGATTTGCAATTTCTCAGATTTTCTTTTCTTTACTTGTTATCCAAGATGGCGGCTTCCCGCTCTTGCCGTCATCCTCCGCCCACAAAATGGCGGTTTTCCCGCGCTTGGCGGTCTTCACCCGTCCCCCGACGCCGTCTCCCTTCAGCCCCCGAGTGCGGCCCTTATCTTCGCCGCGATCGCCCGAGTGCGGCCCTTATCAGCGGATGCGATCGCTGGATCGCGAAGCGGCTCTCGGCTCTTATCAGGAGATGCGATCGCTCTGTTGAAACGCCTCCCGCTCGAAGCGGCTCTCGCGCCCTATTCCTCCAGCTCCCCCAGCCCCGTTCGTGCGGTCGACTGCCTGTCGCGTCGCTGCCCGGCTCAGACAACGGCTTACCCACCACCAAGCTGGAGAAGAAGCTGACGGTCGCCGATGGAGGCTCCGAGGTCAGGATGTCTTCCAGTGGGGTGGAGAGGGTGGAAACCTCTCTGCAACGTCCTGGCTGTGGACGAAGCTGCCGTGGAGTGACTGCCGCAGGGTCCGAATCAGACTCGTCGCCAGTGTTAAATCTGTGAGTTGTTCAAGTAATTAATACTCAGACTTAATCAGTAACAATAAAACAGGTCTTTACTGGTTGGAGGTAGGGACTATACGTAGGTCTTTACTTCATGCCCACAGGCGGGAACTGAGGGGAGATCAGTACCCACAGTACTATTTATACCCCTATGGCCAGGAGTGGTACTGCGTATCACTACGCCCTACAAGTAGTGCAGTCCTGTCCATAGGTTCAAAGTAGCACACATATTACATACACAACAGTTTCCAATAGTTGAGGGGATCTAGAATGAAGAGACATAGATACAAGATTAAATGGAAGACATTTTAGACCGAGCAGGGGCAACATTTTAAACTGATGGTTTATGAGTCTGCGGAACTAGAGTTAATGATCTGTGTTAAGTCTGTGTGTCCCAGTTATGCTTATTATAAATCACTGGATACAGACCACAAGAATAACTTTAACAGGTCTTTACTATTCGGAGGTCAGGGCTGAACTGCCCAGCAAATCCCTACACAACACTTATATACCGGTGTGGTCACCACCGGTATTACAGTATACAGCAGCCAAGAGAAAGTAGTACATCTCTTAAGGTAGTTCTCTTAAGGTGGAACAGGTTACATACACCACAATCTGAACATTTAAGAATAGGTTAAGTAAGTGGTTGAAAGAATAGGGAATGAAGGGATATAGGAACAATGCAGGCATGTGGGATTAGGACTGCTGCTCATGTATGTCGAGTGAGTAACATCATTGCAATGCAACTTCAAAGTGTGAAAACAAAGGCTATTTCTAACACGATAAATAAACCAGTGATAGCTGACAGATGATGTTTTCTATCGGTGTAAGCCTTAAATTCAAGAAGGGGAGAAAAGTAATATGACACATTCAAGCTATGTTTAATGATTCTTGAATGGTATCAAAGCTAAAATTTCCTCTGAAAATGACCTTGGAGGTCCTGGAAGATTACAGTGACTGTGATAATTAGTATTGATAGAATCAAGGAACCACTAGTAGTGGTGTCTGAAGGTGCTTGTTATGGATTGAGACAATTAAAATGGAGCAAGGATAATACAAATATATATTTAAGAACTTTGAAGCAACCTACCTTCAGAAATAAAGTTTTTCTTTTCTTCACACTTCATTCTTAATGGATTGTTTCGATTTGGAATGTGACATTTTGTATCACGAGCAATGCAAACTGAGCGGCAGATCAGTGAAGGGTAGGGAGGGAGAGGAACTGTGGGCATTATCCTGTGTTTCCTCAATCCACCAAGACATGCAAGGTGCTAAAATATCGATTGTACTGTTTGCACTGCAATACCTCCACTGAAAGCCTGGATGAGAACAGCAAACTTGCATTGTAGAAATAGTGAGGTCAAATTGGAGGGACTTTGGCCTAGAAATTCAGTTGTTAGCGCCAGCCGCTAGCGCCTTAGGAGGAGGAGAAGTGGGGCGCTAAGCGGCTAGCGCCCGGGGGCGGCGCGATCTGCGTCTCTTGCGAACTTCACTCAAGATTTAGCGGCGGCGCAAAACCGCAGCGCCCGCTCAGCTGCGCGCGCAGATCCTGACGTCATTTCTTGGTGCGACGCCCTTGGTGCGCCCCGAACCGGAACTTCAGTGGCGCCGCTCTTCTGTGCGCCTGGCGCCCCCAGCGACTGGTAGAGGGGAACGGTTCCCAATCGCTGCGGGGCGTGGGGGGTGCTATTTAAAGGGGACTCCTCCTGCATTATAAGTGGCAGCCATTTTGTGGCAATCCTTCTGTGTGAGAGACGGATATTTGGAGAGAGACAAAGGGAGAGAGCTTTCTGCTTTGACTCAGCGCTCGTACAGGTACTTCTGGCTTCAGGCCAGAGCTTTGCACTTGGATTTAACTTTCAGTGCCATAGCCTTGAGTCACCACATATAATGGGGGCTGCAATGGGTGGAAACGTTGGGCTTCTCCATTGCATTCAAAGGGCTCAGAGACGCCGTGAGAGAGTGCCAGTCATGGCCAGACGGAGAAGGGCCAACAGGCGTCGGCACAGGAGGCCTTACCCACCCAGGGTATACCGCCAGCAGTTCTCATATCTGAACATGTCTGAGAAGCAGTGTGTTCGGAGGCTGCGATTCAGAAGGGAGGTGGTCACTGAGATCTGCCACCTACTTCGCAGAGATCTGCAGCCACAGCTGAGGAGCAGGACGTCTCTGTCGGTGGCAGTGAAGGTGACGGTGGCTCTCAACTTCTATGCCACCGGCTCCTTCCAATCCGCAACTGGGGACATTGCCAACATCTCCCAGTTCGCGGTAGATTGCTGCATCCGCCAGGTGACCAATGCCCTTTTCAGAAGGAGACGTCAGTGCATCTCCTTCCCCATGACCCTGGACAAGCAGCAAGAGCGTGCAATGGGATTTGGAAGAATAGCGGGCTTCCCCATGGTCCTGGGCGTAGAACTGATGAACCAGCAATGGGCAGGCCTTGCTTCAGGGCTGCAGTGTGCAGGGCATTGCAGCCAAACAAATCGACCCTCCCCCTTTAAGAGCTGAACGGCGCCAGCATGTCTGCCTTCAATCAGCAACTCGCCGCACCTGTGCTGCGCCCGCCCTCGGTGTTAGCGCCTCGGCTCGCCGGCTTAGCGCCTTATGATAGTCATGCATCGCCTGCTTTAGCGCAGCAGCAACCTCTTGGGGCGATGCAACTCAATTTCGGCGAAGGTGGTGCTAAGTTGCGCCGGGCGCTAAATTTAGCGAACGCCCGGCTGTAGCGCCCCAAACGTGGCGATACTGAATTTCTAGGCCTATATTCTGTATAGAATTCACCCATCACCCTTGTGCTTGCTGACCTACATTGGCTCCCGGTCCGGCAACGCCTTGGTTTTAAAATTCTTATCCTTATTTTCAGATCCCTCCGTGGCCTCACCCCTCCCTATCTCAGTAACCTTCTCCAGCCCTACAACCCTCTGAGATCTCTGTGCTCCTCCAATACTGGCCTCTTGCGCATCCCCGATTTTCATCGCTCCACCATTGGTGGCCGTGATCTTAAACAAAGGCAATTACAATGGCATGAGGGCAGAACTGGCTATAGTGGACTGGAAAAATAAATTAAAGGGTAAGACGGTTGAAATACAATGGCGGACATTTAAGGAGATATTTCATAACTCTCAACACCAATATATTCCAGTGAGAGAGAAAGATTTTAAGAGAAGGGAGCACCATCCGTGGCTAACTAAGGAAGTAAAGGATGGTATCAAATTGAAAACGAAGGCATACAATGTTGCCAAGATTGGTGGGAGACCAGAGGATTGGGAAATTTTAAAAAACTAGCAAAGGATGACGAAAAAAAAAATAGAGAGAGAAGATGAATTATGAGAGTAAATTGGCAAGAAACATTAAAACAGATAGTAAGAGCTCTACAGGTATATAAAAAGGAAGAGGGTAGCTAAAGTAAACATTGGTCCCTTAGAGGATGAGACTGGGGAATTAATAATGGGGAACGGAGAAATGGCAGAGATTCTGAACAAATATTTTGTAGCTGTCTTCACGGTAGAAGACACTAACAAAATCCCAATAATGGATAATCAAGGGGCCACAGGGAGGGGGGAACTAAAGACAATCACTATCACTAAGGAAATAGTACTTGGTAAAATAATGGGACTAAAAGATGACTAGTCCCCTGGACCAGATGGCCTGCATCCCAGGGCCTTAAAAGAAGTGGCTGCAGAGATAGTGGATGCATTGGTTGCAATATACCAAAATTCCCTGGACTCTGGAGAGGTCCCAGTGGATTGGAAAACCGTAAATGTAACACACCTATATATGAAAGAAGGGAGACAGAAAGCAGGAAACTATAGACCAGTTAGCCTAACATCTGTCATTGGGAAAATGCTGGAGTCCTTCATTAAGGAAGCAGTAGCAGGGCATTTGGAAAATCAGAATGCAGTCAGGCCAAGTCAGCATGGTTTTATGAAAGGGAAATCATGTTTAACAAATTTGTTGGAGTTCTTTGAGGAGGTAACGAGCAGGGTGGACAAAGGTGAACCAGTGGATGTGGTGTATTTGGATTTCCAGAAGGCATTCGATAAGGTGTCACATAAAAGGTTGCTGCATAAGATAAGAGCTCATGGAATTGGGGTAATATATTAGCATGGATAGAGAATTGGCCAACTATCAGAAAGCAGTGGGTCGGGATAAATGTGTCATTTTCCGGTTGGCAAAAGGTAACTATTGGGATGCCACAAGGATCGGTGCTCAGGCCTCAACTATTTACAATCTACATTAATGACTTGGAGGAAGGGTCCGCGTGTAATGTAGCCAAGTTTGCGGATGATACAAAGATGGGTGGGAAAGCAAGTTGTGCAGAGGATGCAAAGAACCTGCAAAGGGATATAGACAGGCTAAGTGAGTGGGCAAACATTTGGCAGATGGAGTATAATGTGGGAAAGTGCGAGGTTATACACTTTGGCAGGAAAAATAAAAAAGCAAATTATTATTTAAATGGAGAGGGATTACAAAATGCTACAGTTCAGACGGACCTGGGGGGTCCTTGTGCAGGAAACACAAAAAGTTAGCATGCAGGTACAGCAAGTAATCAAAAAGGCAAATGGAATGTTGGCCTTTATTTCAAAGGGGTTTGGAGTATAAAAGCAGGGAAGTCTTGCTACAACTGTACAGGGTATTGGTGAGACCACACCTTGAGTACTGCGGACAGTCTTGTTTTCCTTATTTAAGGAAGGATATACTTGCATTGGAGGCAGTTCAGAGACGATTCACTAGGTTAATTCCAGAGATGAGGGGTTGACTTATGAGGAAAGGTTGAGCAGGCTGGGCCTATACTCATTGGAATTTAGAAGAATGAGAGGTGATCTTATTGAAACATATAAGATACTGAGGGGGCTCGACAAGGTAGATGCAGAGAGGATGTTTCCCCTCGTGGGGAAATCTAGAATGCAGGGGCACAGCTTTAGAATAAAGGGTCGCCCTTTTAGAACTGAGATGAGGAGGAATTTCTTCTCAGATGGTTGTAAATCTGTGCAATTCTTTGCCCCAGAGAGCTGTGGAGGCTGGATCATTAAATACATTTAAGATGGAGATAGACAGATTTTTGCAAGATAAGGGAGTGAAGGGTTATGGGGAGCGGGCGGGGAAGTGGCTTTGAGCCCAAGATCAGCCATGATCTTATTGAATGGCGGAGCAGGCTCGAGGGGCCGAGTGGCCTATTCCTGCTCCTATTTCTTTTGTGCCTTCAGCTGCATAGACCCGAAGCTCTGGAATTCCCCCCTTGAAACTCTTTGCCTCTCGACCTCTCTTTTCTCCTTTGAAGACGTGCCTTAAAATGTATTCTTTTTGACCAAGCTTTTGGTCACCTGTACGACTATCTCCTTAAGTGGTTCGGTGTCAAATTTTTTTGATAATGCACCTGCGAATCGTCTTGGGATGTTTTACTATGTTAAAGTCTCTATATAAATGCAATTTTTTGTCATAGAAATCTATAAAGCATATATAGGTCAATTAACAAGTCTAGATGTAAGCAACCTTGTACAGGTTATATATCCTGTTATTGTTATTATGGAACATAGACAAATTATATGTGCCTGCAGATGACCTGCAGTATATCATTGTAAAGAATGGTCCATAAGCCACTCATGGACCTGAATGCTATCTATAAACTCTGCTTCATATTTTGGTGGTTACGTTAAATATTTTTCTGTAGGCCTCATTTTAATTTCTACTGTAAAGTTCAATCAGTAAATTAACTTCAATTTTGCAGCATTAAACTAGTGACTAATCAACAGGAATGACTGGAGATTTGAACAAGTGTGTGACAAAATCACATCATAAACAGCGTTGTTCAGTTAAAAGGAGAAGAGGAGAGCCCTTATTTCCTGTTGCAGTATCTGAATCATCGAACACTCAGATGTTGTGGGTGTCTGATTTTTTTCTTTTTTTTTCTTTTGGTTGTTACGTGATGCAGCTCATTTGAACTTGAAATCTTCCGAACCATATTTTTAGACAGACTATCAAAAATTGTATTTAAATTTCCAAGGAGCATAACGTAAATGCTGGAGTACACAAACCTGTTTTTCCTCAGGAAAAAATTGTCTTGTATTTAAAATTGCATGATAATTTAGGACAGCTTAAGAAGTACAGACTGATATTTTGATGTACTAATGGACCTGCAGTGTTGTCGCTTATGACCGGTCAAATGATGCGCTTCTTTATAATGAGGCAAGTATTATACCACATATTGTCCTAAGGTGCAGCGGATTCTGTCCCTTGAAAGCCGCACAGTACAGTTGTGGTCAATTAGAGGTTAATTGCTGTTGGCGAGGGAAGTTTGCAGATTGGCAGATGCTTCATATTTCTGACTGTAGGTCAGAAGAGACCAGCGTATAATACATGCAGATCCCACATGGCACTGTAGGCTGATGGAAAACTTTTACAAGAACAGATGCATCATCATGCCATATAATACAGCATCTTATTCCATTACTAATGTGCAGCTCTGTGCCACTTGGCGTGTCCCTTTGAGGTCACGGGGTGTAATTGCTGAGGCAAATTAGAAGTTTCTTGTTCTTCGAAGCTCTTCCCTCTTTTATGGAAGGATATTTCTCAAAACATTTATTCATCTACTCGTGGAACTCCGAATTGAAAGAACAAAACAAAGACTTGCATTTATACAGCGCCTGTCACGACCACCGGACATCTCAAAGCGCTTTACAGCCAATGAAGTACTTTTTTGGAGTGTAGTCACTGTTGCACTGTGGGATAGAATTGGATAACACTTTGGTTCCTTTACTACATGCTCGAGTGTCTATATATATATTAATGAAAGGATGCATCGCAAGATAATAGGCCAGGTTGGTAGTAGGTAGCTGGTGTTTAGCTGCACTGCGAGGGGACTGGGATAGCACTGGGGGTAATGCCAGACTTTGATAGAACTAGGGTGGGGGATTCTTGGATTTGACAGCACTGTGGTGGAGGTGTTGCGGTTTTGTAGTACACAACCTGATCCTGGTGTTTAGGAGGTGGGGATGTTAGATTCACATATCTCTGGTAAACAGGATCAAGTGCAAACCAATATGGTGGGTATATTGTGTTTAATTAGAGTTTAGGACGAAATATAACACACTAGTAATACAGCAAAAACATACGACCGTGACAAGCAGCTGGTACCAGACCCGATCAGACAGACGGCTGGCATGCGTGAACAGTTCTCTGGCTTCTGGCCTCTCTCTCTCTCTCTCTCTCTCTCTCTCTCTCTCTCTCTCTCTAGGGCCTTCGATGGTGAGCATGGGATCACTCTTAAAAGAGCGTTCAACCAGCTGTTCGGCTCTCCCTTCCACCATCTGTGTGCAAGCCCTTGGGGTGTCACTTTTTATTCTCTTTTTAGGGGTGGGCCTGAGGCCAAGTTATTGAAAAGACCATTTAACCTATAGAGATTCCTCCAAAACTTCATCAACCAATGACGGCTTAAGTTCTTTGTCTTGGTGTTTGGAAGAAAGCCCTCCCCAAAAGAAGGTCTCATTACTTCATCCTTGTTTTTACAAATTGAAGGTTCCTCCATTAGAATCCATCTTATCTCTTTCTACTCTCTCCCCCATAATCCAGCAAGTACAAGGCCCCAGCCAGAGCTGTCAGACATTAACCAGTCGCTATCTCACCATTCTGACCTTCACAAGTAAGGTCTATGATACACTCCCTTTCTCTGCTGTGATCTTTCCTCTCAGAACTTTTGCATTCCCATGAATTATGGTTTCGCGCTGCTTTCAGTGTTCAATAGCTGTTGCTTTATACTTTTTTTTCCCTTTCAAAAATACATAGCAGCTTGCAGCTGCTTGGGCTATCTCACCTTTATTTAACAAATCTGTGGAGATTATAATATGGTTATTAGTAATAATGGAAGAAACATAGGTTGGACCTTTACTGGCCAAATTAAAGATACATTAACAAATCAAAACACTAACTTACAAGCAACAGATAACTAGCCTGGCAGGGCCATCCTATGGGCCCCCGTGTGGAATGTTTATGTTTCACCTCATCTAACTGATTAAAAAGACTGTCTCAAATTCTAATGCAAGCTTCCCAGGAAAACAAAACTTATTTAAAAGCCATATACATTTTTAGGCACCCCTAGTTTCTAACAGGGAGTGCTGGTAAGGGGGCGGGGATGGTGGGGGGTTGACTGGACATTTGTAGCACTGTTTGGCGTAAGTGCAGTGTCAGTAATGGGGTATTCTATCACTGGATAGGAGTGATTTGGTAGCACAGCGAAGTGCGTATTGGGGCTTCAGATCAACTGAGGATTGGAATGTGGACAAAAAGCAAAACACTGCAGATGCTGGAAATCTAAAAGCAAAAGAGTAAATGCTGGAAACAACTCAACAGGTCAGGCAGCATCTGTGGAGAGAAACAGACAAGTTTAACATTTTGGGTGTAGACAAAAGTGAGAAATTGAAATGTGGAGTTTGGCTCACTGAAGGATTCCGAGTGTTTAGCAGCACCGTGGAGTGGTGCCTGGGCTGTGACACATTTGGTAGGATGTTCCAGAGTGTGGCAGCAATGAGGAGGTAAGTCTCGGGGTCTGTGGGAAATGTGGGATCTGCCAGTAGTGGAGAGAGCTCCAGGGTCTTGAAGTACTGGTGGGAGGTGGGCTCCAAATTGTGGCAACACTGCAATCCAGCCCCACAAGGAAATGCTTCCTGGGGACTTGCAGCACGTGGAACTGGGGTTCAGGGTTCTGGCAACGCAGGGAGATCTAGGCCAAGAATTGCTGCTGCTTCACCCTCACCACCCTGTCTCAGATATCCACTCATGCCAGTGTCCTCTTGCACTGATGCTATCAGATCTCAGAACCCAGGATCTGAATTCTTTTATGATGCTGGGGGATAGAGAAGGAGGACAATGGAGGCACTCAGCCTGTGAAGGTCCTTGGGATGTTTTACTACAGGAAACTTTTTTTTATCCGGCACGGACGGGACCGACGTGGTGCCGGTTCATCAAAAATTCCGGATAACCGAATGCTATAGTGAAAGATACGGAGCTGAGAGCTCCGTATAAAGCAACAAACCCAACAGCTTCAGAACAATGGGCACAAGTTGCAAGCATCTCTGTAGCTTAGCAACAGCTGCAGCCGCACCCTTGCACAGCAACAAATGGAGTAAAAAAAGTAATAAAAGTTACCTGAACCTACGCCTGAATTTTGCCGGTTAACCGACATTTCCGGTTATTTAGGTGTCGGTTAATTGAAAGTTTCCTGTATGTTAAAGGCGCTATATAAATGCGAGTAGTTGTTATATGGCAACTTAGAGCTCCGCTGATGCTCATAAGCTGTTTAAGCTCTGGTCTTGATGTTTTGCCATAAGCTCAATTAAATTCCTGTCTTGTAACTGTCCACTATGTATTATCCTATATTACACTGGCTGGACTCTTGTTATCCAACACTGAGCTACGAAGTATTCAATCAATGGTGAAGAATCAGGAATGGTTGATACACTGCCAGCTTGTGGATGAAATGCCACTTGCAACCTTTTGTAGTAAAAGGCAATTGGATAATCAGATTGCAGCACAGTCGGGCAGAGCAAGTGGTTTTGCACATTCCCAGATTTTCTATGAAGTTATAAGGGAGTCGTGGTTACCAAATTGTCCCAAAGCATGGCCTCAATTGGTCACAATATTTTGCATTTACCTCTTTATTCCATATGAAGTCTTGTGCTTCACATATTTCACCCTCTGCATGTAGACTAATGACATCATAAACTACAGGAAGAAAGCTTACGGATATGATCAGAACTCTGAAATTATTCTTTAGCTAACTTCCTGGTAATTTCTACTTGATAAATATATACACAGAAATCATTCAAAGGCTGAGATGCCTAATAAGCCAGTACAACAGTATTTGGCTTGTATTATTCAACATCCCACAAGAATGAAGTGTGAATGTTTCAACAACAACATCTGAATCCAAAATGTCTTGTATCCTTAAAGCGCACAATAGTCTGGCTTATTTTTTATGCAGGCGTAGTTCATACATTTTACCTTCCTGGTGCATGTCAACGTCAGGACATGTTCTGTATTTTGAACTGAAGTGTGTGTGATTTTTGAAGTGCTTCAACACTGGATTATATTGAACTCCTGATCTGAAGGAGATGTGAGGACCATTTAAATTTTATAATCTTGCTGTTTTTAGATGGTCTTGTGTCTTTGTGCAATACACCCTCTGTGACTTAAGCTTGTGGGCTTTCAGCAAAATTCTGTAGGCTGGAGGAATTCACGTTGTGTGCATAATGTATGCTGGATGTAGAATTTTCCAGTGATTAACTGCAGATTAACTGTCATTACTGCAGGTTTATTGATGTCAAGCTACTAATCTTCTTGTGCGAGCATCATCAACCCAAGAATGTTACGCACATTACCAATTGTCATCTGCGTTGATGATCAAAATTATAATAAACCTTGACATTAAATTAAAACAATATACATCATTAGAAGTAAAAGCACTCCTTAGAGTTTATTAAAATAATAGTTTTCTGATGGTTATAGAGTGCTCCAGCTGCAGTGTGGATGCTCTTTGAATTGATAAGTAAATTATGGCAAAAACACACATGCTGGAAACACTCAGCAAGTCGGGCAGCATCTGTGGAGAGCGGTGGCAAATTAACGTTTCAGGCGTATCCTCGGAACTGGAAGATATTACAGACGAACAGCTTAGGAGAAGGAACAGAGCAAGGGAAAGGAAAAATAAAACAAAATACAGAGGGAAGAAAAACAGTACGTTGCAAAGGGATTAGGTGGAGATACAGGAAATGGTTAACTGAGCGAAATGATAATGCAAGTGGCAGGTTGAGAGAAATTGAGAAACTCAAGACATATGAGACACAGAATGTGTGAATAGTTAAAGCAGGTTAGTTAAATTGGAGAGGGGGAGATGAAAACCTGGCAAAGCAGAACAGGCTCCAGAAGCCCAGGAGTCTGGTGGAAAATAAAGGCAAATCCGCACCAAGGGTGCAGACCACACCATGGTGGTGTCTCTCTCTCTTAGGCAGTCCCTCGGAACTGAAGATGACTTGCTTCCACGTTAAAAATGAGTTCGCAGGTGACTGATGAGTCCAATGTGGGATCTACAGTCTCTGTCACAGGTGGGGCAGAAGGTGGTTGAAGGGGCGGGTGGGTGGGGTGCCTGGGTTGACGTGCGCTCCTTCTGCTGTTTGCGCTTGACTTCCGCTTGCTCCTGGCGAAGAGACTCAAGATGTTCGTTGCCCTCCCAGATGCTTCTCCTCCACTTTGTGCGGTCTTGGGCCAGAGATTCCCAGATGTCAGTGGGGATGTTGCACTTTTTCAAGGCGGCTTTGAGGGTGTCCTTGAAACGTTTCCTCTGCCCACCTGGGGCTCTCGTGCCGTGTCGGAGCTCCGAGTAGAGCGCTTGTTTTGGGAGTCTCGTATTGGGCATGCGGACGATGTGACCCATCCATCGGAGCTGATAAAGCGTGGTCAAAGCTTCAATGCTGGGGATATTGGCCTGAGCGAGAACACTGATGTTGGTGCGCCTATCCTGCCAATGGATTTGCAGGATCTTGCGGAGGCAGCATTGGTGGTACCTTTCCAGTGCTTTGAGGTGCCTGCTGTACATGGTCCGTGTCTCTGAGGCATACAGGAGGGCGAGTATCACTGCTGCTCTGTAGACCATTAGCTTAGTGCCGGGTTTGAGGTCCTGGTCTTCAAACACTCTCTTCCTCAGGTGACCGAAGGCTGCACTAGCACATTGAAGGCGGTGTTGGATTTTGTCATCAACATCTGCCCTTGTTGACAGTAGGCTCCCGATGTGAAAATAAAGGCAAATCAGCACCAAGGGTGCAGACCACACCATGGCGGTGTACCTATTTGGGTGCACGGGGTGTTTCATCCCAACTAAAGCACCAATCTGCTTCCTCCCACGTGCACAGAAGCACTGGTACACTCATTCTACTTTACCAGCACCTACTGACAAAGAGAAAATGGGAGCTTGGTTTAAGGCCTGAAATTGTTAAATGTTAAGGCCCTAAGGCTGGAAAATGCCTCGTAGAAAGATGAGGTACTGTTTCTGAAGCTTACATTGAACTTCACTGGAACAGTGTGTAGAAGGCCAAGGACAGAGAGGTCAGAGTGGGAAGGAGAAGTAAAGTGGCAAGCGACCGGGAGCTCAGGGTCACACTTGCGGACAGAAAGGAGGTGTTCAGCAAAGCGATCACATAATCTACGTTTGGTCTCCCCAGTATAGAGGAGACTGCATCCTGAGCAGTGAATACAGTATACTAGGTTGTTGGAAGTAAAAGTAAACTGCTGTCCCAAATTGGGGCCTTGATCTCTCCAGGTAGGCCTTGCTCTATATAATCTTAAAGATGAATTAAGTATTAAGGACTATATTTACAAATGGCTGTGCATAACCTGTACAGAATAAATGGATGGTTTTCTCAAAATCTGGTTTAATTGAGAGGGTAGACAAATTTCACTTTTTAAATTCCTCTCCCCAAATATCACTTCAATGCAAAACTCTAGGATTATCCAAGCCTTATCGTAGCGGGAAAGACTTTTTTATTTAAATGATGTCTTATGTTTGCTAACCTCTCGTCAGTCTTGGGACCACTGATGTTGAAAAATAAGTGTGTTATTCCAGCACTTTGTCTTCATTTTACCTCATTCAACCCATTCTGTTATGGGTTTAACATCACCAGTATTAATGACAGGTGAAAATGGTTTTACTTGGTGGTTGTTGCAATCAAGTGGTATGCTTGCTATCAGACAGTCAGTCTAGCCTTGTATTATGATCCGGCAGTATACCAGCAAATACTTCTATCATGAGCCCTTCCTGCCATATGTACTTGAATACATCTTAGCTGTTTTGTGCTTACTGCTATCACATGTCTTCTTACTGCCAGGTAATAGTGGCTGTTAGTGTTTTAGTGAACAAAGGCAGTAAAACATTGTAAAGGTGCTTCACGGGAATGAGAATGGTCACTGGACTCTGCTGCTGATAGCTGTGATAATATGTAATAGACAGAAAGTGAGAATAAGTGGAAAACTCTCAAACGGCAAGTGTCATGAGTAAATGGAGACATTCACCCTAACTCATTGCTAAGCAAGGCCCATTTTATTTGTAACACACTATAAAATATCCATTCAAAACAAGTTTGTGGAAGCCGTTCTCAGACCATGTATCGCACCATCACACACATTAGATCTGCAATGAATTTCAATTCATCCCAATATTGGGAATATAAAACTTTTATATTTTAAGTGCTGGTGAAATTCATTAATTGTTGTCTAATATTGGTGAGGAGTAAACTTCTAGAAACTATAATAGAGGATAAAATTAATACCTAGAAAAAATGAGTGTAGTAAGGAGAACCAACATGGATTTGTAAATGACTAGTAGTGTCAGAAAAATGTAATTGAGATTTCTTTGTGGAATTGATAAAGGAAATTTGATGTATATCTTGATAAAATCAAGAATTGTGGTATTAAAGGGAGTGAGGCAGAATGGGTAGGAAGTTGGTTAAAAGGCAGAAAACAAACTATGGTGAATGGATTTTCTGTAGATTGGGGGGATGTAAACAGTCAAACAGTGCTGTCCTGCAGAAGCAATGCTGGGACTCTTACTTCACATATTACACAACCTGCACTTGAATATGGGGGAACAAGTTCAAAATTAGCAGGCAATACAAAATTAGAGTGTGTGGACATTGTGACTTCAGGAGAACCATGACAGGTTCGTAGATTGGACAGACAAATATCAGATGAAAATTAATGTTGAGAAGTGCAAGTTGATACATTCTGGCAGGATATAAGGAGAGGTCTTGTTCACTAAATAGTAAGTCCTTAAAAGGAGTAGAGGCACTTAGGGGTTCAGATGTACAATTCTTTATAAGTAGGAGGACAAGTTGATTTAATATATTAAAACAAATCCTAGGTTTTATAAAGCAAAGAGGTAATGCTGAACCTGTACAAATCATCAATTAGACCACAATTAGAATATTGTTTTCAGTTTTGAGCACCTTGTATTTGGAAATATATCCTGGCCATGGAGGGGGTTCAGGAGAGATTCACTATGATGATAAGAACTTGCATTTATATAGCTTGCCAAGGTTAAGACGGTAAGAGGCTTTAGTTATGGGGAGAAACTGGGGCTCTCTTCATTCAGTCTAAACAGATTAACACAAGCTATGATAGATGTTTATAATTTTGAGGGGCTATGATAAGATAAATCAGGAAACATTATTTCCATTAGTCAGATTACTAGAGGCCATAATACAATTTACTATTCTCACTAAAAGAATAAAGGGAAAAATTAGGAGTTTTGTTTTTTACGTGGGACATGAAATGTGCGACCAGAAACATTGGAAATTCAAAATAACGTTTCAAATTAAGTAGCTAACTTTTTTTTTTAATGAGAGTAAAGAAAAAGGGCAGGATAATGGGACTTGGGGTGTAGCTGTTCCAGAGAGTCCCATCACGCACAATGGGACAAGTGGCTTCCTTCTGAACTGCAAAATTCCATGTCTGAAATAGGTCACTTTACATGATGTGTGAAGTGCATCGGTCGCTGAGCAGCTGAATTCTGGCATGCATGTTTGCAGAGGGTGAATTTTTTTTTTGTTGAACCGTTTTACTAGTTAATTCAATTTGCTGTTTATTTAATGACAGACTACAATGCAATCGAATATGATGCTCTGCTTCTTTCCTGAATTTAAAATCATCTTTTTCCTTCTAATATACTTAGAACTTTTTTTAACCTAAAATCCACTGAGTGTATGGTAACTGCCTGTTCACTTAATGCAGTGCAAGCTTATTAATTGAACTGAAGCCATGGGCCGTATATTCCGAACCCTACGGTTTGGAAGGGGTTTGTACACACCCATAGGGACATCGGAAATGCCGGTTTCAGGCATGCCAAGCGCATGCGCTGAAAACCGCTATTTCCGATCTGTCAAGAATGCTCTTGACAGATCAGACGCCTGTCCTGGAGAAGGGCCTCTGCGGGGGAGAGTTCCACTTTCTGCAGAACCTCCGCCCGCTAAAATCACTTAGAAATCATACGCCTGGTAAAGACCTGCTTTTACCAGCATAAGAGTTGAAAAAAGTTCTAAAACATTTTTTTCACTCATTTGTAATTTAAAAATACTTTTAAAAAAGGTAAGTTTATTTTTAGCCCCATAAAAAAACTTTAATAATTTTTTTCAAAAAATTACATTTTTGTTTAAAATACTTAATTTATTGTAATTTCAACTCATTTTAAAAATGTGATTGTTTTTAAAATTTATTTAATGTTTTACTGTGTTTTTGGGGTGATCTCCATTCATATATTTGACAGGTCTATCTGTCAAGTGTATGAAGGGAGGTTCCCTTCTCCTATTGGCTCCCCATGGCTCACCTGATCCCAGGGACGCTTGCGAACCGCCTGCACCCCTGGGATACGTGGGCCCTGTGCGCTTGGAGAGGCCCAGGAGTGGAAGTGTCCGGACCTCGGGAGCCCTCCGGTAAGTCCGTAGATTTTTTCCAGATTGGAGGCCTCCGCATGCAGGAAGCCTCCGATCGGAAAATACGGGCCCATATCTCTTGAGGTGCCCGGTTGCCTACAAAATGCCAAGCAAAGATGGCCATATCTGTCATTGGCTCTGATGATCATTCTCTTACAACCATTTTGCGCTGCAGATTTTGATGCTGTTTGCTTCAAACTGTCGTGTACAGCTGCATTGCTCCAAAGTTTTGGCCGACCTAGGGAACCTCTATCAAGATGCAGTTTAAGTTGTTGCCTAACTATTCTTTTTCTACCTTGGATGCCTGCTTATGGAACATGACCTCCTGTTATAACAACAGAAAATGCTGGAAGCACTCAGCAAGCCAGGCAGCATCCGTGGAGAGAGAAACAGAGTTAACGTTTTGGGTCAGAGACCCTTCTTCAGAACTGGATGAAGGGTCCCAGACCTGAAACGTTAACTCTGTTTCTCTCTCCACAGATGCTGCCTAGCCTGCTGAGTGCTTCCAGCATTTTCTGTTGTTATTTCAGATTTCCAGCATCCGCAGTATTTTGCTCTTGTATGACCTCCTGTTATGTTGTTCATAAGGTGGAGCAATATTTATGGTACCCAGTACTGATCACTTTTGGCACCTTACATAAACTTGCTATGAAATGCTCTGATGATACCCCATCTCTCCAGATGTCCACTATATATGATGCTTAAAATCTCCAGTCTTCATTTTTTTTAAACCAGCACTCCAATTTGATTCATAGGCTCAAGATAAATTGAAAGAAATCTTTTGCAGATCACCATGAGTAGGTAGACTACCTGTAATGTGTGGGTCAGGAACTGCACAAAGACCCTCGGTACTAGTTTGACAATATACAATAGTGTGGTGGTACCACCGGGTGTCCCTTACTTATAATACATAATTCCCTTTAACTTAACTATGTATATATATATATAGCTTACCTGTTCGGGCCGTTGCCCCTTTAAGAAAGCGTACTAACGCACTGACGTCACGTCGCGTGTCACGTGACTCACCTAGATACGAGCCGGCCCAGCTCGGCCTTCCACTCCCGTGACGGCCGCCGGCACAGCTTGGCCTCCCGCTCCTGCGGTGGCCGCCGGCCCAGTTTGGCCTCCCGCGCCCGCGATGACGGTCGGCCCGGTTCGGCCTCCCGCTCCTGCGACTTCGGCCGCAACGGCCAGCTACAGTGCCGGGTAGACATGCCGACGTCACGACGCGGGTCACGTGACCGCCCAAGCGCGGGCAAATGCGCTGACGTCATGACGCGGTCACGTGACCACACAAGTGTGGGAAAACGCGGCCGAGCGTGATGACGTCATCATGCAATCCACAGGACTACGGACTCAGTCCTCATGGCGTCCCCGCTGGGTTAAGACCTACCTACTGGCTCTCCTGCATCCATCTATATTGTCGCTGTATTTCATCTGTTTCCTGCATTAAAGAACTTCTTGATTGTTCTCCTGAAGTCGAACTCGATTATTTAGTAGGCATTCGTCCAATGCCTACTTAGGTGAACCCGAATACCTACAATAGTTGTTTTTCTGCACTAGTGTGATGATTTCATTTTCAACCCGCGAACCCGGAGTCTCTTGCGAGTTTTACAAATGAGATGTCAAATTCAAGGATCTGTAGATGTGTGCTGTGTAATTCTGTCCAGTCAACTGACAGAACTCATTTAATTTGCAACCCCTAACAATCGCCAGTCAGGAAAGGTCGTTGCCTCTCTCTCTCTTGGACTAGATTTGAATTTCAGTCTCCATAGTAACAGTTACGACATATAAAACAATAGATCTGTCATTCTTTTCCTTTCTCCTCCTTTGCTTCCTGCAGCTTTGTGTTTCAGTTTTTGAAGTGTGGTTATCAATTTAAATATTCTTTCTAAAGAAGAATATAACTGAAACCTTGTGGGGAAAGAAATATTGTTAATTGTTATATGGTCCACGTCTGCTACCCGTCAGCTCAAGCGCATTTGCAGTATTTTTATCACCTTCAATTATACTGAGAGTCTTAACAGCTCAGTATATCTGCAAGACAAGCCCATCACCCTGAGCATTGGCCTGCATAGTGTTACGGAAATTTTGTGTCATTCCTAGTGGGACTAGTTACTTGAGAAAAGACCAGCAAATGGACATTTAAAACTGCTGATGCTAGCACGCTCTGTATTTTACAGTTACTTCAGGGAAATGCGATCATCTACCAAAGAAATGTTCATTCTTTTGGACAGTATCTAAACCTTCACATAACGTGACATGACATTGTTATCCAGCAGTATACTGAATGTATTTATTTTCTTGACACCGATATTAAATGAGTTCTCTGGGTAGCTGTAGCCTAAAGCCATTTCTGAGGGATGGGGAACAAGGGACACGAGAGGAAGCAAACTCCAGTCAACCAAATCATGTCTATCCATTGTCTAACCACTGCTTGGAGAAGAAAGGAAAACAAAACTATGCAAATGTTGTAAATTAAAGGCTATCTTGAAATAAAATATTAAGTGCAGAACTAAGTTAAATTCCACTATATATAATCAATATTCATATTAAAGTTTGACTGTCACGAAGCTGAGAAACTTCATACCAGAAGTAAGATTTGCAACATCATAAAGGCATTGCAAAATGTAAATTTAAAGGAAAATAAATACACGTACCGCTTCAGTAACATCTTGGGTGTTTCAAATGTGTCTAATAGCACTTTCTATAGGAGGCCTATAGCTCTAAGAAGACAAGAGCTTGGGTAAAGAGCTGTAACTCTTAGCTGACGACAGCAAACAAGGTTATACACTCCCAACATTCCTTGTGCCATCAGCAGTCTAGGCCCAAAGCTCATGAATTACTTCTGTACTGGCCGCGCTAGACGTGCTCCTATCTAGTTATCCAGCAAGTTAAACACTTATTCAAAGTAATTCCTCGTGAAGCCGTTTGCTGTTTTGAAGCTTTAATTGAACAGATTTGTGAAACTGTAAACAAAGATAAAGTATGTTTTGTACATAAACTGTGTACTATACATTCGATATTACATAAGATATAAACATATTTACAACAGTAGAATGGACTAATTGTATAACTAACTAACATTTGGACTAACTTCTGTAACTATCAAATATTAACCTTTTATAAACATAGTGTTATCAAAATACTACTCTGACAACGTTGCTATTATGCTAACAAACAAAGATACTCACAGATATTGCGCCTGGCCTAACATATGAGATCAGATTACATTGGATTGAAAATCCCTTATGGCAGATTCGCCATTACTGCCAGGTTCTTTCTGGAGAAACTACTTCCTGGGGTCAAACAGGAAGAAAGGTAGAAAGGTCAAATGACCTTTCCTGGATACAAACTGCTAACACTAACCACCACCAGAGGGTGCTATCTGCATGTAAAAATGTCCATAATGTCCAGAACAACTTCCCTAAACCTCTCTGGTCTTTCCACCTCCCTCTTTTTCTCTTCAGGATCCTCCTTAAAACCCTTCTTTTTGACCAAGTCACTCCTCCTTAATATCTCCTCCTTGGGTTTGGTGTTGATTTTTTACTGATTGCGCTCCTGTGGAGTGCTCTGGGATGTTGCTGTTGTATTACAACTGGGTAGAAGCCCTCAGAATAATGTATCAGGGAGGTCAGAAAAGCAACCACCTCTTCTTCTTTTACTCTGTTGAACTGCAGCATATACCTGTATTTTGAGTTCTCCGGGTAGCAGTAGCCTAAAGCCATTTCTGAGGGATGGGGAACAAGGGACAGGAGAGGAAGTAAACTCCAGTCAACCAAATCATGTCTATACATTGTCTAACCACTGCTTGGTGAATGGCATTGATTGAGGCCCCTGGCAGAATCTACCAAACTGAGAGTGCACCACACTAAAAAAATAAATTAGAAGTCATTCCTTTAAATATTAAGTCGTAATGCCAAAGCTCACCCGAGATTGTTGAATATGTACGTATGTGCCTGGAATTTCTGCGGGGGGGATTTCACGATCTCTTGTAACTTTGGCGGTGGGGAAAACCCTGGAGAAATGGTGTGAGGGTCTGTTTATGCTGCTTCTGTAAAGTTTCTTCTGATATGCTCGGTGATCTGGAGAACTGTGCAGAAATTTGTCCCCACAATCTTACATCTTGTGTTGGGGGGAAAGTACTTGCATGTTTATTGCAATTTAGCTGCTAACGGAAACGTTGCGAGTACAATAGGTAGTTCAAGATGATTCTTCATTAGATGGGCAGCTATGCAATATCTGCACTATTCCCACACCATAGATATTTTCATGTCCACTGGTATAATTAATAACCGATTTAAATAAATATTAAGCTATTCTCATGCATACCCACTGACATGAATCAGTCATTCATGAAAGAAAGACTTATGAAATAATAATGAGCGGCCTGCGGGTGGTGCCGTCCAGGGAGAGTATAAATACTCGGACACGGATCCAGCTTGCGCAGGACATTTTTAACAGGAACTAGTGAAGGACACAACTAGACCTCCATGTTGTAAAACAGTTGATTAAAGCTTTGTTTAACGCTTAGACCAAGTACCTAGTAGTTTTCTTACATCACCCACTTTACAACCATACAAAATTATTAAAATATTTGCAGCTATTCAGATTGCAGAGTCATTTAAATATTATTTGAGCTGACCTTTTAATCGCTGTTGATTAGAGCTGTGGTAGCCCTTGGTGTATCGGACTGGTGCTTGATGCAGGCAAAATATGCCGTATAACAACTGCGCTTCACAATTATCAGAGCCCAACACAACTTAATTAGTTGGTCTCACCCCGCATGAAAGTTGATGCATCGGTCGAAAAAAATAGGAAAAGACATCTGAAGAAGGTTATGGCCTGGATAATCTTATGATGACCCTGTTACATTGTATTAGCCATTTGCCCAATTTCTTACAAAACATGCCGGAAATACTCAGCGGGTCAGGCAGCATCTGTGGAGAGGGAAACAGAGTTAACGTTTCAGGTCGATAACTCTTTTGTCAGGTCATCGACCTGAAACGTTAACTCTGTTTCTCTCTCCACAGATGCTGCCTTACCTGCTGAGTATTTCCAGTGTTTTCAGTTTTTATTTCAGATTTCCAGCATCTGCAGTACAGGAATCCCTCCCCAACCGCGGGGGATGTGTCACTGAAAACCCCCCGTGGTTAGTAAAACCGCGGTTGGCAAATTCACTATAAACACAATAAAAAAGAATACAAAAAGCATAAAAATGATATTTTTTTACCTTGTTCCTAAATTAAAAACCTCGGATGTGCGAATTTCACTGCCACGGTTGACAAAAATTGTCGCAGAGAGGAAACCGTGTATGCGTGAAACTCGCGTATGGCAAACCCGTGGTTGCAGAGGAATCCTGGTATTTTATTATTATTCCCAATTTCTTATGTTAATTTAATATTTCCTGGTACTGAAAGTAATTAAACAGTAAAAAAAAATAATGGAAATAATGTTACTGTTGCATTGTTACATTTGTGGGGCAGTCAGTTTTGGTTGGGCCTTCATTTTTTTTTTAGTTTTTAGATGCAATTCATATGTTTTACGGCATTATTATAATATGCCACATAAACTGGCTGCCTGGTAATCAAATGCAGTTAATCCAGAGTTGGTTTACATCGGAGAGCTGTCAGGAGCGAGAGTGATGACCGAAAGGTTGAAGAATGGAAATCTATTTTTTTTTAATGTTGTAAGGTACATCAAAACAGAGCATGGAGGTGAAATTGGTCTTTGGCAATAGTACAAAGTGGGTGATTGCGAATTGGCAGCCTGTTTTACACCATCGTTTCCGCTGTTGAAAAGAGAATTGGGTGGAGTGTGAAAGAGGCGGCCGATTTGCAATATCACCGAAGACCAATTCCCACCCCTCCTAATGTTTTTGCTTCAGAATACATGGGATTCACTCGAAGTGAAGGAAATTTGATAGGCTTTATATCACTTGATAAACGTGTACTGAATATATCAGAATTGTTGTTCCTTCAGTATCTACATCATCATGCAGTCGCTTCATTGAGTGAGGTGATCGTAGATGCATCTTGACACCAGCTGCTGATGTAAAAAGAAGCACAAATCGAATAAATCAGCCTTTATCCTTCCACCGGGTGTATTATAATTACAGGGGAGTGATAGCAAGGCAGTAGTATTCTGAGTTCAGATGACAGCTATAAACCAAACTTCACTCTTGTGGCTCAACATCATCTGAACCCTGTATTAGGATCAATCCTGTGCATCCATTCTTTGGCTCAATAATGGGTTTGATGTTTCATTTAATGCTCCTGCTGATGTAGCAAGCAATTTGCTATTGTCATAGCATTGAAAACGAATATAATTCACCTGGGATATTTGCTGAATAAAAATGTAGGTGCTTATTTTAATGCATTTGTGGCATGTTCCCATGCCAATTTTTGGTTGTGGTACTACAATAAAAAAAAATCGAGTTCTCTGCTCAAATCCTAAAACTGCATCTTAATGTAAGGTGTCCAACCATATCCCCAGCCAGTCTCTCTCTCTCAGATTCTAGCAGGGGTCATTGGATTTCAGAAATTGGAATGGGATCTGATTTTTCTGTTTCCCCCCACCCCGCCCCCCCCAAACAACCAGCAATACCAATAATAATGCCCCGACCACCTCCCCCTCAGTTGATCTCCGTGAACTCGGAACAGATTGGGGGAATCAAACCTGCGACCATGGCAATGCACTTACAAACTGAACAATCATAGGAGCTCCCCATATTCTGATTAATGACATATTAACAAAGTGAAAAATGTTCTCTTTGCTACAACGTTAAATGAAATGTGTTGCCTGTGGGTGTTTTGAATTATGCACACACAACTATATCGTAATATGAAGGAGATCCATGCAAAAGAAAGCAAATCTTTATTTCTGGTGCTATTAGTACAAAGAATCGGCAGTTAAAACATGCCTTCAAAAGCAGTGTTAACCTCAGGGAAACTAATCTTTACAGTTGTTCATATTTAAAGTGTCTCAGTGGGCCAACCATAGGCCATAGTGGACTATGGGTCTTTATTGATGTGACAAATAGTGTATTATGTATGGAAATGGCGATATATATCAGAATCTCCTTTGGGACAATTACAATTTCCAATCCATTAAATGCTATGAGAAAGGTCTGATTATTGTGACGTTTTTGGTTCCTAGTTCACTGTTTGTTGAGAGGATGTAGGTTGGCTTGTATGAACTATCCCTGTTGATTAATTAAGGTAAAGATGCATTTGAGACATTGAAAGGATGCACTTTACAGAATATTGAGAAATGCAGTTTATTTGATTACAATGGGATAAAAATCGGGCAGGTTCTACAATGGGCGGGAGATCTGCTCTGCCAGGTTACCTCCTTGGCAGTGAAGTTGAAATAAAAAATCTATGAGCTTACAGGGAATGTTGGCCATGAGATCTTTTCTGTCCATCTGATCAGGCAGTTTGGTTCTCTTCTAAGTGGGCTTAGATCTTAATGTTTCAAAGCTGTGGCTCAGTGTGTAGCGCACTCACCTCTGAGTCAGAAGGTTGTGGGTTCAAGTCCCACTCCAGGGACTTGTGCACATAAAGCTAGGCTGACACTCCAGTGCAGTACTGAGGGAGTGCTGCACTGTCGGAGTTGCCGGCTTTCGGATGAGACGTTAAACCGAGGCCCCATCTGCTCTCTCAGGTGGATGTAAAAGATCCCAAGGTACTATTTCGAAGAAGAGCCAGAGGAGTTATCCCCGGCGTCCTGGACAATATTTATCCCTCAATCCACGTAACAAAAACAGATTCTCTGGTCATTATCACATTGCTGTTTGTGGGAGCTTGCTGTGTGCAAATTAGCTGCCGCGTTTCCCACATTGCAACAGTGACTACACCTCAAAAGTACTTCATTGGCTGTAAGTGCTTTGAGACGTCTGGTGGTCATGAAAGGCGCTATATAAATGCAAGTCCTTTTTAAAGCACATGGGATTGGGGGTAAGATACTGACTTGGATAGAGAACTGGTTGGCAGACAGGAAGCAGAGTTGGAATAAATGGGTCTTTTTCCGAGTGGAAGGCAGTGACTAGTGGGGTACCGCAGGGATCGGTGCTCGGACCCCAGTTATTCACAATATATATTAATGATCTAGACGAGGGAACTAGATGTAATATCTCCAAGTTTGCAGACGACACAAAGCTGGCTGGGCGTGTGTGCTGTGAGGAGGATGCAGAACAACTCCAGTACGATTTGGACAGGTTGGGTGATTGGGCAGATGCATGGCAGTTGCAGTATAATGTGGATAAATGCGAGGTTATCCACTTTGGTGTCAAAAACAGGAAGGCAGATTATTATCTGAATGGCAATAGATTGGGAAAAGGGGAAGTGCAACGAGACCTGGGTGTCCTTGTGCACCAGTCGCTGAAGGTAAGCATGCAGGTGCAGCAGGCGGTTAAGAAGGCAAATGGTATGCTGGCCTTCATAGCGAGAGGATTCGAGTACAGGAACAAGGATGTCTTGCTGCAGTTGTGCAGGGCCTTGGTGAGACCACACCTTGAGTATTGTGTGCAGTTTTGGTTGCCTTATCTGAGGAAGGATGTTCTTGCCATGGAGGGAGTGCAGCAAAGATTCACCAGACTGATACCTGGGATGGCAGGAATGACATATGAAGAGATTGGGTCGATTAGGCTTATATTTGCTAGAGTTTAGAAGAATGAGAGGGGATCTCATTGAAACTTATAAAATTCTAACAGGACTAGACAGACTAGATGCAGGAAGGCTGTTCCCGATGGTGGGGGAGTCCAGAACCAGGGGTCACAGTCTAAGGATAAGGGGTAAGCCATTTAGGACTGAGATGCGGAGGAATTTCTTCACCCAGAGAGTGGTGAACCTGTGGAATTCTCTACCACAGAAGACAGTTGAGGCCAATTCATTAAATATATTCAAGGAGGAGTTAGATATATTTCTTAAGGCCAAGGGGATCAAGGGATATGGGGAGAAAGCAGGAACAGGGTACTGAATTTGGATGATCAGCCATGATCGCATTGCATGGCGGAGCAAGCTCGAGCGGCCGAATGGCCTACTCCTGCTCCTATCTTATATGTTTCAATGTGTTTGTGTTGAAATCATTTAAAGTTTTGAAATTATAAAGACTTGAATTAGCCCCCATTTATCGTTGAACAAGGAAGTTCTCCTACAAGTCTTCATGATGTTTGAGTCATAAGTGAACAGGTGATCTGTTTGCTTTTCAGCAGGTTCAGTGCATGCTTATTATAGAATAGTAATGTGCATTTCAACAGCCTTAAAGCTTAACATAAGTCTATGGCTTGTGTACTGGCCTCGCTAGACGTGCTTCTATCTAGTTATCCAGCAAGTTAAACACTTATTCAAATAATTCCTCGTGAAGCCGGTTTACTGTTTTGAAGCTTTACTTGAACAAATTTTAGGAAGTGTGCTTTCATCTTTGGCTTCTTCTCTAGTGTGCGACGGAGTGAGTTAAGACGATTATAGGCATACTCCCTGTTGTTCGGCAGCCGTTGTCTGGGGTTCTGGAAGGGTAAGGGTGCAACCCAGCTGTTGGAGCTGTCACGAGAGACCTCATTGTCCATAATCTGGAGGAATCTCATGTCACCGATCGATGGAGCAAGTTTGTGGTCATTGGCGGTGCGACAGAAGACTGACTGACCCGGGTTCTCTCCAGTGAGCATCATCTGTGTGCTGTCTGTGGAGATCAGCCTCAGAAAACCCCAGCGCTGATCTCCACAGACAGCACACACATGATGCTCACTGGAGAGAACCCAGGTCAGTCAGTCTTCTGTCGCACCGCCAATGACCACAAACTTGCTCCATCGATCGATGACATGAGATTCCTCCAGATTATGGACAATGAGGTCTCTCCTGACAGCTCTAACAGCTGGGTTGCACCCTTACCCTTCCAGAACCCCAGACGACGGCTGCCGAACAACAGGGAGTATGCCTATAATCGTCTTAACTCACTCCGTCGCACACTAGAGAAGCAGCCGAAGATGAAAGCACACTTCCTAAAATTTGTTGAAGTAAAGCTTCAAAACAGCAAACCGGCTTCACGAGGAATGATTTGAATAAGTGTTTAACTTGCTAGATAACTAGATAGGAGCACGTCTAGCGAGGCCAGTACAGCTTGTTTACTAAAACATCATAGGTACTTCACTGCCCTGCCAGAAATACATAAACATTTGCAGATGACCCAAAATTCAGAAATATGTTAAAAAGTGAGGAGGATAGTAGTAGACTGCAGGAGGACATAGACAGACTGGTGAAATGGGCAGACGTATGGCAGATGCAATTTAATAGAGAAGTGTGAAGAGTTGCATTTTGGAAGGAAGGATGAGGAGAGGCAATATAAACTAAATGGTACAATTTTAATAGCTGTGTCCAGGAGGTTTTGATGAAGTAAATAAGAAGAAATGTTTCCACTGGCACGAGGGTTAGTAAGCAGGGAGTGCAGAATTAAGATCATTTGCAAGAGAACTACAGGGGAGATGAAGAGAATGTTTTTTACTTAGCCAATTGTTATGATCTGGAACTCACTGCTTGAAAGGGTGGTGGAAGCAGATTTACTAGTAACTTTCAAAAGGGAATTGGATATATACTTGAAAAGGAAAAAAATTGCAGGGCTATGGGGAAAGAGCAGGGCAGTGGGACTAATTGGATTGGCACGGGCATGATGGGCCGAATGGCCGTCTGTGCTGTATGATTTTATAAAATAATGGTGCAGACTTTGTCTATGTAGTAAAACAATGAAAGCATTTCATTGTGAAGAAAGATGATGGGAAAATTGCAGATGCCATGCTGATGTCTTTCAGTGATTATGTTCATTTGACATTTTTTTCACATCAGTGTGTTGGAAGCTAAAAATAGAGAGATTTGTTGTGTGATATTCAAAACTGTAACTGCAAATTTCTTTGGCACATGTTGAAAACTGTCAAATAATTGTTGTCCATAAATAATCAGGTCACGTCTGGAAGCTGTCAATTCCGATTCAGCTGCAGTATCAGTTGCCTATGGGCAGTAGCAATTTACCATGGATCCTACAAGTTGTAGGTTTTACCTATAATAGAAGAACGCCTTAACTAGTGCTAAGGGTGGATTCGAAGACACAAGAACAAAATTGAAAATGCCGAGTTTATCAAATATTGATTCATTACGTATATATTTCTTAAGGCTAAAGGGATCAAGGGATATGGGGAGAAAGCAGGGACAGGGTACTGAGTTTGGATGATCAGCCATGATCTCATTAAATGGTGGAGCAGGCTCGAGGGGCCGAATGGCCTACTCCTGCTCCTATCTTCTATGTTTCTATTACTCATTGATCAGTGACCTTGATTATTCGTCGTTGTGGAACAGTAAGTAATTGTGTGACACTAAGTGGAAACTGTAGATTAATTCAAGTTTATGTAAAGGTGTGAATGATCAGCTTTGTGACCATTCACACCTTCATCGTGTAATCTCTTAGCTGAAGGGTTAATTACAGTCCTAGCCCTTTTGGGCCATCCCAGATCAGGCGTATTCCCCAGACGTTCACTCTCCGCTTAAGTTAGAGATAGCCGAATTCCATAAGATGCTTAAATGGGTCTAAAGGTTCAGGCTATCTCTCCCTAAAGGAAAGGAATGACTAAAGCTGTTACCGTCCTCCGGATAGTACTTTTAATAAGTTGAACTAGACTGTAACCTTCCGGATAGTATGAGGGTCCGGAATATCCTCCAGATTTCTGCAACTCCTTACAAAAGAGTGTACAGAATTTGTGGGTTCGTGAGTCTATACAGATTCACTCTTTGAGACGATTCTAAAAATATATAGTTTTATTTAAGAGCTGGCATTCAGTTAACATCTGTTGAATCAGTCACAACATTAACAATTCAAAGTACAATTAGCTTACATTTCTTATTTCTCAGAGATCCTTATTCTCAAATCTTTACTTTGTTAGATTCCTTATTTCTTATTTCTAAATCCAGAACCTCCGCCAAAAATCAATCACTTTGATATTCCCGAGACTCGTAGTTAAAAACGTAGAGATGCCTCTGGAACGTTGAGAAACGCCCTGCCTGTTCAGCGAATTCTGACTCTCTGTTAAAAAGGTCTTATTTTTATACCCTTTTGACACTGGTTTCTTCTTTGATGTTCTCTGCTGATGTCAGCTAATTGTCTTTATTGATACCTCTGTTTGAATGCTTCCTTTGAATGCTTTCTATATTACTATCAATTCAACTATTGCATGCATAATTATTTCTCCACTTTTAGGTGTTCCAAAAACCATCATAAAAACAATGAGATATGGTTTCTGTTTGATGCCTTTCTTATCGAAGATTCTCAATATTGGCTTAACTGCTTTTTAGCAGACATTTTGACTCCGTTCTGCTTCAAGTTTAATACAAACACAATGCAATTGCTTGGTGTCATCTATTGAAGTTATATCTTCAAAGTCTTGTTGGTATGGTTTTTACTATATGTAAATCAAAACCACTTTAACTGTGTGTTTACTTGTTCTCTAGCTATCTCAATTGGTTGCATATTTAATCGTGTTTCCCGTCATCCAAGTTTAACATAAAACTATTTGTCCAGCAGGTTTCTTTACTTGATGTCATGTTTTCAAAGGCACATGCCTCTTTTAATGTTTGTATTTCTGTTTTATCGTGTCAGCTTGTAACACCTAAATTGGAACTTCCCATTGTGTTCGTTGCAAACCTTTTGGAACCACCAATGGTTTGCTTCAATCTTTCATTGTTTTCGAATATTTAACTTATTCTCATTTCAAAGCTTGTTTACAACTTTGTTATCAACTGATCTTTTCTCAGAAGCCTGTATTTCTGTTTACAGCCTGTCTGCTGAGACTTGTGTCTTTTAAACCCAGTATGTCTTTTATTAATAAATTAGAAATCTGTTCATAGTATCGTGTATTTCTCTGAATCATGGCTATTCCTTCACATAGCTGCATAAATATTTTGCTCGCAGTGAACTCATCATTTGTGTGTGCCATCATTGCCAAATGAATAGAAATTTACAAGTTTTCTTCTGTAGATGCATTCATCTTAGCGAAGTATTCCTGTGAATTAATGTCAAGTCAGTACTTTTGCACAGATTACCTGTTTTATCATGATTACAGTCCAAATTAGACGCAGCCACCTGCATAATATGCTGCATAATCCCTTTCATTTCAAAAATCTATGCAACTGCATCAACTTAAAAGTAATACAGGTCAACTATCCCTTATCCGCAATTCCGAAATTCGAAAAGCTCTGAAAACCGAAAGTCTTTTCGGGGAGCGTCTCTCGGTATTTCCAGTTTAAAAGGTTGAGCAGCTTGCACAGGAGTTTGCAGATTACTGCGTGGCCGTGTGCAACTTTGAGGAAACATTGCTGTTAACTATTTCTTTATAGTAATCTGGTTACCTAGCCAGGTTTGCATCCAGCACTAGTGGTGTAGTTGTGGGGTAAACCCGACAGCTGCCTCTTGTCCATTTATAAGCATTAATTATCCGTTCTGAAATCCGAAAAAATTCCAAATTCCGAAACCTCAAGGATTTCAGATAAGGGATAGTGCACCTGTAGTAGTGAGCGAATAGTGTTTCATAAAATATACCATTGCACTTAGAAGTATGCAGCAGAATATCCTTTATTATTTTCGATCAGCTGGGTGTCTGGTACAAGTGGAAACCTTTCACCAAGTTTGAGTCTCTAAACCTGTAGAAAATCTGTATGCCTGATGCAAATTACATGCTAGATCTTCATAGGGACACATCACACATACCTTAATCCAGAGAGTTTAGGAGCAGGGTGGTGGAGCCAAGGCTTAAGGACTCGGAAGTGTGCTCGGAGTGCAGCTGAAGTCCTGCAGGCTACCAGTGCGGTCTGATCCTGCAGCAGGAAGGTAGGATTAGAGTAGATATCTCCATTTGAAGAACTAGGACTAGAACAGGAATGACAGGCTGAATTACTTTCTTCCATTGCTTGTCTAGTCAGGATCAGCCTGTGAGGGCATTGGTTTGCAGGATTACCTTGTACCAATTGGGAAGAATCCCAGCCCCCTCTGACAGATCTGCATCTTCAGATTCCATTAGTGGGCCAGTCTGTCTCTTCAATTATCAGAAGTACTGCTGGACCCATCTCGTTCAGGTGTTGGATTATCAAGTGTTGCCACAAAGTGTTGACTTGGTTCTGAAATTTATCACCATGCACTTCATTTTGGAGCCACTTCGACCGCAAAGAGATCTCACTTGGTCCCTCTCTCACCCCCAAGGAAGGACAGTTTGTCGTTGGACAACTGATAAGCATAGGTTTGAGCCTTTGCTCGGTGGACAACAGTTACTAGGCGCTCCTCACAAGCACATGGTGAGCAGCACAACCTACCATTCTCCTGACCACAGCAGTGGCACATGTTATATCCCATCAAAAGGTGGTTCCACCAGTTGGAGGTGCATAGATTTGGCAGCATTTGTTTGGCTCTCTACAACCCAATTATGGTAGGCATTGAGCCATTGGTATATATATGAGTGTGTGCTCTCATTGCTGGCCTTCAGCTAATGTCTTCCAGCAGTTGTCGTGCCACGTCTGAGTTTCTTCATCGGCTGCATGACAGACATTTGCCTTTGGCATGGTGGAAGGATCGACACATGGCAGCTTACAACGTGTCAACCACTTTAAAGTTGTCGAATTCTGAGCCCAGTGTCACATTTGAGGCTTACACATCACTTCTGTGAGACACTATGATGAAGAGGCAGACCTACCATGGGGCTGTATTCAGTGGCAGATCGGTGGAGTGGTGCCCTCCCACCCTGCAGCAACTTCCACTTTTCCCCACAAAATCACCTTCCAACTTGGTCTTGGATCTCGCATATGGGCTGAAAGAAGCCCTTCTGTTGCAAGTTAAGGGTCTTGCCTTAGACATTCTTTCATGAGCGATGATGCTGGTCACTTCCATAAGCAGTCTGAGCGACTTAGGTTTAGGGATGTGCCTGAAGTACCCAGCATCTAATTATACAAGGAGTATGACGGTAGTTTCAATGTGATCTAAACTGGATACTCATGTCTTTTGCACATGTGCGTCAATCTTTTTGAAGGCAGATTAAAAGAACCCTGATACAATTCGTTAAGCTGTTTTATTTCACAGCAAGTGAATGTATAGAACAACTGTTATGATCAGACTCACTTAACTCGATCAGTACAACTTGTCTTCACATAATACAAAAGAATTAGTATGCTACGCTTCCCCCTCAGTGGGCCGTCTTGCTTAATTTACACAAAATAACTGGTAATTAACCCACCTATATTCTCTCTCTGAGCGTGACGAAAGCTTGCTCTCACAGCTTTCAATCTTCAAAACCTCACTGACTTTGCAGCTTTTGCTGGCTCTGACGGCATGTGTCTCGGTTTGTTTTTAGCACTCTGTGTTCACAGCCAGAAGGGACCAGAGACAATAGTTGTGAGATGTGTATTGATTGCTAAGACAGGCTAATGAGTGGCTTATTATTTATACTGTTTGTGGAAACAACATAAAAGCTTATCTCATTAGCATATTAACCACCTATCATCTCCATGCTTTTTATTTAATGTGGGAATACACTTTGCTTTAAAAATGCAGCATTGAGAAGTAACTCCTTTTCTGTGGAGGAATAAAAGCCCTGAAATGTGATACATACCTTGGAGCTACGAACCATGCAGCAGAACCACTTGGCCACACGTCCTATGGGCCACAAATATGCTGCAATGGGATTTTCTGTGATTGCAGAAAGATCAGAAATACCACTGAGGTGAAGATGTTAGAAGTGCTGGAGGAAGCTAATCCTGTGCAAATTTTGACTTCCAATGTATTGATGGCCTGGATTTTGCAGTTGACGGCGTATTTTAAGGATTACGCCGCCGGCATCCGAACCGAATGCGCACTTACCTGTTGTGAGGCCCCAAATGAAAAGTTCCTCTCAATCGCTGCACAGTGGAGGTCAGCATAGTGACCCACGGATCCCAGGGGCGCACCGTGTGTGGAATCGTACCTGGGATCACGTGGGCCGGTGCTCCAATCAGCAAACAGAAGAGGGGTCTCATTATTTATAAGATAGATGTTTATGCACATGAAATCCCAGAAGGCTCTAGTAATGAAGGTTTTTTTTTCCCCCTCTCTACTTTCTGAATGGATTTTTTAAAGTTTGTGCTCTACATAGATGCAAAAAAATATAAATAAAACCCTCAATGTAGCAACCGCTTCCTCTGGATTTTTCATGGACTATAAATACTTTCCGTGGGCAAAATCCTAAAATGCTTCCATTTCCAGCCTCATATTGTTTTTAAAATTACTTGGATTTGTCAGGAGGTATCCCCTTACGCTGTGCAAACAGGCCCTGCGCCTGTTTGTATCAGCCGTAATATTTTCAGGCATAGTTGCTGGGCAGTTGGTGGGCAATTAGCCCAACTCTGCACCAGCAATTAGGATTTCCCGGTCGGTGCGGATCATCTGTCACGTCGGAACTTGACAGATCGCAAGTTCAGGATATAGCGCAAGCGCAAGTGGAAATCCCGAACTTGCGGTCCATAGCATAGTGTTCATGTTACTGGACGAGTGAATCAGAGGCCTGGACTGATGATCCAGAGACGTGAGTTCAAATCCCACCATGGCAGCATGGAAATTTAAATTCAGTTAATTAAATAAATTTGGAATTAAAAAAAAAAAGCTGGTGTCAGCAATGGTGACGATGACACTACCGGATTGTCATAAAAACCCATCTGGTTCACTAATATCCTTTAGGGAAGGAAATCTACCACCCTTACCTAGTCTGGCCGATATGTGACTCCAGACCTACAACAATGTGGTTGACTCTTAACTGCCCTCTGAAATGGCCTAGCAAGCCACTCAGTTGTACCAAAAAAAACTACAAAGAAGTACCATGGACTGCAGCGGTTCAAGAAGGCGGCTCACCACCACCTTCTCAAGGGCAATTGGGGATGGGCAATAAATGCTGGCCTTGCCAGCAATGCCCACATCCTGTGAGCAAATAAAAAAAAATTCAAATTCTGTCCCTACATCTTTAGGTAAAATTAAGTGAGATATAGGAGAATCTTCAAGCATTGAGTATTCGTACCATTCAGAATTGATGCCGCTGTGATTTGTTTTTGGGCTCACAATTAGGTAGTTACCTGTTTTACCCAGGCAGGAGATTTTCATAATCATGTGGGTGAAGAGGAATTAACTAAGACCACTTAAATTGTAAGCTTGAATCGGAAACACATTTATTGACTGCTAAGGTACTTGTGCTCGCTTCTGTGTTTGCAATACCATAACAATTTCAGCGGTGCATTTCAGTCGACTGTTGTGAGAACCTGCTAATAGTATCCTATTAGAATGATGATACGATTCATTACCCTGGTTTTGGTTTGCAGCAAACTTCTGCAATTTCCTTCTTTTGTTGAAAATTTGCTAAATGTGACGATATTATTATTCAGGAAGTTTTCACTGACCAGTAGTACTGAGAAGGGGGGAAAAAATTACTGGCAAGTGATGATGCTACAGGGCTTTTAAAGGAGCACTGTCTTTATAGCAAACAGTATAATTTTTCTGTTTGGCTGGGCAGGAGGGGGAATCAGAAGAGCAATAAGTCTTGTCCATTCCAGTCTAAGTACTCTTTTAACAACATAAGTGTTAATTACTGCCGAACAACCCCTCTGGCACTGATGATTAACTATTACAAGTGTGGAATCTCATTCCTTCAAGTTTGAATTGTTGTTGGAGATTTTAAAATGTTTTACTTTTCTTTTCTCTCCCTTAATCCAATCTTTCTTTCCCTCTCTTTATTTCTCTTTCTGTACCTGATTTGGCATTGAATCCATCGACTCTAACTTACACTTCCTTCTCTGTCCTTGTGCAGTTAATTTCACAATCCTTCAATTTGACTCGTTAAGGAGATGCACAGTTGCTTGTCCTGTTCACTCGGGTCCCAGATGCCCTCGCTGCAATGTTAACACCTCACACTTTAAGCAATTTGCCGTGCAACAAAATGTAAAAACCTAAATACGCAAGGGCAAGCCGAATTATGTCCCATTATATTAAAAGTCTTGAGTATAGTGGGTACTTTTCCCAAATGCACCCTTATTGTTACAAAATAATGCAGCCTCTGGCTCACTATTTGGACCACGGGAGATCTGTTAGTGACTTACATATTTTGGCAGCAGATTTCCCGCAAACCAGTCTTGTCATCAAAGCACAGAGACCTGTTGTTGACCTGCATCAAAGAGTAGAATTATACAAATGAATACATGAAAGAGACATAATGAAATCCATATAGAGAAAGGACCATCTGCCTTGAAAGAACTGATCGTTGTAAGAGGGTACAAGAATTGTTGAATCTCAGCCAACGGTGGGGTTAAAGGACTGATTTTATACTTTGCAAAGTGGGCTGTCCACATGTTTCTTTTTCAAAAGAAGGCTTCATGTTGTGCTGGTGGTCTGTGAACTGTATTTATGTAAATAATTGGTCCCAGGTCAACCTTGTTGTTTGATTAAGCTCAGGTTTGATTTGATCTGGTTCAGTTGTGCTGCCCACAGGAAATTGATATGACAACCCATTTCTCCAGGGGAGTTGTTATCCAAGATGCTACTGTGGATACGAGTGCAACTATATATGGCCTGCAGGCATCCAAATAAGCCTGAGGAGTAAAAAATGTATTTGATGCCGTGCTTTTCACATGTATAAGGAGAGCATAATTAATGGTAGAGCTGAATCCCTTTCTTTTTCCCAACTCCTCTCCTGAAGGTACTGATTCATGCAGACTCACAGTTCCACAGGATTATAGATCCAGAAAAATCGGTCCAAACAAATGTAGGCCACGATTTTGCCGATGCTCAGAGGGCAGGTTTAGAGGCGGGTTATAGGTTAAAATAGTTTTGATTGACGGCAGGTTGCGATCCCGCCATCAACCCGCCTCTAAACAACGTTTCCAAGTGTCGGGTCCCCGATTTGTGAATGGACCCGACACCTAGCGGCGGGAAGAGGATTAAAGGCAATTACCTGCCTATTAACAGGTACTTGCCAGTAATTGTCAGCCTATTTTTGAATTTTGCCACTTCTGGCTCAGGTTTCCCAACGTCCAGACACCATGCCAGGTAAGTGTGGTGTGTTGTGAGTCTGCTGTAATGTTTCTGGATTGAGGACAGCTGCAGAAGTGGTGTGAAGGATCCAATGTTGCA